>NC_071469.1:77173932-77491432 GCF_028500815.1 Rissa tridactyla | reverse complement strand
CGTTCATGCAGTGCTGCAAAGCTGAACGGGGCTGCACTGGGCTCTGAGTCAAAACGGCCTTCACCTTGCTCACAGCGGGCATTTCAGCATGGCTCTGAGTTGTAATAATTCTTTTATTTAATAAAAGTATTGAAGCTGCTCCGTCAAGATTTGGTCCAGTAGCATCAAAGCCATTGCGAGCTTTACAATTGATTTCAAGAGGTGATGGTTAAAATCTCACTGGCACTAAACTAAAAACATAGGACGGAAATGCTACATATGACACTCTTAATGGGTTAATGAATCTTTATTCAAGGGCTGTTTAATTCACAGAGGAGTCATCTATCTACTCTGCTCCAAGGACTCAGTTTCTTTCGGTACTTGACCAGCAAATCTCAGTTGCAACAATATCTGCCCTGAGCTACAGCCGACCAGCCTCTCACCCTGCACTTTTCCATGTGGGAAACCCAGGAGGATGTTTTAAAGAAACAGATGCAGCTATCAGCACTTAAACATCACGGACTTTAATTAATCACCAAGAATAATAGCAACCTGGTTCAGCTTTCCATGACGTCACCTATTTAATCTGCTGCTTCAGTTTTAACAAAAACCTCCCTAACAAACTTTTCTTCTCACTTCACTTTCATAGAGCGAAATCTTAATAGAACCAAAAACTAAAATAAAAGTAAAGCATAAATCCTTTGGGAATTCTCATTATTTCTATTTCCAAGGTTGGAGAAAGATGAGATGGATTATGAGCAGTTACAGGCTTTTCTACTGTTCTTAAATCTTAATTATGTTTCCTACTCAGGAACATACTTCATAAGGAGCTTAGCTTTAAGCACGTGCTTAAGAGTCATTCAATCCAGGAGGAACAAGGTAGGGTCAGGACGCTGGCAACCAGAAAAGGTCTCTTAGCAGGCCACAGATATCATTAGCTTATCTCCAGGTTCAAAGGGCAGCGGAGGACGTTGGTGCCTGGGAGAGATTTAGACTGGTTTGATTTGATCGGGACTTTCACTAGTGTTTATAATTTTTCTGTAATTAAAATCCTTGAAATTTAAGCAGGTTTTTAGTTCTAAACACTTGCCGAATCGCTATCACCTGAATATCTCTAGGCTTGGTCACATGCTTTTGCTCTGTACAGTAAAGGCCAAAATACAATTAGTCCGGCCCGCAGGGGTTGGTGTCCTGTGCTCCGTCCCGATCCCCACGTCCGTCACCAGACCAGCCAGCTGAACGTGGCTTTAGTAATGCTCTTTGCACTCACCAGACTGCACCAATAGGAGGGTGGCAGCGAACCCCTGGAACTGCTTTCTTTTTGTAGGCGTTTCCATTCACACTGAGTCCTACCTTCCTCCGCATTGCCCTGTTACCATTTATTTTTCGGTAGCGTACAGAAGCCACTGGACAGATCAGTGCCATGTTGTGGTAGCTACTGTCCCAAGAACAAACTGTCCTTGACCCCAAGACGTTGCAATTCAAAAGCTAATGCTTTGCAACAGAAACGGAAAACATCAAACAATCCACATTTTCAAAAATGCAGGATTACAGGCTGGAAATCATCTCTCTCCTGTCCCTCCTCCTCCTCCCCAGGCTTTTAATCTTACATGGGAGACATAACATTTTCTGCATGGGCGTTAAACTAGTCCTGTCCTAGAGCTCTGAATCCTCTAGTGAAGGTCTTTGAAGGCAAAAAAGACTCACGGCCTTGCGCTTGGTTCTTTCTGCTCCTCTGTTGACGCTGCTGCAGGGCTCTGGGCTTGCATGACGTCTGGTGCTTCGCCACCAGCCTCCGTTGGGGCTCCCAGCAGTGCCTGTGGAGCGCAGCGGCCACCGCAGGGCTCCTCCTCGCCACCAGTGCCCTGGAGGCCACCAGCCCCCTCCAGCACCAGCACAGCAGACATAGCTTTCCAGCTCGGACACACTTTCTTTCCTATAACCCCCTGCCCAGGCAGCACCTCCAGGAGCACCTTAAATCAGCCGGGCAGAGCTGGAGATGACCTCCCAGGTCCGTGCTCCAGACCTGCAAAGCGGGCGCATCTTCCTGTTTCCCCAGGCCTGGTGCGGGCAGCAGCCACAACGCCCTTATCCCAGAGCCGGGCCAGCGCGAGCCCCCAGCCCCGTTTCACAGGGAAGGTTCCCTCATCTCTCAGCGACTTCCCGTGATGATCCTGAAAGTCACTTTACCACTGAGGTTGCCTGGCTGGGACCGGCTGGCTGTTGAGAACAGGCTTCAGGGACTAATGATATGGCCTCAAGCCTGCATAAAAATGAGAGTACACTGCAGCAGTGGTAACAAACAGAAAGCAACATTTGCCCTCAAGAACGTAGGGATAGTATTGGATAGTGCCTATATGTGCATCGCGCCCTGCAGGGACTCTGCAAGCCTGTCATGTTATTCCCAGTTGAATATTATGAGCAACAAATACAATGCTGGGGGATTTTTTTGCTGCACATAAAAGCTCATGCAGTCCATAATCTTGAGAGAATTTTTTTTCCCATTTCTGGTATTTTCAAAAAAGCTGAAAGCTATATTTCTTCTTTGCACAGTTTCTTGACTTATTCAACTTTTATTTGCTCGTATTCTCTGTCGAGACACTACCACGTGAAATGCTTCTCTTTTGCTGAACCAGGTGATGCTGATACAGGGTGCTCATGTCCCCTTGCGTTTCCTTGGCTCCCAGATGTTGGCTGGGGATCTGTGCAGTTAAAGCCACACTTCCCCATATGAATTCTTATTTGGAGCCTCTGCTCCGAGAAGGGCAGCAACTGCTCCTCGCTAGGGTTTCTTATCCCAGAATACATAGTATATGTAGTCTATCCCAAGATATGTAGATGAGAAACTATCTAGTCATTGCCTTTTCCCAAGACTACTTCCACTTCATGCCTTTACCAGCGAGGGGAGGGCTCCTGCACCCCACCCCCCCCACACACACCTGCCAGCACCCGAAATTGCCCCAGTGAGAGCCATGGCCCCGCCGTGGACAAGCTGGCACACGAATTGTGTAACTCTCCAAAGAGGTGACCTTCCTCTGCTGCTCAGGTTCCTCTTATCTCAGTCCATCTGTTTGTTTGGTCCTCTAGTGCTCCTGCCTCCCTCGGAATGGCTCTGGAGAACTGTGAGTTACTACCCGAGATAAAAAAGATAAGGCCAACAGTCTTGCCAGCTGGGATGGAAAGGACCTGGAATCCACCTTCACTACATTTGTATGTTAGCCAAAACTCATGTTCAGTTAGGAATACTGCAAGTATTTTGCATTTTTTACAAATAAGGCACCTCATACTGTTAACAGCTATTACCAAGTATAATTGCACTGTAGTTCTATAAAAGAAAATGTAATGTAATACTTACACTTTCCAATTGCACAATAGTAATTGTGAATAATTATACAAAACCTCAGGCTTTTTTATGGCTAGTTCGAATGCTGAGTTTGTGTACACTATATAAACACCATCTGTAGAAAATGTAAGACGCAACTTCTGTTTGAGCACAGATACATAAAACTGTACCATCAACTATTCAGTGCGCATCCAGTTAAACAGCTATTGTCTCTATCTTCCTCTAAACTACATTAATTCAGCAACTTACCCTTTTGGGTTCACACTCCTGCTTCACGGCATCCAAGCTTACATACCTCCAGTACTTTATTGCAGGAACACTGATGCACATGCCCTGAACCCCTGACTCCACCTCCACCCCGTCCTGCCCGGGCTCCCTCAGGCGCGTGTACCACCGCCTCCTGCCCCAACCCCTCCGTCCCTGGCTGGGATTAAGCACCAGCGGTCGACACAGAGCAGTGGTTTCCAAATTCTTGCCGTGAAAGGCTTTTGAGGTGTTTCAGCAGAAGGCTGCTAGTTGTGAATACCAAAGCAGGGGCTTTCCCCTCTGCAGAGGCCCCTTCTTAAGTATAAAGTACAAACAATGAAAACGAAAAGCAATAAAAAAGAGACATCTGGGCTTTGAATGCTTCTTAGGGTCAAGCACTAAACCCTCTTTTGACAGCTACACAACCCACACTTGTTCTCCTCAAGAGAATTTGACCTCAAGTAAGGAACTGAACAAAATGCATATTTTGTCTACAGTGGACAAATGCGTTGTTCTAAAGCAATAAACAAACTTCAGATAAAATATATAGATAACAACAGGAAAAAAACACACTCCCAGAAATGAAACCCCACTATAAGTTATGCAAATTTTTTAAAAAAGAACAAAAGTATTTCTGATTTCATTGACTTTGTGTTGTATGGCAGAAGGTTAATCAAACTGAAGTGTTACATTTCTCCTCTGTTATTGATTAACCAAAGTCAAACAACATTATCATTTTGCTTAATGCATTTAAATCATGAATATTTTCCCAGATGCTCTGCACAGTCACTTTGCAGATTTCCGTGGAAGTTGTTTACATGCTGAAGCATTGAGCCTGGATAGAAACACTTTGCTGCGATAGCAACACATACCCAACAGTTTCCATTTTCTCAATTCAGGACAAAAATTGCTGTTCTTCCCCCTCCTTCGAATTCTCTCTCTTTCTGCAAGAATTATTCCTGCATCATTTGAAAAAATTACCAGCACGCTCATAATGGCTGCGGGTTTGTGCCCATCTTCAGCTAAAGCCCTGCCCCAAAGTCCCCTGAAATCACTGGGATTATTTCTACTGGCTTCAGGACCTCTTATTTAGCCCTGAGTACACTGCAAAGTTGGCTTTAATTTTTTAAAGGTCCAGTGCTCTGTGGAGTTGCTTGTGCAGAGAATTTGGCCTAATGGCATAGAAATGATCTCCTGCCCCAACCCATCGCGACAGGGCCGAGAAGATGCAGTGGTCCACGACTGGCTGGTATTCCTCCCTTTGAAATGATCAGTTACATCTTGCGTTGACCTTTAACACTAATATGACGTGAAATGAGATAAGAACGGAGCCCACACTGAGGGACTCACACCCACTGCCCTCCGTGCCCATCACCTGGGCTGCGGGCACCGGGCCTGGCACAGGTTCCCAACGGGGACGTGCCTGTTGTGCAGCTGAACAGTCAGAGATGCAGAATCATCTATCAATTAATTTTTGCTGATCAGTAGCTTTGAAAACGGAAAGAAATAACCAGAACAAACTCAGCCTCGGGTTCAAAGCCAAGAACAGCTTCAGCAGACTTCAACAGAAGTGAATGTGAGAATATTACATTTTTATTACTATTTTTGTTCAAAGATGTTTAATTTCTCCAAGTCTGCTAGCAAGCTCTGGCTGTTTTCTGAACTGAAGGATTAGGATTTCATTTGCATTGGGATAAAAAAAAAAGGGGGAAGAAAAAAAAGAAAGGCTGCTCATTCCTTATAGAAACACAAGTATTTCTAAATTGACACTTGGAATTACGTGTGTTCCACCAGGAGCTCAAGATCTGCTGTAATACACTATTTGTTGTAAGTGACCAAAACAGTTATAGATTTATCTGCCACAACATTATAAGGCAGAAAGTCTGTTTATACAAGGATGACAATTATCATCAGCTCCATCTATATTCTGCCAGCGCCACAGTATGCTGAGCAGTAACCAAATCCTTTGGCAGCACGTGCTGCGAAGCACCTAGAATATTACCCCAAAAGCCCCCAAACGTTTTCCACATACAATTAAATGCACACATCTGGACATCCCTTTAAACAAATATGTAGCATGTATTTGGACTATTTATTCATCTCCTTGCGATCATCAGGAATAGGAAGAAGAAGCAGGGGGTGTGGAAGAGGAGAAGCTCTGCAGGAGGCGCTTTCCCTAAGTGGTCACCAGGCAGGAGCAGGGGGCAAGCGCTGGCGTGGGGCAAGTAAGCCCTGGCGGACACTGTGATTAGCAGGGCAGGGAGAAATGCAGACGGGGACAACAGGAAAAGTGAGAAGAAGGTGGGAGGAACAGGGAATATGACATGGTTGATGCCCCAGTGCAGCTCCACAGCTGTTTGGCCCCGTATCACTGAAGTCAATAACCAGATGCTCACCACCCTGGGGTAAGGGCACACACGGAAAAGCACTTTTGTGTAAGGCTGGAGCACATCCATGGGTTGCTCGCTACTCCCAATTTATACTTACATATACACACTTCCATCCACCCATCGGTGGAGCAGTGAGAATCCCCTGATCAACAGCTGAGAAGGCAGAATTTTCAAAAGTGACCTGTGATTTTCCGCACTTCCAAAATTAGGAACAGGAAAGAAAGTAAGCAATGGTACAGCTACTTATTATTTTTTAAAATCCATGTTGTATGGTCAATTCTCGTGATCCGTGGAACACCAAAACCCATTCCAAAATTAAGCACCTATAACCACCAGTGAGAAAAGCCCAACACATGGGCTTTATTATTGATGTACTTTATGCTAATGCAGCGTGTATGTTTGTTATCAGTACGCTACGGCATATAGCATTAAAAAGAAACCAGCCTGCAGTAACTATACCCTTTAGGTTTTATAAATATTGCCAGTAGGTATAACGGTGCTTTGTTTGCCTGCCTTTACTTCTCTGTTTTGTACATACAAATATTTGGTCAAGGCATCTGCTCCGTCAAGAGCTGGGACTGCTGAGCCAGGTACAGGCTCTCAGACCCGCGCGCAGCAGAAACCCATCTACCCCACTGAGCGTACAGATCACCAGACAGGTGGTTAATTCTTTACACATCTATGATGATGCACAGTCGCTGAACCAGCATAAAGGTTAGATACCTGCACTTGAAAATCAGACCTGTGACTTGTTTAGAATAGAATTTAATAGAAGAAAATGGAGGAAATGTTAAGTTAGGTTATGTTACTTTTAGGTTCTGATTATTCTTATTACCACTACTAGGAATTGTTTGGAAAACAAATACAAGGTTTTGCAATTAGACCCCTGATCTAGGAAAGCACTTGAGCAACTGTATAACAAAACATACGAGTGGTCGCTTTAATGAAATTACTACTTATATACGTGAATTATCCACTCATTTTAAGTGATTTGCTGGATTAAAGCCTTTCTGTTTCAATTGGAGCAGCAGAGTTAAAGTAATGTAACAACTCCAGTTTGGAGAAAATAACAGACCCAAGGTGGGTGCATCAATAAAGGTATTCCCAGAGAGGAAAGAGAAGAAATGATGCCTGCAGAAAGTGCTCGTACAACTACACCACTAATTATCCGTTCAACTTTTTTTTTACCTAAAAGATTAAAACATATTTCTTTTCAAACCTCCTAAGGAAACTGCACTACGTGGGTTTGTGTAGGGGCTGAAGATGTTAATGCTCCAAGAACTCGGACAAAACCCACTATTTAAAATACCACTTCTATTTTTTAACTGAGGTAAACAGAGTACATTATAAATCTCCAGCGTAGCCTATTGAAGTGTCAGAACGGCTCATTCAAAGCAATACATTCTCTTCTGAAAGATTTTAGTATTATAATCGAAAATTCTCTCCCTCAGACGCACCTGAGAAGCGTTAGCTTCTTGGTGACTTGAAGAACCAAATCCTTTAATACAAACCTCGCTTTTCCCACAGGCACTTGAAAATATTTAGCATTTTTTCAGTTAAATGCAATTTTCATAATAAAGTAGCTCACTCGGCTACCTGACACCACAGACAAAGACGCCGAGTAAGCAGCTCCTGCCAACTTAGGCAGAGCGTGATCACAACCCCCGGTTACATACGTATGTAGGCTTTTAAACATCCAATTGATGCAAGAATTCAAGCGATTTATGTATTATATGTTATCATTATGTATTTTTTTCCATAAGGTCCAGACACAACTCCTGTACGGCCAGTGTCTTTCAGTCCACCTTAATGGAGGACGCAACAGATCTTAAATTTCTCTGACATTTAAATTCTACCTCGACGACCAGTTTTAGGATACCAAAGCAGCCCTTTGCTACTCTAAACGCAATTTGGATGCCTAATTTTAATTTCTGTGTTTTAGGGGCTGGAAATCAGAATTTGCTTAATATACTATCCCTTCTGCTACGAAGTGGATTCCTCCACATAAACACACGCCCCTTTGCCAACGGCACCGGCTCGTGGCTGCTGACGCCGCTCCCTACTTTTAGTCCACCCTTCGTTTCAATTTCACTGGCGAACCTCTCAGGGAAGTAAGGGAACGAGGTACGTTTTGTTCCGTGCCAGAATACTCAGTCCAGCCTATCAGACGCGAAATGTTCACGTTTAACTGCGTCTCTGGCCGTTTCAAGGGTATCATTTTAAAACTACAGTGTATTTTGTTAAATCGAGCCCTACAATGATCTTGTTTTGCTTCCATCCACTTAGCCTATTAATGCAGGCTAATACTGCGTGTTCTTGTGGCAGCAAAACCTAAAGTGTACCAGGAGACTACAGTGATAGATTACATGTACATGCTGTGTCATATCCAATTAACTCAAATTGACTGTGTACTGCATTATGCTGTTAGTGCATGGAAGATCAATAAATATGGAGAAAATCCAACGAGGCTCTCTCCATTCCCATCCAATTCTAGTAGGTCTGAGACAGATCATGCTCCGATGATGTGTATGCTGCTGCTGAAGAGGGCAGGTGGTGCATAGACACCATTCAAACTTGGCCTATTCAATCTAAACTCCTCTAACTCGCCATTCATGCATAGCAAAACACCATCTGGTCCTATTTTGCCTCCAGCAATCACAGCTGACCAAAAACGATAATAACAGCTGTTGCAAAACAAAAGCCAAACAAAGGGGGGAGGGAAAGGTTAGAATAAAGTCCGGTGCCGCAAAATACTCCATGAAGTGAGAAATGGAAAAGGAGCCATTCAAATAGCCAATCCCCATTGAAAAGAGCCAGTGCAAGACTTCTGGTTAAACTTGAGATATTTAATCCATCTGTCCTGCCAACCACAATGGTCAGGTGATAATATAAAATTGAGATTATGTTGCATAGAGGTATTTAAAGCCTTTGTTCTCCAAGTTAGAAACTAATGACCCTGTGTCAGCTAAAAATTAAACCTCCTTATGTTCTTTCATCATGTGTCAACCTGGGTTAATGTGAAAGTAGAATGTGGTTAACCGGGGTGATAAAGCATCTGAAACCTTGGGAAAAGCAGGGAGCAGTTAAGTGCTTGTAAATGATATGAAGGAAAACATTCTTTAAACCGTGCACGACGCTGAAATCATACGGATACTGCGTTTTTCCTGTATAAACTGCATATTAAGCGATTTAAATTAGCAGTTTTATTTATGACCTATGATAGCAAAGTTATTCACTTAGACTTAGGGAATACGAACACCAACTTGCACAGTTTGAAACACAAGATGTTCCGCAATATGCTATTGTGGGTAATGTAAAATACAATTTTGTAGCAAGCGGAGGGATGCTCCAGTTTTTCAAGATTCAAATTTTGATATTTAAAATGTACAGTCCTGCTCGATGATTAATTTTGTTTAGCTGCAGTAATTAAAACTATTTTTCCTGGAATTGACCATCAGTAGTTCAGCAGCTCTTAATCAAATGTGATAAAACCCAGGATTTATGAAATCATTTAATGAGTGTAATAACACCTGCTTCTCGCTGCAAATAGTTGAAAACAGACTTCAGTTGTAATTAACTCTTATCACTAGTGACATTTTTCCAACGATACTTCATAGGTCTTCAAAATGACAATTATGGAACTAATACACAATTACTGTCACATGCGGTTTAGCAATTATTTCTGAAGACATTTGTCTAAAGGTTTCGAAACGACGATAAAATGGTTCCCTTTGTTATGTAAGGTTGGTTAGAACCGGCACACACAAAATTCCCTCCCCACCGGCCTCTGCCGTGCCAGCGCGAATGCAGGCAGGCTTCCTCCCGCGCGGAATCAACATCCGCCGGCCCAGACATTATCAGATATCATACTAAGGCTATTAGGAGCGTGGGTACCTGTCAACTAACACCTATTATGAAAAGTTTCAATTTATACACGATTTTTTTCTGCTCCAAGAAATCTATAAATTTATAATTAGAACCTCTTGCTGTTCAATATTTGTACATAATAAACAGAGTACCTGAGGATGATGAAATATTGAAAGCTGAATTCATTATTAATAAACTCACACGGTATTGTACCTCTTCCCTCAAGTCTGGCTGCAACTTTTTGGGGATCTATATTCCATTATTTTTCGGTTGTGGCCTGCGCGTGGTAGCCATGGACACCGCCTCAAACAGGATTAGGATTCTGCTCAGGTTTGACACTTGCTGTTTTTAATTTTCATTTTATCATAAGCAGTTTAAGATTGTTGCCAGTGGTAATTTGCAATTTTTATCAAGACCTCTTCATTATAGCTTCTGACAGGACAGATGCTGTAATTAATCATGCAAGACAACTGGGGATAGTGGTCAGACTGCACTCGCAGCACAGCTATTGCAGGCAAAGAAGGGAAAGAAGAAAATAAAGGATTTCTCCTCTCCGTCAAGAGTAAAAATATGTGAACAGCACTAATAACCTGACAACATATTGGATGTGAACATTTTGTATGAAATACCTGCCCTCTCCATCCCCCCTCTATCGTGCCCTACTTTTATGATAAAATAAACATCAGACAACTCGGGATCAGCCCGAGTGATAGTTGGGGGCTTATAGATGGGAAGCACATGGCAATAGCTGCGCTTACAGCTGAAACTCAAAGGTACAAAGAAAACCACAATTTGTGCTTATTTACATCTCTGAACACTACTGCTGGGAGACAGGTTTGCTGTCCTGTTCCTGCGGACAAAGGGAACACGGAATCACCAATAGTTCCTAACTCCCTCCGCCACCAACGGTTCCTAACTCCACCACTTGCTTTCCCTCTCTGAAGGAAGGTGGAGAAACCCCAGAGAAGTTGTTTGTGACCCTTCAGCAGCACATCTTGATGGATACAAGAGCCGATCCCACACTCGGTTCCCATCGCTACCTATTGACCCAGTATGTTTGATAAAATAAAAATCCAAAAAGTTAAATGAATTTCCCAATAAAGTGTTTTCATAAGGAAACACTTCTGGTTTTTCTACCAAAGACTTATGCCCATGGGTTTTACTGAAATGTGTTTATTCTATAGCAAGATAAAAGCATTTATTTTAGATAAGCAAAATACAAACAACTTAATTGCTGCTATCATAACTCATAAAAAAGTATAAAACAGCATAAAAACACAATAAGCAATGTAGCAATTAATAATTCATGTTACCAGTGTTTACATTAAAGCCTCATTTATGAAAACTTTACAACACATGATATGAAAACTTACAACTTTTAAAGAAAATATTTACATTGATCATTCGGTTGTGGAGTTTCATTTAAATATTCTACTGGTTTTACAGCGTATTAAAAACTCTTGCATTTTTCATCTTAGCTTTCTGTAATAACAGTTTTATTTAAGTGCATTTCCCTTTTAAAAATACAGTGTATTAAATCTGAAACTCATCACTTCAACACAGAATATAATATTCACATTTGTTCTGTAACTGGAATTAACGTAAGAGGGTAAATGTCAATATATATTTTCTTACAAACTATGGTAGGTTTATTTGGAGAAATGAAGTGAAAGGTTGGGTCAAACATTTAAGTTCAGTTACTTGCATTTGTTTTTCTGAAGACATTTAGGAGAGAAAAAAAAAATTAAGAGCTTTGGCAAAAATCTGTGATTTACTCTATTTTTTCATGACAAAAAATGCCATCAACTAACTCATGTCATACAAGTATGATTGTATGAAATCCAATCATCATTTTACAGGTAGTTACAACTGTGCTTTAAGGGCTTCATGAGTTCATCATACTGCCTTGAAGTGCATTATTCACTTTTAGAGAAAGAAGGGTTATACCATATAACTCCAAAAGGCCATTTTGCAGTCATAAGGTCCAGGTATTTATTAGGCCATTTGATTCACATATTGTAGGTAAAGCTTAAATAAATTAAAAAGGCATCACATGAAAAAGAGCACAGCTTTTTTTTCTTTTTTTTTTAAAAACAAAATGATTTATAGTCAGCTAAAAGATGATACACAGCTACATTGTAGTTCTTTATTGCCTATCTAATAGACACTTTAGAGGATCATTTGATCTGTTATGCATCCCTGCATAACTACCATCAACAATTTACAGTTTTCACCCCAATACGGTTTACCCCTACCCCCTCCATCAACACAAAGCCATGTCGCCAGATCATTTTATCTTCAGAAAATACTGACCTGCGACAACACTTGAGTCTGTGTCTGAGATGGTATTTGCGACTGGTGCTGCTGAGGTGCCGGCTGCGGGCTGCCAATGGCGGGGATGGGAGAAGTGATCTGAGAGGCCACCGGCGAGTGCTGCTGAGGAGAAGGCTGGGACTGGTGCTGCATGTGCTGCATCTGCTGCTGCTGCATCTGCTGGAGCTGCATGTGCTGCAGCTGCTGCTGCATTTGCTGCTGATTCATTTGCTGCTGGAGGTGCTGCTGCTGCAAGTGCTGTTGCATGTGGTGCTGGAAATGCTGCTGTTGCATTTGTTGCTGTATTTGCTGATGCATTTGATGCTGATGTAGCTGCTGCTGCTGCATCTGCTGCATCTGTTGCTGCTGGAGCTGCTGCATCTGGTGCTGCTGGCTTTGCATGGAGGGACTGACTTGAGAGGAAGATGGTGTTGCCACCATATTTGTCCCCATAGAGCTTATCAAGGGAGCTGCAATGTTTGTTGGCATGTTGGGGGCAATGGTAACAGAAGCGACAATCTGATTCATGGGCAGTCTCATGGTTAAAGGTTTTGGAGCGATCGCTCTAGGAAGGGACTGTTGAAGAGTTTGAGGAGATGCCGATACCGTCGCGTGTTGAGAAAGAGAAGTATTCAGAATAAGGGAGGAAGACAAATTTGTGGATGCCAACGTTTGCTGAACAGAACGAATTGTCTGGGCCTCGGCAGATTCTGCAGCAGCCTGTGTTTGGAAAAGAAATTCATCGTATTTTTAACAGAAAAAACATTACTGCTGTTTACATGGAAATAAAAGTCACAGCTACTCAGGGAGACGTTTTCGTCTTTTGTTTTCTATCAGGAAAGATCAATCATCAATCTGAAAAAGATCAGTGATCCACCGGCCCATCACATCACCTCTGCATCTGTCTCTGCATACGGTACCGCCAGTTCTTACTTGGACAAAAAACTTGTGCCTTGTTCAACACCAGAAAGTCACAGATGTCACAGACAGTTTGTGGCTGAAAGAGCTGAAAAGGGCCCAACACTTTCTATACTTACATGTTTTCAAAAAAGCCATGTTCTTTGGGGGACAAATACGAGCAGAAGCGTATCCCCCCGCACCAGTTATCATGGCATAAGAGTAGCGTACAAACAATGAAACTTCTCTAACAACTTTTTTAATTTGCTTGTTGCAGTTCTTTGCATCTAAGGCATCGTGCCCCAGGTATCTACAACAGACGAAATTCTAAGGGAACACTGTCAAGGCACGCGAATGAGTACCCTGGAAGGGGTACGGGCGCATCAGGGGGTGCCCTGCTTAGGGAATCCTGCCTACTCCCAGTGTCCCACAGGTTTCCGATGAGGCAAAACTGCAGGAAAACTACAGTCCAAAGAAGCCTATTGCAATAAATGAGGTGTTATGGTGCCTCTGAAGGCTTAGTTTTATTAGGTAAATCTAGAAATATTGTGTATGCTTAAATTAAATCTATTTATGCACCAAAGGTAGGATTCGTCTTTCATAGTTCTACACATCTGCATTGTACACGACACGTAGAAGAGCTGCCTATATAAAGACAACAGAGAGAAAAAGTCTCTTCCAGCACAACTAACTGACATGTTTTAGACATTTACCTTAGAACACGTCAAACTGTGCTGCAGAAGTGCCTATTCCAACTTTACTCTCAGTAACCACCTCGGATGAAAGAGCTACAGCAAGGATGTCTTAAGTTAGAGGAGATGAGATGAATACTGGACTTAGAGTGTAATTTCCACTCACAGGCTTCCCACAAGTTACTCGGTAGCCCAGGTCCCACGGATTTTGGAAGAAAATACTATTTGTGGTGTTTTTGAAAAGGGAACTTAGGGCCAACAAAATAAATTTTCTCAAAGGTATTTAGAACTCCAGCTGCCGTTGAATTTAGCATTGTGATACTACAGGCTTTGAGAACATTATCTAAGTCCTAGAGACAATAGAAAAACACAGCTTCTCTACAGAAGAAGAAATCTTACAGCTTTCAAGGATGGATGTGTATATTATTATTTCTGCTGTTGCATTTTTAATCAATAATTAAAATACACAGCAACTTTCTGTGTGATTTACTAATGCTCTGCAGATGTACATTCAAATTAACATTCTCAGGAGTTAGGTATCATCACTTTCTTCTGTTTCTTTCTTGTGATTGAAGCTATTTTTGTAATTGATCTTTATGAAATATTACTAGAGAAAGAATCCTCTTGATTAATTTTTACCCACATTTTAGATGGCCACAAGCATATTTCCTTTCATGGTATTGAGATGCAACAGATCTACCACCAGTGCAGTGCTGCCGGTTAAAAGGTACATTCTCAAGTAAGACAGCAGAGCTTTGTTTTCTTCATGAGTTTTATTTTAACTCAGGATCTGCTAAAATACTCCACGTGGCTCACTGCCAGCTAGTCCATTTGTGAGGACTCTCCAAACTCAGAGCCACCGTGCATTCTCCCCCCCCTCACCTGCAAGAAATACTTAAGCTTTGTCATACAATAACTGCTCTCCAGCTCCACGCAAAGCACGTCTGTTTCGAGAAGCAGCACTTGAGGAAAAACAAACCCCTGCAAATAGCTTGCAAACGTTAGTGTCGAAAAGTCAGTACATTTTTCATGACTGAATTTTACTTTTGTAGTGAAGTGCATTATTTTGCCTCCGTAGATAATGGAAGATGCACATTTACAAGGTTATTGTTTGGTAATCATGACTGTGCCATTAGAGAGATGAAATTGGTTCTTTGCAGAGCCTAAGCAGGGTTCAAGCAGCAGCACAACACCTTGCAGAGCTGTATGACAGAAATCCTAGGATTCTACTTTTATTTTGCATCGCACCCCACCCGCCCATATTTAAACACCATTGCCAAAAGTTAACTTGCATTACATTGAAGGCCGTACTAGGCTTACCTTCGAAACAAGGCTTGCTCTATAGGCAGCAAGTGCCTTTAGGTATTCTTTTTTGGCAGCTTCAGTTTTTCTTTTATATACCTATGAAAAGAGACCACAATTTCACCAACTTCAATTATTAAGACATTTTTGCCAGAATGCTCTCAAAATCATTTGCAAAGAAACAAAAAGCACAGACCAAAAAAAGCCGAAAACACTCTACTGTTCTATGCACTTCTTCTTCTCTGAAAGGTCTAAATGTTCTTGCAGGTGGTTACAGGCTCTCAGGTCTGCTCGCTGGACTTGCACCACAATTTATGTTGATTTATTGTGAATAAAAAAGGCTGCGAGAGCAACCAACTGTTTGACAAGACTCCCTATGCACTATTTACCTCCCCAGGAAATGATATTTTAATGACTCCAAGTAACAGGGATATTAGAACACTGAGTATTTCAGATGCTAAAAAGTATCCAAAGTAGTATAAAATAGCAAAGAATGCCAAGGTGGGTTTTTTTTAAACAAATCTTTGATATACATATAAAAAAAAAAATCTTTATACCTTTATAAAAGGTGGTTCATAGAGCTCAGACAATGCACTTTCCCCAAACCCAGTATGAGAGAATCTATTGAGTTAAACAAGAACAGTTTGGCAAAAATGAATTAATCTGTATTTTTAATCATCAGTAAATTTAAAGTTCACCTCTAAATCATGTTCGCCATCATCTGTTAGATCAGACTAAAAGTTTCCAAATTTTCACAGACAAGAATCATTCATATCTTGCCAGAAGGTGTCCTATATGGGAACCTACTCTTCCATCGCAGCTGCCATTAACTGTTCCTGGGAGCTGCAGGGAGTATCAACAGGCAAACAGCCTCAAAGGATATTTTTTTTCCTTCAATCCGTGTGTAGGAGTTACATGTGTATAGAAAGAATAACAACCCTCAAGGAAGAACAAAACTCATCATTCTGTACCAAGTTTGAGCTGGAGATAACATTTCACACGCAACGGTGTAATGAGGCACGAAGGATTGGCTTCAAAGGTTGGAAATCAACGCGCTTTGTAACAAATTCATAAGGCAGATCAAAGGAAAATAGCAAATGTGCTGTACCTTCCCCCTTTTCTCTTCTAACTTCCGATTAATAGGAAACAAGAGCTTTGAAATAGGAATCATCAAAAGATGGTCTTAAGAGGACTCTAGGACAATATCACCTGAGCCTTTTTTGCAAACTGCCCTTTAAAATTTAAAGACAAATACAGCCATTTAATACTACAGAATGGCTCTTATGACAAAATGCTTTTTAGATGCCAAGTCTTCAGCAAGTTCAAAAATCAATGTAGCTCTACAGAGTAAGAGGTCTACATCAGCAAGCAGCATGGGCCACTCAGAGCAGCGGCAGCAGGATTCTTTTTGCAAGGATTACTATTTTACTTCCTGTGAGACAACCCGGCGTCAGTTTTTTACCTGTTTTTGTTCTTCTCCTAGACTGTCCCACATAGATGCCACTATTTTTGAAACCTCTCCAAATGTCGCATTTGGGTTCTGCCCTTTAATTGCAGCTTGTGTATCCCTGAAGAAAAGGGCATATGCTGACACTGGCTTTTGTGGCTCATTGGGATCTTTCTTTTTCTTCTTCTTTGGAGTTTTGGGCTTCTTGCCAGAATCTGGGGCAGCTCTTTTTTCTCCAGTAGCCTAAGAAACAGTAATAACAAGAACAATAAATACATGCATGAAACAAAACAGATTAATTAAAAAAAAATTATTAACAGTCTCTCTTAATAATACACAGATAAAGCTACTATGTAGGCAATGTTTTGGAAAGCCCTGTTGTGCGAAGACACAAATAGTGTCCTACCAAATAGTACTTAGTCTCAGCTTAATCTCATCAGATCTACCTGAACTAAATGCATGGATAGTTACTACTCGTTGTAAGCATGGCTCACAGAGTCAATCCTATGAGCTTGACCTAAAAAAGTACACCCCAACACTAATTTGTATTAAAAAAAAATTAAGAGTTAATCTGTAGTATATTTTGAGGCAATCTATGCTCTTCTATTAATATGTAATTTCAGCAGTGAAGACTCAAAAGACAAGAGCTTGGAGGCATGTCCTGATTCCCAGGACTTTGATGTGGGTCAGACGTTGAAAAACCCACCCCTTCAGGCAAAAAACACTCTGCAGTTTCTATCCACCTGCAGCCAAGGCCCGCCGCGTCCGGCACCCACCTCCCTCCCACTCCTCGTGCAGCCGGGGGCCCGTGCAGCAGCGCTGGAGGCTCCGCGTTATGGCCGGTACCGACATCCCCCTCCTGCCCCAGGGATGGGGAACCCCCCGAGCAGTGCACCCAGGATTACGGGTGACTCTGGTCCCCGTGGGCTCCTCCCATCCCGTGCCCTCTTTTGTTGAAGGATGCACAGATATTGCTGCAAGGGGATAAAGTGGCTCTAGGTGTGCCACTCACTAGTAATTTTGATATTTTGAGGATCCTGTACAATGATTTTTCCATAAGCACAATTTCCATTAACTTAAATCTTAAACAGTCTAAATTAGGCCCTTTAAATATACTGCTATAATAACATTTCTGCTTTATTTTTTGATTCAATTTTCCTTTTATAACAGATTTATTTAAAGCAAAATGTAAATTAACTAAACTTTCAGTTAGAAGAAAGCTTATTTTATTGCTATCTAAATGCATCTATGTTTTATGTGACTCTAGAGAATACCAAAATGACAAAAGTGTCCAAAGTTGACGAGTAAAGAGATTCACCACATCTATAAAATCTGAAATGAATTATGAATGTACTAGAGCAAATATATACATATATTCTTACATTTATTATTATGGAGATATGGAAACTTCTTAAGTAAAGAAGCTAAACAGCACATGAATCCTGTTCCCCTGTGGTGTAACATCTGTGTTTGATATGACCACACTGCAGCCGAGAGGATACTGCCACGTTCACGAGAATACAGCACACGGACACGTACCGCTCACCCGCTGCTGGGCATGGAATCACTTACTCTGTTTGACTCGTCTGCGTCTTCCTCATTTATAGAGCTGGATGGGGAAGGAGTGGCTGATTTACTCGCAGGAGGGGAGGGAGAAGTGTGTGGCAAATTAGTGCCTCCTAAATTTAGCCCCAGCTGCGCACTTAGCTGAGACTGGTTAATGGTGGTTAGCTGAGAAGGAGGCATAATTCCCGAATGGGCAGCATCAGTCATATGGACAATGGATCTCATAATCAGAGAGTGATCCTGGCGATACTGGGAAACCTGTGTGTGACTCTGATCCTAAAAGAGATTGAAACGGTATTCAGTCGTTAGCAGTGACCATACAGCATCATCAGGTGAAGTTATTTTCACAGGCTTACAGAACAGACACTGACAACTTGCAGTTTGTTTCGTTGTTTCTTAATGAATTAAAAATGCATTTTTAATTAATTAAATGCAGCAACTTGCCCTGGATTTCACTTCTCCCCCACTTGTGAGTGGGGTTTTTAGGTGGAATAAAAATTGCGTTTCCCCATTTTTAAACATTTCTTCTCTTGGTGCGGTGTGAAATACCCACATTAACAACAGGGAAACAGGCTGACTGATGATACAGGGAAAACATTGCGACCGAGCAGACACAAACTGCTGTCAAATGCAGAACGTAAACAAAACCAGGGTGAGGGGGATATATATATATATATAGAGAGAGAGAGAGAGAAAAGCATCTTCCTTTACTGACATTCAATTATTCTTTGCTGTTACTAGTAGCAGTGGTAGGTATAAAAGAATCCTGTCTGAGAGGGATTTGAAAGTTGTGTTAGACAAAGCACGCTGCCCTGCCAGGGCTCGGCTGCAGATGCCGCAGCTCGCTGGAGAACTGTTCCAGTAACCCTAATCACTCCTAGAAATCCTTGTTCGCAAGTACCGCACAAAACTATATATTTTTATCTTTAATCCAACAACCAAACGCACATGGAAGTAGCAAGCCAGGGACCAATCACTGACTTCATTTTTCTTGTTCTTCACGACTCAGAAACTCAAGTGCGTGCACGGTTTTGTTTCTACTGTTTCTGGAGGGCACAAACTATGTCGTCTTCTACATCTGCACAACGCTTACAACATTTGTAAATAAAAGTGAGACCCTGAAGGTAAAGTGAACCGGAATCTGCCTACGAACAACTCAGGTTTGTTATTTTTAACCACGCGCAGATCATTGCACAATGAAGGAACGTTTAAACAGAAAAGAAGATTTTTAAAACAGTTAATAAGTGGAGAGAATAAATAGCTCACAAATTGATTCAGCAACCTGATTAATCTATGGCCATTGTTTGAACAGACAGAAACATGAGAAATAAATTAGATTTTGCCAACTCTTTCATTTTAATAACCTACATCGCAATTAGCAGCAGGTGCAATGATCCTTAATGAAATGACACAGAACAAACCAGCAATGCTGGCAGCCCGGCGTACCGTCCACCGGACTCCCACAACGGAGCCTGGCCTCCCCAGTGCTCCCTTATTAACTGTGGACAAGCCCGAACCAGTCTTCAAAAAAATCTGCGTCAGCGTGGAGGTAAGTTCAGCCCAAGTGACTTTCCTCTTCCTTTCCACGACTCTTCCCTCAGCAGAGGCAGCGGTTCTGCATCCCTGGAAACCTCGTCTGGGACGGGAGCAGTGCAGCCGTACAAAGGGACAATTCACTCCTTAGAGAAGATGTCCCCCCGCTGCCTCATCCATCTGACGTACAAGGGTTGCAGCACACTGCCTCCCTACAGCAGTAAATCATATTAATGCCCAATTTGGCATTCATGTGTCTTTCTGCTGAAGCTTACACAGAAAAAAGAAATCCTTCATAAAAGTACATGTGGTGTTGCACCTGGATCCAGTACAGATGAAGTTAACCCCACGAGCTCATGATCCACATCCTGTACGCTGGGTCTCACCCTCATTTTCCCCACGCCTTCCAAGCCATTGCCAGCTTGGATCACCACCCATACCGCACCACGCTGCTTCTCCTACTTCCTAAATTCTTTTAGTATTTTCAGTAAAGGAGTGTAGCTCCTCAGAGATGAATGCATGTGCCAAAAGTGGAGCACTTGATACAGAAAGATCAAAACATCAGACATATTGGCTGAAATACCCATTTGCTTCGGGGCACCTTTCTGTGAAAATTTACTACCATTAACTATAGGGTCGTTTTCATTGTGACTTGTATTGGCAGCGGCATCTGGAAGTCATTCAAAGTCTTTTGTAAAACGATATCACTCTCTGCATATTACTCCATTCATTTTAGTTTACAGACATTACTTTATTGCATGAAGAAAAAATCTCTGCTGGTAAAGCAAAGGTGGAGTTCATCGGAATGACCTTCTCTCATAGAAATTAACTTTCTTCATTATTTTGCTGCAGGCAGTACTTTCCTGGAGGTGTTCTACACCTAAAAGGCTAGCTTTTGTTCTCTCTTTCTTGTTACACAATACAGGCCTTCCTGGCCTTCACACCCAGGCAAAAAAATGTGATGACATGGGTTACAAACCATTTACTCCAAGTCTTGTCATTTCAGTTGCATCTATGATTTTATTGAGACTAAATTCTCTTGACTTGCACTGACCCAGAATCTAATTTTATACACAAGCCCATGAATTCTTAAGTGTCCCTTTTTCTGACACTATTTGATGATTGTGTGTTTTTTACATCCACTTATTTAATTCCAGTTTTTCTTTTCTGTATCTTTTCCTAATTTTTTAAGCATTTTTAAAAAAACTTTAAAAAATTCAGTAAAAGCTAGAAGTTGAAACAAGAGTATTTTGTAACTGGCTATCTAGCACCAAACAGATAAAATATATTATATAAAAGAAAATATTTTGTATAATTTTTGATCTCTTATCATTTACATCGTATGTGCATATAATGGCAAACTGTATTTTCTACACTTTGAATTTAAGTTACATGGCTAATCAATATTAAAAAAAAAATCACAAAGAAATGAATGGGAATTGCATTTTTTACTTTGTCGTACAGTGTTGTGGGCCTCAACAACGTATGTTACCTATAGAAGAGCTTTCAGACAAGGAAGCATGAACCATATTTTCTGTTTCTACAGTGGTTTGGCAAATAGCAAGAAGGCAAGGGAACTAAGTCAGTAGCAACATGAAAGCCCACAGCATTTGTATATAGCTCCTGAGCAAACAAAATTTTCGGAGGAGGAATCTATAATCAAGAAAACATAATTTCCATCAATGATTCTTTTTTTCCCCCCTTATGCTACAAAAAGCAATACTGAACCAAAAGGGTCAGTGGCATTTGATTATGCACAAAATGTTTATGAATGAAATGTTTAACAACAAAAATCATCTTACATCAGGAGCATGCATGGAAATACAAGTGCACTGAAACGTCCACGTGACATCCTAATTACATTACTACATGAAAATTGAAAAGCTCGTGTATTCAAAATAACCCACTGAGAATACTGTGAAAATTTTAGAGAACATCACAAGCTATTTCACAGAAACTGAAAGAGAAGTGATACACAAGTACTAGAAGCATTCAGGATTTTTGTAACATCATGCAAAAATGACAGATTAGTTCTGACAAAAATTCTTGACCTTCTCAAGCGGACAGAATCAAGTTTTGATTGAGCCTGATCTGCTTTACAGTCTTGGATTGAAGCTATAGGCAAAACTTGGTGATTTGAACACAAGTCAGGCAGAACTCAACCACTGGTTTACTCAGCATGACAATCAAACAGGGACATAACGTGTGAAACGGAGAACTAAAGAGAAATAACTTGTGTGATTCTTCTGCAGACTGAAAGGCCTTTGTCTCAGATCTCTCTGTTGTTATCCTACATGAGCGCTACCAAAAAAACCTAAGCTACAAAGATGTTTACTGAGGGGAATGCCAGCCACCTCTCTGGTCTCTTCAATTATACGCATGGATAAAAAGAGCAAAATGTGGTCCAAAATGCTTCCCCCTTCTCAAAACAACTGTATGGTGACTGTATCCAGGCACATTGGCTTTCTGTCACCACTCTCTCGCGCAGCTCCGGTAGCACACGTTACTGAGACATTCGGCATCAGGCGCATGGAAAGCCTCATCACAGGAGCCATAAGGCTATCTGTCCATCAAACTATCCTACTCTCAACTGTTCTAATCTGTTTGGACAGTCATGCTCAAGAAGTCATATTTAGTCATATTGCCAAAAGGACACAAGTCTCACGGCATGCGCCAAATATATAGCTTATTTTACTTTGATTTGTGAAAGTTTAAGTTCTCAAAAATTGGTAAAATATCAGTTCCTTAACAGCCACTGGAAAGCAAACAACAGAGTAATGAAAAAAAAAAGGAATGTGTGAACTCCCACACTTTAATTCATACAGCGTTACCAAAGGGGTTTTTCAACAATTACTGTACCTGAGCCAGCAAAAGCAAAACATACCATTGAGTACTAAGGGAAAAATCAACGTAACACAAGATAGTTCATTCTTCTGCTATCAACTCATTAAGCATCCAGTAGTTAATACAGCTAGTAATACAGCTAGTATTTATTTTGACAGATAAATGCATCCAGCCATTACATCGAGACATGCCCTAATTTCCACTCACCCTGCATTTTGAGAATCATTTACATACAGCAGTTTTATCCCGGGTTTCTACCCTGATATAATTTTAACCTCTAGGAACATTCAAAATCATATTTTAAAATATAGCTAGGAAATTACTTTCTAGAACATTTTGAGTAATATTGAAGTCTTGATTAAAATCAATGTCTATGGCCTTCAATCATTTAAACAGGCAACACCTGCAGCGAGACTCTCTCTAGCCACGTCAGGCCTGAGCCCATGGAAATGCCTCCAGGAAGATGCAGGGCTGGCATCTGACCCTACACCGCATGAGCCACTTTTTTTAAGGAAAGTGAGAAATCTGCCAACAAAAATAACTGTGCAAAACCCAGCATTTACGGTTATGCTCACTGTGCCCTGGTTTCAAAAGTTGACTTAAAACATTATATATTCTATTGCCTTAGGAATTCATCACTGTCAGTGTAACATAAGCCGATGTAATATTTTAAAGGATATATTTAAGTTGAAGCAAGTCCCCTGCAATGTAAAGAGTGAAATCCTCAGTTGTCCCTGTCTGTAAATTACACCCTTTCCTTTTGGGCAAGTCAGCGTATCTCTAGAAGAAATCCTCAATACTCCTTTTTCTCCACGAGTAAAGTACAGATAAAAGGATCCATTAATCTAAATTTTTACAAGATTGGAATTCACTGCCAATCAAAACAAATCAAACTAACAGGATGCTTTCTTCTGTCAGAGATTAAACCCCTACTTAATAGAATACAAAACAGTTGCACTTGGTACTGCCACCACTGAAGAAGTGTCCTTCCTCTCCCCTCCTCAGATGCTGCCATCAGTAATAGATCTGTCAAACTGCAGTTATCAGGAGATCCACTACAAGCAGCAGCAGCTTCTTTTCCCAGGCAATGAGAAAACTCCCATGTTTTGCTTCATGTCTCTGTAGAAAAGTAAACCTTACCTAGCTTAATTCCCAAGTAAAGGCTACAACAAACTGTACATGTCGGTTTGGAAAACAATGATGTCTGCAGCTGGATCTGAAAGATCAGTTGGTGACAGGAGGCTTACGCGCACTCTGCCGCCTGAAGAACACGAAGAATATGCAACTTCTTGGTCTGTGCGCTCCCCCAGTCCCGCTACACCAGAAATTACTCTTTTCTGTTCACACAGAGCACACAAACCAGAGAAGGGACGTGAAGAGGAAAAAAACCAAACATCAAACCAAACCCAACAAACATGAGGGTCCACTGATTTATTCCTCCAAACTGAGCAACTGTCTCCTTTTGTTCTGACAATCTCAGATGTCTCTCAAAATCCACCTCCTGCTATATGACAGAATCTTCTTACATGGCTGCAACCTCCAAGTTAGTTTAACATGTTTTATTGGAATCTTTCTGACGTAGTATCCCTTGCTCTTCTTTGGGGTCTGATTTGCAACCATGTCTGCAGTGACCTCTCGCATGGCTGGTGTTCCTCGTACTCCCCCATGCAGCTCAGGGCCTCCTTCAGAACAGACGGCCTGACCTGTCAGAGGGGGTGGTAAGAGTGCTGTGAGACCACCAAATCACAACTTCAAACCATTTCTCCTATGGAACCACCCTCAGGCGTTAGGCAGTAGGAGCACAGCACGGCCAGGCGGTGCAGCACCACCTCAGAGATGCCATTCCAAGCAAGAAGGTGCCAAGGGACAGGACCAACCAGCCCGCGCGCCTGCCAGGCCAGCCTCTCCGGGCCCCAGGATGAGGCACCTCTGCAACACTGCTCCGTGGCCTCCCCCGGTACCAGCTCACCCACAGCATGCTCAGCTACCTCTAACAAAACGCTGCATTTCATGGTGAAGAAACACTGAAACTCACAGCTAGGCCAAAAATCACACAAAACTACCAAATTAAGAGACAAAGACTTTTCTCTGAAATGCTTGTAATCCTTACCCGGGATGCCCCATCACCTTAGCATGGAGCATTTGCTGTTTGGGAGCTTTGTTCTTACCCATTTACTTTCCTGTGACCCTGTAGGTCCCTCATGCAGTCCCCAGAGTGGGCTGAAGGGGTAACGCTTCTTGGGTGCCTCGCTTGCTATTGAGTCCTCCTGCTCTAGAAAGGCTTCTGCTCTTACAGACGGATGGCACCGTGGGCTTGCTACAGCCCTCCACCCATGCACAGTGGCTGCTACTGATGATTTAGCATCACCTAATTCACAGCTTCTTGAAAATTTAATTTTTTACACCATTTCATAGAGGCATTTAAAAACAGATTCTCCTCTCTCTTCTCCCTGAACATCTACCATCCTTGAAAGCATATTGCATCGCACTCCTTTTGGACAAGGAACCCAACAGCACGATCACAATGTGCGTGTGACTCAGACCCCACAGATCTGGGCTCCGATGGGATGAGTCTGTTGGCACGAGGAGCTTCTCTCCACATTAGCAGTACAAGCTTGGGTCTGCTGTATGCAAACAGCGAAGGCACACTGCAAACAAACCCCGGAGAGTTAAAACCGAGTCCCAGAGTGTCAGATAAATGCTGTTAGCAGTTTTGTTACAACCTCTGCAACTTCAGGTGCTTCAGCTACCGAATCAAAGGCAGACTTCAAAGCTCCTTATTATGCAGTAAGCAACATGGGGAGAGACCGCAAGGCAGCATGACAACTAACAAACATTATCAAAGGTAACAAAAATTGTGCAAGGAATTAGGGGGGACAGACTTGGGGGTTACATGGCATTTGTTTGTTCAAAAATTGCTACAAGCGTTGGTAGTTGTATTCTGCAAAGGGGGTATGTTTCTTTGGGTTTTGTGGGGAGATGGGGTTTTTTGTTTGGGTTTTCTTTGTTTGTTTGTTGTTGGCTTTTAAAGCAAATCAGAAAAGTAGGTCTCATTATCTTTTGTATTACTAGAGACAGGTTGTGGGTTTTTTTCCAGCTACCTGACAACATAGAATAATTTAAAACTCTACAGAGACTTAGCATTTCTTGATAGCCTGAGAACTTGAAGTGGAAGCTGAGTACTGCGTAATCTGTCCAAGGGGAAACACAGGTGGTAACAGCAGAGAATAGCATGAATTTCAAAGGAAGTTTCCAAATGACCCAAGAATGAGGGTGGCTGGACCCAACAAAGCCTTTGGCCAGGTACAACACATCCAGACCAGCTGCAGCACCTGCCTCATTTGCCTGGCTTGGGAAAGCAGCTCCTGACTTTAGAGTGTCAACTCAAGAAGCAGAATAGTTGAAGGGCATGGTCCAGGCTCAATGCGCAGCTGGTGTCCACGGTCATACACATCCGTGTTCCTTCTGAGCTCAGTTCTTGGGAGTATCAGAGATTCAGCTTCTGCTCCAATTCCTGACAGCTTTCCCAGTGGGGTGGATCATATTCCACATGGTCATATGGCACCTCACAATATTTTCTGCAGCTGATGGATCTTAATTTAGGCACTATTAATATACAATAGGCACAGTCTTTTTTCCCAGACTTCCGCCAATGTTACAGGGTTTCTCTCCCTTCATGCAGAAATCCCTCATGTATCTCGATAGGTAATAACCTACTTGCATCATTTTTTAATTTTATTTTTTTTTCCACCAGCAGTACCTGCTATTCAGACAGGTGTCTTTGGCAACTGCTGCCACTTTGTTTCCTATGGACAGGTCCTTGTAGTTACTATGAGTTGCCTATTTTTGAAAAGAACACCAGACTACGTTTCCTTCTCCAACCGTAACAACAGCTCATTAACAGGTGGCCCATTGCGACTGTACGGATGAGAAAGCAGGGAAGAGCACGTCTCAGAAAAGTGACTATATTAACCACACCGAGTATTACAACGTCACTGAGGACATGAAAATCTACACGCTGTTAAAACTCTATTATTTAGTACGTCATGAGGCTAGCACCGTCTTCATGTCGTGTTAAAGCCGTAGCACGTAGCTCCTGTGCAGAAGCCACTGCTGTCTGCCGCCTCCAGGGTTTCCAGCCCATTGTCCACGTTCCCTGAGGCCCCGTGAGCCGTGCACACATGCTCTCTGAAAGGTAACTAAAAAATGCACAAATACATCACCAGACATAAAATAAAATACTTAACTATACACCAATAAAAAAAAAAAAAGACTATGCAAAGACTTGGAAGTTCATCAGCAAAGCACAGAGCTGCAAAATCCCAACGGAGTCCTAAAGGTCTAATTTCACAAAGTGTCAGCCACCACTTGAAAGGTTCTGTATGTGGCCAAATGTCAGCGATCTGAGCCACCAGAGCATAATTTAATTTGGTATTACTTAATTTTGAGATAATTTTTTCTTGGTACCACAAATTATTAAAAACAGCGGTGGTAACAGCCAACCCCTTCTGCTGGGAAAGTCCAATACAAACCAGGGTGACACTCTTGATCTAAACCTTGCTTTTAGTAACCCCCCACAGCAATCAGAGAACAAATAGAAACAAGAAAACTCTGAAGATAATCTCTCTCTCTAGTAAGAATAGTTGCTGCTCCTATAAATGCATAATTACAACCTTCCGGAATTAGTTGTATGTTTTGTATTAAAGATGACAATAAACATGTTCATAACAATAACAAGGGCTTGTTTTAATAGACCGTTCCAGGCGTTAAACACATTAATGACCCATGAAATAACTGTTTCATCTGCAACGCATTAAACAACGTTGTTATAACATTGTATTAATTGAAAACCTACTCCATTCTCTCTAGATAGGAGATTACAGACTGGGTATTAAAAAGAGAGATTTACAAATAAGTTTCTTTGTAAAGGAAAATTAAACATACAAATTAGAGGCACGCAGTCAGGTGAGTAGTGAAATGACTGCCTTTTGCCAATTTTAAAACAACTTTTTTTAGCTTTTATTCCTGCAATCTTCTGTTCATCTATTCCTTTGAAGTTAATTAGTAATTTGGGAATTTAAATTACTAAAAAAGATTTAGACCTTTAAGTAAAAGGCACCATTGTTCTGAAACATGAGTATTTCTGTTGTATGCAGCCTTTAATAAGCTCAAATTTGCAACTCAGCTCTTCACAGACACATCATTGAGCTGTTTATTTAAAAAGTCTCTTCTTGAAATAAAAGCAATAGTCACCATCACGTCTTTGATTTGAGCACAGTGCCACTCCTAAGCAGTAATGTAATTAAAGATGAGCGTATTCCACCATGAATTAGCCTTATCTGTGTGGGATCCCGAATGCACTGACAGCACGGCAACAATTATAAAATATAAACAGGCTCAAATCTTCATCAAATAGGAAACACATTTTCTCCAGCGGCATAAGTAGTATAAGGAGCAATACAAGTAAAATTACCAGTCTGTTTTTGTAACATCTGTACTTTTTTGAATAAAAGAAAAAAAATCAGACTGAAAAGAGACAATTATTTTACTGTCTGTTTCTTAGATATCAGAAAGAGAATTTTGAAATTCATCAAAGCTAACCTTCTGTTATGTACAACAGGCTAAGCTGAAAAGAATGTTAACAAGTTCAATTTTCATTCAATCAGCACTACTGCTCTCTGAAATGTTTCATTGCAGGAAAGAAATAAAAATAATCTATATGGTAATTATGAGGATGAATCCCCCAGTAACTTTCAGCTACATGAAAGGTCAGTTCTATTCAAGATATTTTATCAGTCCCCTGCACATACTCCTGTCCTGTCATTTTAAATCTGAACAGCATTTTATTTTCCCATTTACAGCTACCTGCAGAATTAAGTACTTAAGCCAAATAAGAAAAAAAAAAAAAAAAAAGAAATGTTGAATGCTGGCAAAGGCTATAATAGCATGGAGATAAATCGTTCAGCTGCTCTCTCTCAAGCCTCTGGGGCTGCAGATTTTTCTTCTCCTGGTGCACTGTGGGTATTCAAAACTTGTTCAACATGATTTCATTTCATTTCAGGCACTGCCTGAGAAAACTAAATTACAGAATCAATCATACAGAAGGTCAGAGTGAGACTTCATTACAAGTATTGCATGCTTGCATGAATATCTTTCATTTATGACTGACCCAATATGTCACAATAGCTGTCTAGTAAAAATAATCCACTTTCTGAAATTGATGTACTACTGATGTCAATGCTACTCAGCAGGCTGGGCAGATTATAGAGAGGTGTTAAAAAAAGGAACCCTGAGGAGCACAAGTTGTAGTTTTACAGAATTGCCACAGTTTGCAGATTAAAATAATTTTTCTATGGGCAGCTCAACAGAAAACAGCATTAATATAAAATATTGGGGGTTGGTTTTTAATGAGGATATCGCAGTTGATTTCCACTTATTTATATTCAAGTATTTATAGGGATAATATTTGCATCGTGTAAATCCATGTGTTCTTTGAAGTCAAATGTACATCCACACTCCATTTTTCAGTGACTCACTTTTGAACATCAGGATTTTATTTGCATATTATTAAAATATTAAAAACAATCAAATTGCCTCCATTTTATCTCCTTTTCTTGTTGCTGTTGTCTGTTTTTAAATGTAGAAAAATGCTGTTAAGTAAGAGAAATGCGCCGTGCTTGTTGCCAATAATAATGAAGTTAATCAGCATTGTGACAAATTGTCATTGTTTCCATAGCATGTATATCTTAATGGTATGAACAACTGGTAACTCATCAATATGATCTTTTAATAATCGCGCGGCCACATTTATGCCGAGAATAAATACCCTTCTTGCACCATGAATGATTTTTCCAATGTAATAATACACAAAGAATAGGTTAAAAAGAGAATGACGCCTTTTTTTTTTTCTTCTTCTTTTTTTTTCTTCTTTTTTTTTGGTCTTCCTGTGGGAAATATGTGAGATACTTGCAGAAGTATTACGAAGTAGCTAGCCAACTCAACTCCGTACCCTAAGGGAGACATAGGAAAACCTTGACATAACCTATTTTTAACCATGCCTCTGGCGATTCTGCATTCAAGTTTATAGGTGAACATGTCAGGTAGTACATGGAAAAAAGCCAAAGACACACAGTATTAATCATAATTCTGTCCAAGCCCATTTTATTTTTTCAACATTTGTGATTTAAAATCTCATGACATTTCTTCAAGGTGAAATTCTTCTACCGGACTTTTCAACAGGGTAGGACTACATTTATCTAAATTAAATATTGCTTACAGTAAAGCTCTCTAATGCTTCACAAGGTAGCAAATAAACTCAATGTAGTTCATATTAAAATAATTTAAGTTTGTATTCAGCTAAAGAAGCTTTAGTGATTAGCAATACACTATTAATGCAGCCTTTAAATAACACTCTCCTAGTATCGCTGGGTAAGAACATTGTTCTGTAAGTGTATACGAACATCATAATTATTTTACAACCCCATCTTTAGTTCTTTCAGATATAGTAAATTCAATTGACCATGAAATGAAATTTCATAGTCAAAATGCCTCCTTTACATTTTTTTTATTGCTGCAATAAAGTTTTTATAGCTCCAAGGCAAGGTAATTCATGAAATGTCTAATTTAAAGATGAATTCTAATATTATTAATAAATATTTACCAGTTTAATAAAGTGCACATTTTTCACATAAAAAATGATATAATGTTTTCATTTTCTATTTTTGAAATACAGATTAACTGCTGGAAAATTTGAGTACTAAAGAGAGCTATGTGAGTTCAGGGTCCTAAGCAAGGACCCTCTGTTAATGTTTTTAAAATTCTGAAGCTACTCAGCACTTACAAGCAGAAGAGAAAAAGACCACTGACTAAAATACAGTGGCAGAGGCCGCTCTATCTCACAGTGTAAAACAAATCAAGCAGTTGTGGGCAGGTGTCTGACACACAAACCTCCCTATGTGGCTCCTCTGTATCAAATCACAGAATTCCTCATCACTTCTCTGCAGCAAAACTACACACAAGTTGCCAACCCACAGCTTTGAACTGGCAGTCATACCAGAAAATACCACTGGACTACTGGGCTAAGGCAGCATGAGCTTCTCTAGATCTTCTCTTTGCCCCTACGAGAACAAATTCTTACCGCTGAAGTCAATGTGAACTATGACATTAATTTCTACATGGCACAGTCTAGAAAAAAAAAAAAAAAAAAAGGAAAAGATGTAAAGCCTCTCATCCTGTGCGAACAGAGATATCTAACCAGGAGGCCTCTTCTGGTTGGAACTGTTAAGGTGACAGCATTTACTCACAGAAGAATCACATTCAGTCAACAGATGCAAAATTACAAGGCAAAACGGGTTCAGAATACAAACCACTTGACATCACTGAGGGGACACCCATACATGTAGCCCAACGCTGACCCAGCCCGTGATATTTATTATATATTTCTGAGCAAGCTTCATTGTATTCAGTGTACACACGCTCCATTACTTTAGTTTTCAGGCATAACATTCCCGACTCTCAGGTTTTGTTAATCTGATCTTTCTTTAGTAGTCACCCAACAAGTCAGTGCATACAATATCCCATGCAAAATGGGATCTAAAAAGAAGTATCTTATCCTTCAAGGCCTGTTTTAGGCAGTCCCTGCTTTTTATCTACGGAATTACTGAATGCTGTACCTCCTAAATTATGAACAGTTTGTGCTTAATACTGTATTAGTGCTAGGTACTCTTCATGACCTCCAAGGAAATATTATAATTTGTAATGAAGCCAGTCGCCTGCAAAATTCCAGAGAAATATTTGGTGTGTGTTCATTTGTAAACCTTTAATTAATTTTTTCTTGCCAGTATAATAAAAAAGAAAAAAGATCTACATGAAATCATAACATGACAACATGTTGACCTTTATTACAGTCCAGCAGTAAATCTTTATTTTCACTACACTGAGTTTAGCAAGAGGTCCCATATAAAACAGCCAATCAGAGAAAATACAGTTGATGTAAAATATCTGTTCAAGCTAAACATTCACTCTGTCTTCAATGCACAATACAGGAACTAATTCTAATTGTAGCCACTGAGTTTAAAATGCTAAGCATGATAAAGCGACTCACAGCTGTGTCTCATGCCTGCGAGTATGAACGCTGCTGCTCAAAGCTTAGAGAAACCCAGGCAGGGAGATCCCCCAAAGCTGAAAGGGAAATACAGCAAGAAAGTGGGAAGTGCCCCGTGTGCCCTCCCATGGAGATCACAGCCCCACGGTGCCTATAGATTCTGGGGAAGACTCCATCCAGCTTTGGTTTTGATTGTTCTCATTAGCAGGAACGACCACTGGAATTAGCCTAACAGTCCCCGTCACTAAGCTCTTCCCCACACCCAGATCGTCCCTCCCCATTCTGGAGGGCTCGGGAACAGCCCAGGAGCAGGAGAACAGGCCCAACCTGCCCCAGCTGCTATGGTCAACAAGAGCACTGGACAGAACGAAGTCTTTTTATGGCCCTGTATTGCTGAGTATGGTCAAGGTAATACATACCTATCACTTCCGTTATGAGTTTTAAAAAAAAAAACAAACCAACATCAATTTTCATTTACAAAGATTTAGCCCACAGAATATAGGGAACTATATGGGTTTTTACTGCAGGCATGCTGTCTGGCTCCCTTTCCGAGCTACTCTCAATAACGCACTTTCAAAATATCCTGATGGCTGCCAGATGTGGGTCCTATAGTTGAAATACAGACAAGCAATTCCTTCTAAATGCCGTAGTTCACTCCGGCCAACACAACGGTCTTTCAACTCTCGATGCCAGTGTCAATTGTGTAACACATTTTTGAACTTCTTCAGCACTTGGGGTGCACATGATGCTGATGGATATGGGCTTCCAAGTCCATTCCCAAAATTAAAATTCTGTGTTTATAAAGCCTGACTGCTTCTTCACAAGAGGTCTGCTCACACACAGAATAGCATTGCGCTGTACATTAACAACCACGTTTACCTTCCTGAATCCACCAATATTAAACCCTTAACCATTTGCCAACTACCTTAGGGAATTGAATAATAGCGTATTATTGTTTGCTGTGTAACAGTGACAACACGTGTCATCATTCATACAGAGTACGCCTGCACATGATCCAGAACACCGGCAAGTGCTTGGTCAGGCTACACCACCAAGGAATCACACAGATCTTCTGAGAGGTCAATTAAAACTGATAGATGACACAAGTCTACATTACCGTGCTTCGACAGACAACAGAACCGCACCTACCATATGCAATCCATTGCTGTGGATGACGCCGTCTTGCTCCACGAGATTTCGGGATATCGTAATAGAGGGAAGATCCAAGCTCTGGGGGGGAAACTGAGGTGTAAATTCATTTCCTTGCGCAGGCAGCTGGTCACCAAGGCCCTGGAAGGGCAGCAGTATATCTGCCATCCCCAGCGCGGGGTCTGACTCGGGCGGGGGGGTAATGGGTGGGATTTCAAACTCCTCGTCCCCAAGGCTCGGCGTGTGGAACGTCTGCTAGAGAAGCACAGGACAAGGCAAACCACGTCAGGGCACACTGCTCTCAGCAACCACCTCCGGACCTGCGGTCCAAATCTGGTTTGGTTCTTAAATGCAAACTCTATACGCAACCAAATTTTTAAAGTTTCATATGCTGATGGGGTTTGTGGATCATTCTGATTAAAGATTTAAGTCTCATTATCATATGGCTTTAATGGAGTATCAGTATTAACAGTTTTTTAATGCGTACTTAATTAGCAACATCTGTCTTTGTTGTTAGTCTGCATATCAGCTACATTGGATTTGGCTGTATAACAAATTGCCACTTTATTGATATGTTAGTAAAATAGCACAAACAGCTTACATTATTCTCATGCTTCATAAAATACTGACAATTTTGTAGTGCGCACACAACATTAGTTCAGCACTGACCATTTCACATCTTTTCTTTCCTTTTTGTCCACTAATAAACACAAACTATTATAATTCTGGTCTTTTTATTTCTTTTCTTTTCCGTCCCAAAAGTACGATGCCCCCTTTTAAAGAAGGGCTGTAATTTGGAGGAGAGACACGTCTAAAAGAGCACAGGCGATTACAGCAGCTTCCAGGGCTTTCAGAAGCCAGCCAGCTTTGTTTGAACAGTAGGTTTGTTACGAACTAAACACCTGTTAAGATGCCTTGAGCAAAAACATTTACCGCCAGTTATCTGCAGGGTTTGTGCGTGTTCGTACGGGTGCATGCGTCTGTCAAAGATAATCTTTATTCAAGTAGAGTCTATATCTGGCCTCAACACTGCTGACTTTTATTTGGGAAACAAATGAGCTACGCTTATTTAAATTTCTTGCGAGCTAAATTAACTTTCATCTTTTATTTCAGGTCCACTGCTGCTTAATAATAGAAACTCAGTGCTTGAAATTAGGCCATTTTAAATGTACCCAAATCAGGACTGTCTTGATCAAATCGGGCAGTTGGCAATCCTAAAATAGGCACTTTTGTCTTGTTCCGGACATGCAAGGCTGCTCTGGGATTTGTTTGTTTGCATTAGTTCAGGATTCGGGGGGGGGGGAGGGGGCTGGGGAGGGGATTGTTTTATGTATTATTTACATTGTTTGAAAGAGTGACTTAATGCCAGTTAATTTAAAAATGATATGTTCAGTGAAAGATCTCATTAACTGCTGCAAATTGTCATCCTTCAAACTGTTAATGATGATATAAATTAATAACCGCTTGAGAGAAGATGGAAACTGAAACACAAGAAAAACCTCCGCTTGCCTATAGAACCTGTCAGCTGTCATTATTGGTCTCACACCAGAAATGATGAGGTCCCAGCCTGCTGCAGTCTGCAGCACCGTCAGGCTCTGCTGAGACTCTCCCCATCTCCCTCCATCTGCAAGGCTGTAACTTCACGCTGGACGGAAAGCCGGGCCTGGACGAGGGAGACGTTTGACTTCCCCGCTGCTGTACGACAAAAGGTGTGAATTTTTCTTCCCGTGAACCCCTTAAGCTCACAAACACAAAGGATGGATTGGCCAGGAGAAGTGGTTGGCTAATGAACATAACCCTATGGCTGCATTTGCAGTTATTTTGGCACTAATGTGGTCTAGTAACAGATGCAACTGTAATTTGTGACTCATTTGCTACCCCATTACTGCTTAATGAAATCTAACATATCACATTAACAATACGAATAAACACTCATTCTTGATATGTGGCATTTGGCTGTTTTCATTACCACTGTAATTAACACTTGAAATATTATTTCAATAAATATTTAAGGTGCTTTAAAATGGGTCGTAGTAATCATGACATGGAGACAGAAAACATAAAGCAAACGCGTGGTTTCTAAGCCTGAACGTGCTCTAGGATTACACTCTTAAGGCATTATTTACAGGAATAAAATGGGCTTTAGCTCAGCAGTGCTCAGGCCCAAAATCATAGCGAGAAAGCTAGATTCACGTTAATGTAAAAACACTGTAATTAAATACATTGTAATGCAGTAATTGCAAAGCCAGGTTCACGCTTTAATGCGAACACTAACACTTAATCATATTTTTATTCCTTGTTCAAGCAAAAGGGTTCAGTGAAATCAGTATTATTATAGTACATTCGAACCTCTCTTTACTTGACATATTTATGAGATAGGAGTAATTATAAGAACTGGATCTTTTTTCCTCGTCTAACAGAATAACTCTAGGACAGCTGTGTAAATATATAACACAATATAATAATATAATAATAAAATATTTTACTTAGAAAAGTAGCATTCATCTTAATACTTACAGCCTATTACAAGTGGGAGAGTAAATTGATTAATACCTTAACATTTTTTAAACGTGAATTTAATTCTCACAATATAACTTGTACAAATACGTATACATGTTTTTTAAAAAACACATAACGGACCTAAGACTGAGGATAAAATAGATGTAATCTATGAAGAGAGAAAGCCCCTTAGTGAAATAGTCATAAATCCAAATCACTGGGCTATTCAGTCTGTTAAAAGAGCCTGAATAGTATGCAATTTGGGATTGCAGGAAGGTGCTGTTACCACCAAAAGATGGTATAACGTTTGTGGGATTTATCTTACCAATCACACTTTTTAATTGTGATTTTATTAACTTTTCAAATATTTATATCTTAACACATTTTTTTTAAAAAAACGTGTGCATGGTTAAATGCCATCTGTACTGAAATGTTCAAAACATTTGTTCCTTTTGATAAAAATGCAAATCTGGAGAACTGTTGTATCAACATATAACAGCCAATGTCTGACACGGTGAATTATCACAGCTGGAATTAAATTGTCTCTGAACAGCTGCTGGCAGCAGAGCTTTCATCAATGTTTGATTCAAATGTAGGAAAGAAATTCTACAGAAAGAAACATCATGTTGTCATTACAGATGGGGTTTGTGTTCATTATCACAAATAACACTGGAGCTAGTGCCAAACAATATTCCCTTATCTAAGCAGTCTTGCTGGGTAAAAAGAGATGGTGACCATTGTACAAATGATCATAAAATACGACTCTTGATTCTAACCTCCGTGTTTATTGTTACACCTTTCTGCCTATTTTCTCCAAGATCACTTTTTAAAAAGTGCACAAGAATACCTGCGACTGAATCGCCACTTTACGACATGTAAAATCAAGGCTGCCTAGTTTGCTAACCTTTCCTCACGTGGAGAAGATAATTTATGGCGGGCACCCTATATAAATATCTAGTTGTTCTTCTCCGTATCGCTATGCACATTACTAGACAGCGCGTCTTGCACTTTCCATCCCTCCCTTTGGAATAGGAGCCGTTGAGGTTTTAGTGATGAGCAAAAAGTGTTTCTGTCTAGAGCTGGGGTCAGGATTAGCATGTTGATGGTCTATGAACTGCTGCAAGGCGGCACCACTGTAAGAAATACCCGGGGACCGCCATTGCCATCCCTTTCTCCTGTTTCCATGCTCAAAGGCACATCAAACCTCCACAGGCCAGCAGCCTCCATCGGCCCGGCCCCCGGGCTGCCCTTTCAGGCAACAAAGTCGATTTTGGTTTTCTAACTTCTATGGGTATTAAGAACCCAAATTCAAATGTTTGTATCTATAACAGAAATTAGCACATTAGCTAGAAAGGACTATTACTAAGCTTGCTTTCAAAGTGTACACCTACTGTGCTTTTTATTTGTTTCCTTCTGTTTATAATTTTTTTCATACATAAAGCAGATTTGTTTCTATTGACATGCTATGTAAGTAACAGCCTTATGGACAGCTAAATTGACTAGTAATGGAGAGCTGTCAGGTTATTTTCTTTCTCATTAAAGTCTTTATTTTGTGCTCCATAAAACACACAGAAATTCGTCACTTCACTTTTCATCCATTCAAAGTCTGTTAAATTATCACAGCAAACAGAAGAATATGGGCATAGATAAAAAAGAAAAACATCTACCTCATTTGCAGCAAGAAATGCATTGTTTGCCTCTGCCATGTTCATGTAGTTGTTATTGTTTCCAAACTGAAAGAAAAACAAATATTTGGATTTTAATGCATGCCACAATAAACTTTTCTTTACCCCATCACTGGCATAGAAAAAAGTTGAAAAAACCCAACAAAACCAAAACAACAAACAGATAAGAGGTAATTTTGCAGATGTTCTTTGAAGTCAGAACTAGATTGGATTCAGCATTATTATCATTACATACTCTGCATCCCCAGGTCTGCACATGGAATAAATCCAAGTGCGGCTCTTCAACTTTCTTTGTCCATGTAGCAAAGCCACCCCACAGTCCTAGAGGTGACTTTGGAAATTAAGTGTCCATTAGAAAGAGACTATTCTCCAGAAAAGACATTTAGACTCTACTACATCTTTCCTGACACACGTTATAGTATTTCTGCAGATGATCCTGATCCGGAGGATTGCTGCAGCTGGAAGTAGCTGGCGTATTACTATTCCGAGTAGACCGTGTTTTAAAGACATGAAGGTCAACAAGGGGAAGAACGAGAATCTGCAGCGTTGTTCTTAAAATCCCATTCTTTCCACAAAATTAAAAAGCCAAACAATCCCCCTTTGTCAATCCTTCATTCTGGCTGAGCTCCCACGCCCCCAGTGAATGTTAACACCAGAAGATTTTGCAAATCGGAGGAGCTGTATCACAGCGAGACCCTGAGATCTACCCAGGGTGGCGTGGGCCAAGTGCCCGCTTGCTCCCACTGAGGTGCAACTCCTCTCACACACGAGTGATCTGAAAGGATCCTCTCAGATGCCACAGTCATTTCCTCCAAATTCTCAAGTGTGAACATTTGTTGAAGATAACTACTCTCTCTCTCTCTCTTTTTTTTTATTTTTTTTTTTTTCAGATGGAGCATATAAAAGAAAGAGATTATCAGCATTTGGTTAATTGGCACTAGTGTGCCTTATTCCCTAAACGGCACTTCCAAAAAGCAGGTAGTCTGGTAACTATTTCTGCATGTGTTCCTGGAGCAGGCAGGCATCTAGAGTCTTTGCTTCAAGGAACAAATACCACACATGTCACGCAGCTACCACTAAGACACTAAATCACAGGCTTTCACATTTTCGCATTTCTATTATCAGGCAGACCGCAAAGTAGGAGTATCAAAGGAGAGAAAAGTCCCTGTGCTCTCCCTACAATGCCCTGCCACATCACTGTGCTACAGCCATACCAAGCACTCTTCCCTTAACTCCCATTTTCGAGTTCTGTAAAGCAAATTTTTTCAGGAAGGCTTTGTTTTATCTTGCCCACTCTTGGTGGACCTTCCTCCCCAAAACCACAACAGCAAACACCACCACCAGCAGCATAAGCTCTGCAACAAGTGCATGAGGATGGGCAACCACACGCTTGCACAGATTGTTCTTTGCAGGAAACTCTGTTGTGCCTTCAGAGCAGCTGAACCTGTCCTGAAAGGAAAACCACTTTGCTCCAGCTCCATTCGCTACTGCAGTACTTGGTGTCTGACTGTTTTTAGCAGGGAAGCGTTTCAAAGCCTGACTCTCTCCAGTTCCTCCAGCATGCTAGAGCAGTGGAGAGGCCAGAGCCATCCTTTCAAGAAAGGCTCTTTCCCTGAAAACTCCAAAATCCGTTTCTGAAAGTAAGACCAAATGTTAAAAGGAGGAAAAAAGAAAAAAAAAAAAAAGAGGAGGAAACTACAGTGATAGAGGATGAAAAAAGGAAGATGAACACAAAGAATCAGAGCCTCATGTACCTGATGAATGGTCTGACTGACAGAACAGAACATCAACGAAATCAGAAGACAATCATGGGGAGGAAGGAATGAGAGTCCTCACTCTGAAGTATGAAATTCCATTTGTGTACTTATCACGCTGAATCTTTCAACCTATAACACATGTTTAGCAACAGAGGCCTTGACACAATATGTGGGCTGCCTCATAGCTATTAAAACTCTGTTATCCCCAGCTATGCAGATACTCAAGTAATGTCACCCATTTTTTAAAAGCCCAGATGTCACCCATTTTTGGAGATTAAAAAATTCAAATAAAATTGCACATTCAAATGACTGTTTTGGCACATAAGGCTATGTGTGTGCGGATTTGTTGTACAAAGACATCATACTTCAGCTCAACAGTGAGATCGACGGGATGGATTTTTTTCATGTCAGTTAGTGGCAAACTAAGCAGCATTTACATGAAAAACTCCAATGGCTCCATTAGAGCTGTTCTTTCCACAGTAACAAAAAAAGTGAAATCGGGTTTTCAAATTACACCTAAGCGCAAAGGTACAATAGGCGAATATAGCTCTAACACTGGGTAAATAAATCGGAACAAACCCTATCCTATTTTAATGAGCTTTAGCATCCTAGGGGCTCCAGTGCCTCAACATGGAAATGTAGCTGATTTTTACCTTGAAGAGTAAAATTCTACATTGTTTTGATCTACATGTATTCCTCACACCACAACCACTGCCGTTCTGATTGCCAAGTGGTTTTCTTCCTTTTTGTTCTATTAAAGTAAAACAAAGGGGAAAGTGACAACATAATTTTCCATTTTATTAAGACTGTGGAAGCAAATGATGTAACGAGGAATGTCAAAGCTAAAAGTTACAAGAACATATCCTAAGATTCATTCTGCTCTTGAGATACAATATTTAAGACCCTATTGTGTATGACTCAGGCACTGATGTCAGAACGTGGCATATTTAGACTTTTGTTAGTATGGATCATAACTAATATTATTTAAATTTATGGTTTTTGTCTCTGAATTAGAAATCCATTGAAGGCACACAACAATTATCAGTATTTCTAAGATTAAAATTCCTTATTATCTAACGGTACCTATAACAACAAAAGAAAATAAAATGGTTATTATCTTAAGGACCTAAACAATTCAAAAAACAAATTAAGCTTAGAGTGAAATAAGAACTGGGTTAGAAATCCTCTTCTGAACAGTTAGTCTGCGAATGTAATTACTGAAGAAACTACAGCTAATCAGCTGTGAATTGTATCCATTAATTAGTATTTGCCCTGGAGAAATGAGAAAAATCAGTAACAATGTTAACACTGCAATGCACTGATGAGTACTGAAACACAGGGCCCTCAGCATTTAGTCAAGCAGGTGGCTCCAATGGTCCAAGTAATTTAAAAAGCTCTCACCTGAAGTGCAGAGCTGGAATTACAAAGCACTTCTTGCATATCTTTGTATCTATATAAGGCTATAATTAATGGCTTTTAATTTAGAAACACTTTGTGATCAGCTGGGAACAGTTATAAATCATTCTAAATAGAACAAGGGGTTCTTGTCTATTTTAGTAAAATAATTTGGGAAAGATGCTTTTTGTGAAATGACTCTTGTTGCAGTCAACATTTTTCTCCATTTATTTTCTAAAGGATCCCTTGCTCAGACCCCTCAAACATCTCGGAGCATTCCCATAGGTGACAGCGGACGTTCCAATTCAAGGTGAGATCCATCACTTTGCTCTGCCCAGGTATACTTCTGTGGGGTCCCACCTCTTGGATTTCCCTGGGACAGAAGGAGAGTAAGATGCAGCACCTAGCCCAGCATTCTTTTTGCTTCGTGCTGGTGTTGGGATGCTTTACACATTACTTAGCCATAGCAATTAGTAGCTTTTGCATAAACTTTTGCATCTAAAGATCTCTGTAACTACAAAAGGATAAAGTCTTTTCAGCTTCCTCTGGCAACACATACCATTGCATCACAAACTATTTGTTTCCTTTAATTTCAGGAGTTCAACAGACTCCATCTTAACTCTATTAAACTCCATCTTAGCTATATTAAGCATGAGTACCACAACTCACTGCCACAGCACACCAACGGAAACCACGCACATACTCTGATATCGTGAAATGGATTGCAAACAAACAAAACCTCTTTGGAACTTGTTGTGAATCACAGCTTTCATTCTTCATGCAAATCATTGCATTAAAACGACGACAGTTCAGTTGTCTCCTCATTTATGTTGCAAGGGCACTTGAGTCTTGGCCCTACTAACATCTGTAAGGACCAACATGAAGACTGTAATGAGAGCGACTGGACGTTTGCTTACTGATACGTTGTACAAAGAATGCTAAGAAAATTGATTATTTATAAAATAGCTTGTTGAAGCTCTTCTCTTAGCTTTGACTACCGAACCTGAGGCCCAACATCTAGCCTTATTCACCTTTTCTAGGAAGGGTGTGCATTGGCAGGGCTAAGGGAAAAGTCATGCCCCCTATTCCTTCCCCAGCGCACGCCCCAGTGAAGAACAAATAAACCCCTGCCCAGGACTGGGGCTATAAAAACTGTATCACTGCCCCACTTCTACAAGCTCTGCGTTTTCATAGACCATCCTAGGCCAGAAGTTACGATACCTGTTTGCGAATCAAGGGATTACCCACTCTGAATCAGCACGATACAATGCTACATGTGCTTTCAAGCTACCCTTTGCACTCACCAAAGCTTAAATATTGGTGGGTTACAAAAGCTGAGACTAACGATCAGTTGTTTTAAGAAAGAAGTTCACGATGAACATCACGGAAAACCTTGGCAGTTCAGTATAAAAATCAGTGATTAAATGTCGTCCTAGAAAAAAAAAATCTTCAGAAAAATCCCAAAAAGTTAAATAGTGGCTACTGTCTGAGCTCTTCTTTTGCAACTGTGATGAGTCAAAAGCCACAGCAGGAAACAAAACAAGCAACAGAGAAGTTTACACCACAAAACCATAATATTTAAAAAAAGCATAAAAAGTAAAGCAAATAACTAATTTTGAAGGTGTTACGGACACACAATAATATTTTGAACCTATAAAAGTTAATGGGAATTTTGCTACTGATTTTAATGTAGAAATTATTTTACTTACAGGACTCAGTCATTAGTATTTATTACAACTACGTTTCTGTCTGTAAATCGACTCAATTATCGTGCAACTCTAATCCAAAAAACATTAGAATTCACACCCACTATTCATTTCCTAAAAAGTGCAAATACTTAAGTAACTTAAAACCAGACATAGAGGAGCCCAGACTTTTATCTGAGCCTCTCAATGGAACAAAAATGATTTTTTAAAATACTAGTGTTTTAATGCTCAAGAGTGACATTACATTCACCAGGCAAATACGTTAGATTTTCTAAATAATTCTTTTTATAATATTGCTGCTTAATTTCATAGTGAAACCACAAGCAAGAAGAAACCATTGGAAGGGTTATTGTTCCAGCAAAGAATACTATCAAAACCATGGAATGTGAATAAATGTCCCAAATGAAAAATTCAAGCAAACTATACCCAGAACAGGAATGAAACACATTTTACCATCTTCTCCTAACTAATCCAGAGACTTACATTTTGCTTAAAAGGAATGATTGCAATTCTGTACTCAAAGAATACATATCATATATCTGAGAATAAAAAAAAAATAAATAGAGTTATTACAGAATCTACTCCCCCGTCTTTTTTTTTTTTTTATTAATTTTATTAAAGAAAGCCATATCCCAACCCTTACTGCAAAACACAATTCAGACTTAGTTATCATGGCACTAGCATTTCTTTCAAAATTATTAGTTAATGTTTAGTCAAAATACACATTTAAAGTTTCTCGGGACACTATCTCCAGACAAAATTCTCACCGGCTCAATGCTGAACTACTGCCTGCAGAACTAGCTCTGCACTAGTTCTGTCACAGCACTACATATCCGCTTGCGTATCTATTTTACATAGTTACACGTCCAAATTCTGTCATTTCTGATGCCAGTTTATTGCTTATGGAAAATGGCAGCCTCAACTGATCACACTTCCAGTATTTCTGCAATAAAATTAGAAGCCATATTTTTTAAAACATGGCCATTAATAAAATAATTCTTTTACGGTGCGATCATGCTCATATTTTTTATATAGAATAATATCTACTTGCACAAATATATATTATGGCAAGGATCTCAGTTCTATCTTCATATTTGGCAAATTAATTCCTCTGAGGTTACACTATCCTTATGAGTAAAAAGAAAGATAACGATCCCAAAAGATGTAATTACAGACCAAAACTAAATTACTTTGCAGGTCTAAATACTGTATCTTAATAATTTCACCGGAGAACATCTTCACTGCATTTGGGCAGATTTGATTTTGCTGCCTGACCAATAATTACAGCTCTGGCAAATACAATGTCTGATAAGGACATCAATTAAGAATGAGCATTGTGTTATTTAAAAAAAAAAAAAAATTCATCATGTTCACAGCCTGTCTGATTGAATGAAATGCCAAATTAAATTAATGGAGATTGCTAAGTCTAGCTGGCTGGTGGGGAACCATGCAGAAAGTGGGACAGCATAGACAATAAACTGTCTGTAATTAAAAGATGAGAAGCTGGACTAATGCTACTTCAGCCTGATTACTCCAAACAAAACAATATACACTAAAATTATTCTGGCACCAGAAGTAGATGGCATGGGAGGAGGGCTGGGAGAGGGGGCTTTTTCTTTTTTTTTTGTTTTTTAAATAGTATCAACTACCACAATCTATGTGCACCAGTGTCCTCATCAGATGTATTAAATTAAATATTGGGTTTTCTCATCAGGAAACACAATGGATTTTCCCAATGAACATAAAAATAACAGACGAGAATTCTCCAATCACGTCTGTTCTAGATGGATATCCAGCTAATCTCTGTAGAGCCTTTACTTTTAAGTATGTGTTCCTAGCAGGAGCAGAGTGTTCTTTTCTGGAAGAGCAGGTCCTTCATGACAGTTTCAATACTTCAGAAGCAGTAGGTGGTATTCATATTATTTTATAAAATACAAGTATTCTGTTTTATTTTTGCTACTAGAAACAATGAAGCAGATTTTAGCGGCTGGTTCACAGACAAAGACCACTAAAGTTGTTAGGGATTTACAGAGTTAGAATGATACATTGTTATAATGAATGAAGCACCTTTTAAAACATGAATTTTAAAACCCTGTAAAGAAAGAAGCAATTTCATCTCAGAATGAATGCAAAGTGGTACCCTCGACTTTTAACACGACACAGCTCCCCGTAGAAATGTCTATACTCCTCTGGCAGGGTGCTAACATTTTAGAAGAAATATCACGCGCTGCCAGGTGCAAAAAGTATTATTTACCATAAACAACGTGCAGCCATTGGAGGTTAAGGATTGAGCCACTGAGTATAAAGGCGACGGAGAGTTGGACCAGATGCCATCAAAAGGCTGTCCGTTAGGGTCAGCCTTTGACCAAATGTCAGGGAGCAGATAATGTATCCAAGTTACCTCAGATCAAACCGCTATGTGCGTGCGTGCACAAGGGCACGGATACATGCACAGAGACAATGCTTTCGGCAGCAAAATGTGAAGTACTGAACCACTAGGTAACATGTATTATATATGCCAAGTTTATAATTGAGCCTTTCCATTCACACTCTTACAGCAAATTTACGATTAGCGATTATTGTAGGACAGTACAATAGGAATCAGCTTTCTGAGACAGACTACAGTATTATTCTTATTTTCAGTAGATAATATCTTCTGGAAGCAGGTTCATTTCCTGCTACGTTCTGCCTGCAAATTCTCTAGGAAAAATCTTGGTGTACGTGTGAAAAACTACCCGGGAAGTGTTAGTCGTAGTGACTTCAGCCAGCAGAACTGACTACACGACAGTTATTTCTCTCCGTTTCTTCCACATCAGGATTCTCTAACACACCATATCAGGACCCTGCAATAATCAGGAGGAGAAGCAGGCCCCGCTGGAAACAAAAGGAGTTCCTACAGGGAATTTCACACCAGAAAGCTTAATTTGCTTAAGAACGCATCGCTGATGAGCAACTACCCACCAACAGTCAGGAGCACAAAATATTAAAATAAAGGTATTTAAGCACCCAGTTTTGCAGTCGCATCCCCAATGCTGAATTTTAGGCAAATGAATAATCTCATTAGTGGTTCATTAATTATTGAATCTGTACATAAGTGTCTGTACAATCATACATTTGACAATCTTTTGATATTTAAAATCTTAAAAGCCTTTAATTCAGGGGACCATTTAGATTCCAGTTTTTGAGTATTAAACATCTGCCGCACGAATTGTTATATATATATATATATATATATATATGTGTTTATATACGTGTGTCTATGCATGTATATATGTGTACACACACATTCTGTAATCTTTGCTTAAGAGTCAAAAAAATCTCTGGGATAAAATACTCGACCAAGATCCTAAAGAAAAATAGACATTTATATTTTATTCATATATCCTCAAATCTCCATCAGACACACTGTTTGCAGACAGTACAGATTTAAAACTTCTAGGAAAGCAATTAGAATGAAAATATTTGAAGTGACTTTAAAAGCTTTCAGCCAGCAAATAAAAACTTTGACAATAACAATAAAAAGCACTGACTTAATCTCCCTAATCCCAGCCAAACTCTTTAATATGAACTCCTTCAGTGAATTCCACGGCCAAAAGCAGTAACTGAATGATATTTTGCCAAGTGTGATACTGTGCAAGTCTTAGGAACAGTAATGAAAGGAATGTTTAATGGTCTCATGTTAGACATTTTCAGATCTCTTAAGAAGGATAGAGTCTCTAAAAGTTTTTATATGCAAGAAGTAACTTCGTATGAATATGCACAGTATTATTATTCTGTTGACTGACAGTCAAGGCCATTCACTAGATGCCAGATTTTTAATGCTACTTATTCCATATTTAAATGCATAAATATTAAAAGGTGGTCCAAAGTGCAGCCCTGGTCCTAATATTTATACAAGATTAAGGTGTTACAAAATTATTCTGAATCTTGAAAGTTCTCTCCAAGACAAATGTACCAAATGTTTTGCTGTCACATGTTCAAAGAGTTTCAATTTACAGTTTTGGCTTTTTGTAGGCAAGAATGGATTTTTCCATTCTGCCCACCTTGGCTTCAAAGGCAGTAAAATGGAGACTCAAACATGGATACTGGGTATACCGCTGCATCCACCTACGTATACTAAGACTATTTTTCCTCTGTAGAAGGCTAATACAAATATCAAACTTAGACCAACCCACTAAGTTTCGCATTAAAAAGACTCCACAAGATCTACAGATGTTACTTCAAAGAGTTCTGAAGTACATTCACTATCATCACACCCTGTCGTTGCCTGAAGCTTAAAATATGGGGAGGGACCAAATGTTCAGATAAACACATTCAGTAACAAAGCCAAGGAGCAGCCACTGTGATTTAAGTATTTGCTTAAAAACATATGAATATTTAAAGAATATGTTTTCTTTCTTTGCTTTTTAACCTAGAGTTGTTTGTGGTGATGAACTACAAAATAATTTTTGTGATCACTCCCATGAGCACGAACTTGTTGCTGGAATAAACCAGATTAGACATAAATGTCATGGAGGAATATATTGCTAAAACGCAAAGAAGTAAGTTACGTGGTTAGGTCTCTTGTTCATATCTATTTTTCTACAACTTTGTAGCAATTCAGATTCCACCTGAGAAAGGTCTTATCAAATATGCAGTTTCACAGCATCCATTCAATGTATGTATTTTATGGGTTACATTTATCTAAACAGCTCACATTATACATGAGATCTTATTTCTGGTGACATGAGAGGACAGATGGCAGTTAAATTATGCTTTCTTCCACAACAGCTCTAAAGAACCCAAGCAAGGGTAAAGCACGATTGCTCCCTTTCCACAGCCCTGCGAGAGGGTGGAAACATCTCTACTCTCTGTGACATTTACCAAGTGGAAAAAGATCAGCAGCCTCTCAGAATGGCCCCAGCATGTGCACGTGGCACTGCAAAATGACTTGCAAGGAAGACCCCAACCCAATCTGTGGATCTGATTCTGGGGCTGCCCCTCCAGCCTGCCTTCCCACGCACCTCGGGGCTGGGACGGGAGCACCCATGCCAGCACCGGGGGCCACGACTGGTGGCCAGCTCGTGCCCTGTGTGTGGACAAGCATCCTCTGGCACACGTGGGACCCGAAAGCCAGCGAGGCCCTGAGGGAGAGCAGCACCATGCCCCCTGGGCCCTAACACACCAAGGTCAGTATTGAGGGCCCTTCTTCAACTCCCCCTCAGCAGGGCTGTAAGACAACTAACTACACCTCCATGTGAGTATCCTTTTGCCCCCAACAGTTTGTTTTTAGCTCATGTAATGGTTATTTTAATAGGTTTTTCTGAGGGGAAAAACAAAATGCATAAATACAGAACTGTTTTTGCCTTATGAAAATTTCTCTTTTACCTTCTTCTTCGAAGCATTAAGTTCATACAACCAAGGTGTTAATCATGCCTCCTCCCTCCATATTTATTTTATATAAGCTGTCCAAGCATTGAATCTAAGCATTTCTTAACACAATGACAGCATTTTATTCTTAGAATCCCGAGAAATAGTTTTATATCACTATATTCAAGATTACTGTAACATTTTCTCACATGAATTTAAAGTGATGTGATTATACTGCAATTGGGCTCTAAGTAGCTTTTCTTAGAATCTTATATCAAATTTCACTCACTCCAGAGAAAATCGTAAATTCCATTCTAGACTGTGATTCAGCTCTACTACACTAGCAAATTATATCAAGTTTTAAATATAAAATTGATAGAGAAAGGGTGAAGCAGATACAGACATTTTATAATAATCATAATGGAGGATTAGTCAAAACACTTTCAGGCTAAAATCAGTACACGCATGAAATCTTAAATGTCTCAACTCTCGGTCACGTTGATACCATGGGTTCTCTGTGATATTTTTTTTCTGAAATTAAATAGTTTCCACTTCAGAAGTACTAATCATAATCAAATAGAAGAATAGTATTTTGTAAAATCTATATTAACTCTATTTCATTAAATGCAAGGCTGTCCAAAGCAAGCCATCTATTGCAAAGACAGTCTGTAGGATGTAATCTGCTCTTATTACATACATATCCAAATAAGAAATAGAGAAAAGCCCCCCAGAAATACACCCACTGCAGCGCTAGAGCCAGTGATGGCTACCCTCAACCAACGCTCTAAGCTGCAGTAAGAAATGCCCTTCTGCGGGGGAAGAACAGGGAAGCCCAGATGAGGCTTCAAGGATTTCATACCTTGGAAGAGCAGGGGTTGTACAAGACCCTTGAGTGACAAGCACAAGATTTGGGAATTTTGCTCAGCTGAAGGCAGTTTCCAATTTGGAAAAATTATGTATGGCGATATAATACAGTTTATAGATGCATGTTGGAAACAGACACATGACATGTCGCTTCCTCCTGTTCATCTCACATCAACCTTAAACCTGGAGGATTTCTTCACTATTTTTAACTGGGGCTGGATTACAAATCCCACAGCAGGGAGGCCTCTGGAGAGTCTTCAGCAACAACTAACTTTATTTAAACATGCAAGATTGAATTGGATGCAATGCTCCACAATAACGCTAGAGGAGAATTAAATTTAAGAGTGGAATAATCCCTCATGCTAGCTTGTACTCCTAATTTATGCCACTGAGACTAATCAGGCTTAATTTATCTATCTTTAGCTTCCCACTGTTTCATTCTAACCTGAAGGCGACGTTTTGGGCAGCAGCAACTTTATTTTGTAGGTGAGTAACCTACTTTAATTGCATTTTCATCCATTACTACAGTCTAGCATTTTCTTCACTTAATTGGGTCAGTGTATTTCTTCTTGTAACTGGGCACAGAAATTACTTCTGATATTGATTGCAGCCCCTGAGGTTCTGCCGAGAGTGGAGGGCACACAAAGGGTACATGGCAAATTCCATTTATGACGAGTGAAATGAATAAAGTTTCAATCAAAACCTTCACTCCCAGTAACAAAATAAAAATAAAATTAAAAAAAAAAACCACAAACCATGAAAAGCCTAATGTTAAAATATCGAAAACTTATAAAAAGTAAATTCATGCCTGTTAAGACAAATCAGGTTGCTCTCTTTATAATCTTATTTCAAATGCAACCTGACCAGTAGCCTCACAAATGCAGGGCTGGAAATGTCCAGCACCATACGAAAGCCAGGCCCCTCAAATCTTCAGGTCATCTTCAGCACTGAGGGTTCAAAATACTAAATGACTAATTAGCGTTAGAATTAAGTGCATATTAAAAAGCACACCAGGCATTTCAGTAATGTAGTTTCTCCTCATAATTTTCAGATGCCACAGAAAAAAAGAAACACCAATGTTTTTTAATATATGCCTAAAAATGGTAATAAAAGCTCTCTTGAATAGTCAAGTACTACACTTCATGTCTTGATGTAAGCAAGCCTGCGCTTTGATACATGTAGATTCGTGAGTTTCTTTTATTGAAGTATAAAAGACACCAGACAGTAGTGGCATTTCTGCTGCCAAGCTGTTCCACAGCTCACAATTCATGCTCTGAAAATATTCTCCTAATTTAGTGGACTGAGACAATTCAGTGTCTCATGCTGTTCACACCAAAGATGTGCAAGAAGTTGCATACTTCTTAGTTGAATTTAAAATAATCAGATTAAGCTTCAGTATCAATTCAAACTAGATGTATGAATTAGCTGTAATCTCTTCATGAACTTTCTTTGCCTGAATGTTCAGAAAATGCAAGATGTTCCTAGGAATACCTGTTAATTACAAGCCAGGTTAATAACTGGAGCTCAAATGGGAAATATTACAGGCTTATATTAATGTAGCGCTCAAGTTTTCCTTATCAGCTGACGTCATGATGGACATCTGAGCTCTACAGAAACATTTCTTCAGGTGTCTCCAAGATGGTATTTTTGACACAGAAACCATTCTGATCAAACCGAATAATACTTCGCACCATAAGCATGTGCTTCTGGCAGGCAGATGCCTGCTACAACCACCTGCAAACTACTCGGAGTTCTCTCATTTTTATTTTATATCTTGAACCTTATCATTCCATCCCACTTCTAGAACAGAAAATCTCCCAGAGATCAGAAATCTTTGCGTAGAGACCTGGACTCGCTGCACTCCCAGAAAACCCTATATATTCAGGGTTTTTTTTCCCCCAAATATCCAGGGCTAAAGCTGTCTCATTACTGTATTAGATTTCGGACCACATAATAACTTTAGCCAAATTTTATGACACAGACAGATTATGTTTCTGTGATATCAAAATTGCGTAAGAGTTGAGAACTATTAATCCCACTTCCAGTCCTGGTGAGAAAGTGAAAGGATGGAAAACCATGCACGGGAGTATGAAACATGAAAATTGCTTAATGTGTTCATAGTAAGAACAAATCACAGGAAACGCACATGGTTCGTTGCTTCATTGTCTGCAAAACGGGGCAGATTTTGCTCTACCACAAAATTTCTCAGTAATTTTTTCTACCTGAATTGGGAGACGCTGCACACTGTTAATGTGAGCACAACAAAAAAGGCAGGAACAAGAGGAAAAGCACATGACGTTCTGGCAGCTCTCTTGCCACCAAAAGAGGAAAATACCAACCAAGGGTGGGGAAATAACTAATTGGTCACAGTAAAAACTAAATGGTATTCTAAATCATGACTTTCTCTTCATTTGTGTAAGCATCTAGGATAAACAGTTCTCCAGTGAAAAAGATTTCCTTTGCTAATCAAAACAAGGTCGCTTAATGGTATTTTCAACACTTGTTAAGAACCACATAAAAATATATGTGTTTTCATGGGAGAAATGAGTTGTCAAATATAATATACATAGTTTGGTTTTGAGAGTAATAAAATGATATACAAGGGCTATAAAATGAAGTACAAGTGCTGGGTAGTAGGTGGCAGAGAAAGGGTGGAAGAAAGGCACATAGAACGGTACAATAAGACAATGATTATCAGAGCAGGATAATAAAAATTAGCTGATCAGATAACTAAGGAAAAGATAAACTGAAAACTGGTAACAGAAAAGAGATGAAAGTAAACTTTGAGGAAAGATTAATGCAAAGGAGAGGTATTAAAAATTAAAAGAAAAAAGATTTAGAAGTTTGTGATATCTTGCAAAACATGGTTTTGAGAGCACCTGGAAGCAATTCAAAGCATCTATATTTACATACACTTTCATATGAATGACATTTTTTCATACTTTGAAAAACTGGACGTCTTGTAACAGTGAATTTAAATTAATCTCATAATTCCAGAACACAAATAGTTTTAGAGAAAAAGGTCTTTTCCCTTTGTCTCCCATACAATCTCGGTTTTGTCTTCCCAACAGTATGGAACAGTTGTCCATGTCCATGCTCAAATACGTCCATGGGAAACTCTGGGTAACCTGCCCATGATGAGCCTTCACACATCTCTGTGAGGGACCTCCCTTACCACCACCGAAACCAACAATGACAGCTTACACATGACACAGGAATCTCTTCCAGGGCTATCGTCTCACCTTCATCCAACCAGATATAAAAACCAAACCATATACACCAAAAGGCAAAACTCCCACATCTCTCATAAAATCAAAACGCAAACAATAACTCGTTTAAGGGTCACCTAGGAAAACCAGAAATCTGCAATGGTACTCACCAGGGAGAAAAATGGTGAAGGGACATTTGCCGACACAAATCAGGCTGTACCATCTCATTCAGATGGTGGCGGTGTGCGATATTCCAGTAACTGGAATATCATCTGTAGCTAAACTAGCTACTATAAAAAAAATAAAAGGGCTATCAATTTTCATGTCAACATATAAATATATCATCTCCTGAGATAAGAAAAAAGTTTCTGCCACGTTGTAATATTTAACCATGCATGTGTGAAAAGGGGATAAGGAGTGAGTGAGGGCACACGTATTGATTACATTCCGTACAGAGAAGTACGCGCTAAATGCTTCATAAAAAGAATACTAAATTGAAAGAACACCCAATCTCTGTAAATATGGCAAGTCTTACATTTCCTCTATAAATCCATCACCATTCTCAAATGCAAATTCTTTTTCTACTGTGTTCAATTCTCCTACGTTTTGCTCCATAAACGTAAATTTGGGGAAAGTCAGGTCCCTTGTGGTCTGAGTACAACCCATGCTGCTGGCCCAGTAACCTCTGTCTCCTTCAGAGATAAAGACTGGTGTTCAGCTTGTGAACATCACAGTGCTTCAACCTCATTTATGGATTTTTTTATTATTATCAGAATCTAAAAATGGCAATTTCACACACTCCCCTCACACCAGAAGTTCTCAGGTCATCTAAACAGAGTCATCAACGTTTAGAATGAGCATTAACTACAAGGAAGGAGGTGTACAGCATCGCCAGCTTCCATACAATGGTTACATGCAGGATTCCATTTCGGCTATCAGCAGCAGTGGGTACCAAAGTAAAGGACACTCCAGTGACTCGAAGTCACAATGTGAGCACTGGCACCTGCAGCCATGTCGTTCAGTGCCACCTCGGGCTCCAGAGAAGATCTCGTTGTACGTCGTGCCTCAAACCTCCAGCCACTTGTTTGGTTAGTTATTTGCTCTATCATGCAGCATCCCTTTGCTTAGGCTGATACAACGGTTTTTGAGGTCCCACTGCAAAAAAGAAACACTGAAGTCTTAAGGATTTGGGGAGGTAAATGCAATTGAAGTCTCTTTTTCACTTGGGGGAGGGATGAAGAGCTGAGGAAGGAACTCCTTAAGCTAGTTACGATGACAAATCTGGCACATTATGAAACCACACATTTATTTACCAATAGAAATGGTCAGATTTTCAGTAATCTTGCCAGCTACAGGGGACTTTTTTGAAAACGCCGATTTTTACGCAGAAGCTGAATTATTAGAAAACTGGCCTAGAAGGGGCATGTTGGACGTTCACAAATCTCATTCACTCACTGAAGTACGTCAGATACTCTGTACATAATTCAATCCTGACTAAGGAATAAAATGCACATGACCTAATGGAAGCAGTGATGATTAAGATTTATATAACCAGGAGATAAATTATGCTTTGCTATCATGCAGTACCGAGAAGCTTACGGGACAGAAGCAGGATTAGGTTCAGGACAAGGGAAATGATACATGTAAGAGTTAAAGCTTAAGGAAAAAAAGAGATCTGGCTTATATCAAGTTGACGCTTCAGATAAGAGACTGCATTATAACAGGTTATAGTTGCAAAAATAATTTTGATTGGCATATCATTTATACTAACTACTGCTTGGAACTCACCCAGAACATGCAGCATACTATAAACTGTTAAGAAATGTATCTGTGTATTGTTCAATATTTACAATGTGCTTTATTTGGTAAATACAAGACCTGGCAGAAAAATGTAGAGTATTAAAAATAGTTCTGCTTAAAAAGAATCCCCTTTTCCCTATAAAAAGAAGTATTTCACTAACAGCAGTTTATAATTTTGTTCAAAAACATTCACAGTGAAGCTAAATAAACTTTCAATGGGAAAAATTTGATTGCTTTGTTCAGCTGCTCAAACAGATTTCTATCTCTACTTATTTGCATATTTCTGAATATTCTCTTTCAGGCCCACATCATTTTTGTTAGCAAAATCAATTTTCTGTTGGACAAAAAGTGAGATTTGGTCTAATGATTTTAAGCTTTTAAATAAACATGAACCGAATGGTGTAAAGAGCTCTCCTTTTAAGAAAAGATCCTTGCTGTTTGGAAAGAAAAGAATTCTTTGCATTCACAGATATCAATTGACAGCAACAGATTTTAACATGAGGAGAGAAAAAAAACATACAAGGGCAAAACAAAAAGAGCTGCAACCTAATTATGTAGCTACAACATAGACTGATGCGAAGTTTAATTTTTAAGGAACATTCTGTACACGCGTTCATATACAAAATGTAAGAAACATTCAACTGTGATATAAAAGCTTTGTTATTGATTTTCTAAAGCTCAAACAATACCCGTGTTTATGAAATTGTTTCCTCTGCACCTGAAGAGAAGGACTGTTCTACAATCCAACAGTTCTGCAGAATCCGTAGCAAACACCAACCAAATGCAATTTTTTCTAGGTCTGCTCAGCTCTGCTAATAGTTATTGTTTGCACAACTGTAACTAAGTACATTACCAACTAGTTGTTCAATCTATATAAATTTAAGAAACACACATTGCCAAGGAGTGACTCATATATCAGTCTATTATATGCTACAGAGCTGACTGTATTAAACAAATCACTTTCCCTACAGCTGAAGAATAGAAGCTATATACAGAGCAGAGGTTATTGTCTAATTTAAATCTTGGCTCCCTTCCCAGAGCTGTACAAGATTCCAATTTGTGGAAATGTTACTCTCTGCTACTGCCAGAAAGGCTACAGAAAATGGTATTGGGTGCCTTCCAGAAATATGTCTGCAAAATGCCAATCAACAAGTCACTAAAGATTAACAGTATGACTGTACCAAATTAATTTAAATTATAGAAACATATGGCTAGGATGTTTGCACTGCACTTAACACAACACCTGCTTCACAAACAGCTAAGTTTCCTTCCAGAGTATAAAATAATATATGTCAAACACCTTGAACCTGATTCCTATAAATGGGGAAAAAAAGCAGTTAATAAACAGTAACCAGGGGTTACCACTATTAGCTACAAGCCACCATTTTGCAATGGTTAGATCCCTTATTTATTTAAAATTTTACATCAACCCAGATGAAGTGGTCTGTTCTCATCATAGAAAAAGTAATTAGTGATGACAGAAATGAAGAAAAAAAGATGACAGGAACAAACATCTTTATATTCCACTTAAGAAATCCAAATTTGTAAGTTGATTTTGCTAAAATACGCCCAGTCTTGTAACAGTCATTCAAATACAGCATTATTGTGTCTTTTCTCCCTCCCTCTCTCTTTCTCTCTCTATATATATATATAGTTGACATCCTTAATCAAAAGCCACTCTTGAAAGGGACTATAAGCTCACGAAAAGTTAAAAGATTAACAATCACACACCAAAAGTCAAATATTTTATATTTCCTTCATGTGGCTTTTCCATTATTTTTACAAAAGTCCTTAATATATATGATCATGTCATCAACTAAAAAAAAAAAAAAAAAAAAAAAAATCAGCAACAGTCTTAGAAATATTTACACATTAGTGTATGCCATATTTCAGCTGAAGAGGAAGGGAGCTGTTTTATGTTTCTCTCCACTGCTTTTCTATTATTGCCTGGCTAATGGAAATACATCAAACAAATGTTCTACAAGAGCAATAAATATTAAAGTTGACCTATCCATCTGGAAGAAATGAGAACAATACTGCTCACTTTTAGCCCAAATATGACACTGATAAATGAAGCCGTGAGATTCCATCACACTTTCAGCAACCTGGGCTAAGCGCCCACCACGTGATTCTTGTACCAGCAATTTTCTCCATTCATCTTCATTAGGCAGTCACTTGACCTGCCTCCTAACATCCCTGTCAAATTTGAACCTTCAGGGGGCTTGTTGTACTTTCTAACAATGTACTCTAAAAGCTCTATTCCCTTTTGGAAAAAAGCTCAGATGAACATAAAAGAATATATGAGCCATTTCTTCTGGAGAGAGACCCATCAGATGCTAGTCATGGTTAAAAAAAGGAGATCGCAGCACCATATGTGTGACAGTAGGACAGTTCTTACAGTCCAGAACCAACAACACAGCCTGGCAGAAAGCACGAGCGGGCAAAGCAATCGCCCTTTCGGCCATCAAAAGACAATTACACGTTCAAATGAGAATGTACGTAACCTCTTGCCACAAACGAAACGCCCCCCGTTTCCTCCCTCCATCACTGCTTGAAGCAAGCCCGAACAAGCAGCCATAGCGTTCGTAACCTAACATAATAAGAGCGCTTCATCACATTACCCGTTTTACATTACATCCCCATTATTTTCTTTTTCAACAGTATAATAATAACAGCACTGATTTGATTATTCTGTAATAGTGAAAATGAACACCAATTCAATACGAATTTGCCAGTATAATAAAAAGCTCCTAACAGGATTCTTAGAGACCTCCTAGAAAGACTGTTTATAACTTTATGATCACTTAGGGAAATCAGAACGGCTAAAGGCACCAAAAGGCGTTAAGCTTTTGACATTAAAACTATCTCAGACATTCATGCAATTGCAATACCTTCGTTAGGGTAGATCTACAATGTTTATCTGGCAAACATCTGATGTATTGACTCTGCTTTTTCTATCGCACACAAGCCACTTATCTTTCTTTTTTCAAAGAAGTCTTTAGAATTATAAATATTGTAGACTGTCATGGTAATGTAGCAATTAAAATACACCCACATAGATTTCTTTTAGGCAGTAAGTTCTTCAATCCTTTTTCATGTTGATCAGGTCTTACATGAGTGGTTTCATACAGCTGCTAAGCACACCAGGGACTTACTCATCCAGGAAAACATTGCTGAATGCAAGGAAAGACTGCAAAATGAAACGGCGAGTACGAACCTACGGTACTGAGGTAAGATGGATTTCACTGTGATCACCAGAAAATGACCAGAGACTTCTTTTATACAAACCAAATAGAGTCCTTTCATGAACAGATACTTCAGTCATGCTGAGTTGGGTTTATAGCACTAAAATCATTACTTTTCTTTTTAAGAGCATTCAAACTGTATCTGACTTCAAGGGAAAACGCAGACCATCTTATTTTCTGTCATTATTTTACAGGGTTCTACAAGTATCAGAAACTATGCTGAAATACTGAAACATTTCCAAAAGCGTGAACAAGAAAAAATATTAACAGATGTGCAAAATTTAAAATCAAGACCTGGCATAGGTGTATTTATGGTAGGTACGTTAATTTTTTGACTACAGAACACATTATAGGTGGTAACTAAGTAATCGCTGCTAAAATGGTACACTTCCCTGCACAACACAAGGGATGCTTGTCTATGAGCTGGAATGCTGATCTGAGCTTCTTTTTAATCATAATTATATGTTCTTACATCAGCATGAGAGCAATCACACAACAATCCCCAGTGCCATTTCCAGCAGGCTTTGACAAGACAATGGACAATTCACAAGAAAGCCACCAGTGGCGTTAGGTTTCACCTGAGCCAACCCAGTATTACGCTGTATTAGTATTATCTGCATTAGTATCTGTGACTGCAAATGCCTTTACCAATGCACACTGAGCCCCTCTTTGGAAGGAACAAAATGAGTTCTCTCTTCCTTCCTTGTCCGAGATGCTGAAGACTTCAGGCACTCCGCATCAATTCCAAGTTCAAAGTTTGTCACATTTCTTTCACTGACGACATCAGCCTTGGCCATTTTCTTTCTATGAACAGATTTTTCTCAAGAATGAGCGCATGTCTCTGCGATGACAGAGAGATTAAAAAACTTCACAAGCGGTTTTCACGTGTGGTTCAGTCTACGGCTGCGGCAGACAGTTGATTCTCAACACAAAGCAACTTAGAAAGATCAGCCTGTAGATTCAGTGGTTCTCAAGATCAGCCACATGTCCATTATCTACCAGTTCTCTCTGTCTGAGGTGACTTCTTCCAAAAGGTTAATAACAAGTCAATAATGAAACAAACCACTCAAATCAGAGTCTCTGGTTACAAGATGACAATGACTTTTCAATATTTTACTGAATTTAGTTCCTGAACGGAGCCCGATTCCAACAACATTAAAACAATTGTTTTGCGAAGGTTGGGAGCCAGAAAAATCAAAACACTGAACAATGACAAAGAGAGGCCTGAGGCAGTTTTCGAAGAGCTTGTTGAAAAAAAAACGAAAGTGAGAGAGAGATCTCAGCATGGCCCCAGAGGTGATCCTACGTATAGCAAGAGAGATAACGTTACATCAAAGTCTAAGAAGGCGTGTCACAGAAACTACCCTTAGGTCTCAGAACCTGATTAAAGCAAAAAAAGCAATCATTTCATCTGCTTCCAAGACACATATATATAGGGAGAATCCCTATATGCTAGAGTTAAGAGGGGAAAAAAACCCAAGCAAGCAACAGATATTCCAAGAAGTGGAGTCAAACAAGAAGCGAAGCAGATTTTCACCTTGGCTAGCTGATGTTTGCTGTGGAACGTTTCATCAAAAGTGATGACGATGTGTTATGATAATGTCAGCTTTACCATCACCATCGTCTGTCATGCCAGAATTATTCCATGGCTCTTGATGATGAAGTGGCTCTTCAGTTCTTCAAGACTGAGTGACACTGAAGCAACCTGTAAAAGTATTTGCTAAACACCTTCAGAAAAAAAGAAAGTATTCTATATTGCTTGAGTTAGGCTATGCATACATGCGTGCAATATTCTAGTTGGAATTAGCCTTTCTCCGAGTAGAAACTTCAGCAAGCAGTTGTACCTTGACAGCAGGCAATTCATCTTAAATTTCATTAAATTTTCTTCCACATTACTTTCTTAACTTTATTCAGAATGCCCTTTCAAATGCAGTTCAGCCATGAACTCCATCATTTATAGCACAGCATTGTTTGTGTCGAGTCTTTGCAGCAGGGTTATCGCTACAGGTTAATGGATTTGTGTTCTGAGAAGCCATGATTAGAGTAGGTTTACCAACAGTGACCTGTGTTCCGCATTATACAGTGAAAAACATATCTGGCAGCATGATCGTTATCAACCGTCAAAAGAGATACTGAGAGCCGTGTGTATAGACAGCGCTAAACTCAGATGGTTTTATTACTCTATATAGGAATTGTGCAGTGGTTAAATTTGACGTGTACAAATTGCTGAAGTGAAGATTTGCAAAATAACAGTACCTATCAATGCTAATGGCTTAGTTTAGAAAATGATGTGCAGGATTTCAAGCCAGCATGAATATGTATTTAAAATATTCGTGACACTTTAATGGACATTTTCATTAGCAGAGGTTATAACAATGGCAAAAATCTGAAATTTTAAACAAGGTGTGAAGTTATTAAAATAATTCCACAAAATTCAGAGAGATACATTCTTACTGTTGGAGAAGACATTAAGAATTAAGACCCTTGAACTCCCTTCCTGATACAGTTATTCCAGTAGAAAAATCAAGCACAAAGGAATAAGTTTTCATAAAGGCTTTGCAAGTTTTCTTGTCCCTTCTGTAAAATTTTTTAAGCACTGTTCAACACAAACTAATAGAAAACTTAAGGTGCCGTGGCTTTTCTCTTCCTCTTTTTCGTTATGATACGTGAGCTGACATCAAGCAAAAAAACACAGAAAACTCATTTATATTTTAAGCGGACTATAGAGCTGCTTGCTATACTAGCCAGGCATCAGAAACAGTGATTAGAAGAGCATGTAATAGTAACTATAACATTAAAAAGAGTAAGTAGTACATTCAAGGTGGAAGGCCAGCTAATCACCTAGTGAACGATACAGCTTGCTGTCAGACCGGGCTGCACGTACAACGCAGGCTTGGGCTTTCCAATCATTGTGTATGCACAGCTACAGCCTCCCCTTGTTCAAAATTGGACTTTTACACATTGATTCTTTTAACAAATACAGCGATACTGCATTGTAACTGAACCCATTCACTTATGAAATGTGCATCAATAAAAAAAGCTGGCAAGGAAAGACTTCAATGCACAGGTTCAAAATTTAAGCACTTCTTGCATCATGCCTAGAAAGTCATTGACTTTCATGAGAGCTTTACCTAGCCTGCTTCCAGTTCCTGCAAAGGAAAGAATTCTTCCCAAGTTCAGTTCAGTAGGCTTGAAACAACTTGGGCCACGGGGAAGTGTGATTTCAGATGGTCTGCACCAGTCTCATTCACAGGTAGGGCTTAGAGAAGCACAGGTTTTGACAATTATTTGTCCACTAGTTCAACTACTTGCAGATGGGCATGGCTGCGCTTCCCAGGAGCAGCAATGACTATGTATGCCACGTACACAGCTTCTCTGCTCTACGCAGCTGAGTTCTAACTATGATACTTTAAAATTCAACTTCCTTTCCTTTTTTTCCTCCCCAATAATCAGCCCTGAATCGTCAAACCAGTTAGTTACGCCAACTCTTTATTACGCTTAAACAAAATTTAAAAAAAACCAACACTGCTTTCCTTTAGAGGCAGTCATACATTTGCATCTGACACATCTTGTCCCCGGGATATAATTTCATTGAGCATCTCTTCCTCATTTAGCATAGTGGCTTAATCTGCCTTAGTTCGTGTTACAGCTTGTTTAAACTGTGCTCAGATAGATTTTTTTCTACCTAACACCTCTTACGCTGGCTATAATACTTCTGACATAACATGCTGCGCTAGGAGCTGCCGATGATCATTTCCAGGACTGTGCCACTGACATTATTTCAGTAATACTCCTAACAGCACTTCTCTTTAGAGGGAGCTGATCCAAAGGTGCAAGAAAAAGTCCTTTGTCCCTTGAAGATTCTGTTAACATGGAATTTGGCTGCTGTCTCCAACACAGCACACTCACCAGCTTTGAACCGAAACATCTGTTCATGACCTGCCAAGACAATAACTCCTTGAAGCACCATCTTCCGCATTTTCTGATGCGACCCTCTGTTACAATGAAATACCGATCTCTGGGATAATTATAATGACTCCAAAACAATAACCTCTGTGAAATACTGAAAGACTGAGCTTTTAGATAACTGCCCTAACTTCTGCTGTTACCACAGAGTTAGATAAACTGCCCTAAAGACTATTTTCAGCGTCTGGAAGTTGTCACACCACTGGGCAACGTGCTAACCATCACCTCCTCAATGTGATAGGACAGTTCAGCCCATCCCACTCAAATGAGCGCTTTCAGGATTCTGCTGCAAAGAACATCAAACTCATTTCTGTAGTGAAGATGGTAACTACTGTCTACAGAAGACCATCTTCTTACATGGAACCACACTATGTTAAAAAAAATAAATCATGAATAATGGAGAATTCTGGCACTCGCTGAACTGAAGCACCAACCATACCAAATTTTCGTTACCCAGACATGTACAGACTGAAAAGGCCTGAGATGTTATTGACTATGAAAAGTGGATTCTTTATTTTCAAAAATCCACATGCTACCAATAAGCTGCCTTGAAAAAAAAAGCAGTATTTTGAATGCCAAGAGAAAAATTCCTTGCAATGTGATGCAGAACACATACTTCAGTATTTTTCATGAAAACATTCATAAATGTTACCTTTTCTATGAGGCTTAGTGTATTTTGAAGCCTACGTAAGAAAAAAACATAAGCAGAAAATTTGATTTGCAAAAGGTAACGTCTTTGTCTTTTACTGCTTAAGCAAATAGCTGGTAGTTCAGATATCTTTTTATTTTGGAGGAAATCAATTTGCACCTTATTGCATGGTAAGGTCTGTTCTTGAAAGAAGAGAAAAAGAAAATTAAGAGCACCTAAACAATGTCCAGCCCAAACAAAAGCATTTTACTAAAAGCACAAATACCCCATGAAAAACTCTATGTAACTTTGATAACTTATATCTGTATGTCTATGTATGCTCATTTTTAGCTTTTTTTAAACAATGGTATGTGTCATTTAAGTTAGAATCAAATCTGAAAGTGTCTCTATCCCTGAGCAATAACCAACAGGAACATATTCCTGTGAATTTTTTATTTTTCTGGCACAAGAAGTTGTTCTCACATCTGTTAGGGCTGATTTGGAATCACTACTCTTGGAAGACAGATTCTTTTATTTATCTCTTGTACACGATTCCCTGAAGAGTTAGAGAGGCCTCAGACACACAAAGGGGATAGCCTAGGAACACCCAACCAGTGCCAAGGGGTAGGGGGAAAAGTTTTAATGCTACAGCGCAATCCCAGGGACTTTTACTCGTTACAGTCCAATGCAGCTTTTTAATTTCTTCCCTGGAAGCCACTGATACACATGTAACAGGCTCAATGGAGTTACCTATAGGTTTCTGCATCGTACGAGGAAACACTCACTAGGAAAGGAAGGATAGAATTACAGCTAAGAAAAGATACGTACAATTCCTAGTTCTGCCATCTGAATCTGCACGACCTTGATCAAGTTACTTAACTTCTTTGTAACTCTTGGCCCTGGGTGTCTAATGAAAATAATAAAACTTCTAAGATCACAGGGTATAGATTTTAGGTAACACTAAAACTTAAGTAGGAAAACCTCAAGGACTATTGTTCCAAAGACAAAGAGAATAAGCCAAAAGCACTAAAATCTATAAGATAAAGGATAAATCAGGCTCCAAAATTTAATCACCAGATCGCATGTTAATATCCAGTTGGGTATCAAATTAAGGAGGCCAAAAGAGGGGTAATATTCATACAGCCTTTATTTACAGAAAATGGCTGATTAGACACTAATTCTTTATATTTGCTTCTACTTCTGTTATGTAACGTCTATTGGACAACCAAAAAAAACAACAAGAGAAAGCCACATGCTTACAGGTTGAGTTAAGACATAGTAGTCTGCCTTTGGAAACCGCCTGGCATTTGCTCGCTCCTGAAGTGTAACAGTGCCACATTCAAGACACCAAGTCCCCTTCTGCTGGCTTAGGGCTACATCTGCAAAACACTGTGCTTTGATTCTTGCCTGCGCATAACTTGCAGGCATCCCAGCTCCGCGACAGAGGCTGCTGCCCTGAATGAAAGCAGGATTCTCTTTGATCTAGGTCTTACCAAGCTGTGGTCTTTTCTTTACCAGGCTTTCTGCAAATGGCAGCATTGCTGGCTATCTGCAGCAACACAGGAACTTTTTCTAGGTATAAACGCTTCTGAGAAAAATCACACGTTCCTATAGGCTTTAGGGAGAAGAACACTGAAACAGAGATTTTTAAAGCTAGTATTTTTGGATTTAGACACTTTCTGTCTAGAGCTCAGCCCTACACACTAGGCTGTAAACTTCCAAGCCATTTAGGTTTCTAAATGACAGAAACATTATTTGGTGAATTACTTCTTGGCACTACAGAATTACAGAACGAAACAACCACTCATAACAAGTGAATGATGGATTTTATTCTAGTAAGTCATCTGGCTGGCTCAAATAATTTAAGACTTCTTTTTTTTTTTCTTAGTATAACTATAGAATGTAGAATATTAGTGATATGAAGCTATTTCAGCTATACATGTAGTATTCATGTGCAACTCAATACCTCCCCTTACACATGCATATCACTGTACAGGGCAGCAACTGCTGCTGCTGCCGCCTACGGTAGCACTGGAGAATCATAGAATCATAGAATAGAATCATAGAATCTGCATGGTTGGAAGGGACCTTTGAGATCATCGAGTCCAACCAAACAACCTACAATCTCTGCCACTAGAGCATGCCCTGAAGTGCCACATCTAGACATTTCTTAAACACCTCTAGGGATGGTGACTCAACCACCTCCCTGGGCAGGCTGTTCCAGTGCCTGACCACTCTTTCAGTAAAGTATTTCTTCCTAATATCTAACCTAAACCTCCCCTGACGCAACGTCAGACCATTTCCTCTGGTCCTGTCATTATTCACCTGGGAGAAGAGGCCAACACCCACCTCTCTACACCCTCCTTTCAGGTAGATGTAGAGGGCAATGAGGTCTCCCCTCAGCCTCCTCTTCTCCAAGCTAAACATGCCCACCTCCCTCAGCCTCTCCTCATACAGAGAAAGCCAACACTGAAGATTTACGTTCCTTAAATGTTTGACTAATTGTCTTGCACAGAGACTTTTTTCCATTATTCACCTTGATGATTTAAAATACAAGTGATACAGCCTCTGCACTTTGAGCTAGTGAATTTTATAAACGGTTTACAGAGTTTAAGAAAGGCTGTTGCCTCCAAGCCAACAAATAATGAATGTTAACACTCGTGTGAGCTCCCAGTCAATGTCCAGAGCCATTCCTTCATGCAGGTAAGAATTTGGAACCCACTTCACTACCATTTCATCGAGTTTTATTCTGCTATGAAGTTGCTGATTTCATTTTAGTCTAGGAAGTACATTCCACTGTGTAGCCCTGCATGGAGAATGCATAAAAAGTCATGACTGTTCAAATGTGAGATAATCTTTGTATCTCAAACTACAACACTTGCATTATGTATGCTATTTATTTATATTACTCGTGGCACAAGTGGCAGACCGACCTCACTGAGCCTGAAGCCAGCACTGACATGCAGCCTTCCTGTAGATGAAAGCCAGTGCTTCCCAGCGCTAGAAGCTTTTGCTTCGCTCCTGTGAGCTAGATAAGGTGACACTGAGACTTCCCAAAGGTTGCCAAGGACAGAGGCAGTAGAAACTGCTGTGCTGGAAAATTGCACTGCAATAGGATAAATCATAGGAGAGCCACAGGAGTTGCATTTTTCTCCTTTCCATTTTTGCCAAGAGGACAAGATGGAAGTTGGCCCAGGAGACAGACTCCAGATCACCACACAAACTGCAGGCACTAATATTTAAGACTTTTATCAATTACTTTGCTTACACAGTGCATCATTCCTCTATCTAAAATAAAGCACCTAGCAAGAAAACAATTTCCTTGTTTTAAAAGATGTGAGAGGTTTCCATTTTGTTTCTTTTCTAAACTACGACTTTAAATACATTTGTTTTGATGCAATCTTTGCAACTGCATTTGGAACTAACAGTCAATGCAGAACTATTTATACTGCTCTAAATTATTGGCTTACAATGCCTGTTTTCTTCTCAAACTACCTTCACTGCAAAAGGAACATTGCACAAAGAATTCTTCCCCAGAAAAGCAAAGTCAGAAAGCACAAAAGATGCTACCTTTGCAAAAATACAGCATTCAGATAATAGACTATAATTAGTTTTTTATTCCAAGTATTCCAGCGCACACTGTTAACCTTAGACAACTGTGCATGAACCTTTTAATTAGCATGTTATCTTTGGTGCAATTAATATCTTGTACCTAATATGTTATCTTCAAATTAAAACTTTTACTACCTGAACATTATTAATTAATCAGTGCGATTCTAAGAGGAAATAGATGTCATTCAAGACAAAGTCAGTGGCTTTGGAATGCCACAGCTACTGACATTTTAGAACAATTCTTTAGTTGTCTTCAAATACTACAAGGCTATTACCTTTAGCTTACGCTGTCTTTGTAGAACAGCATGGCATGTAGAACAGTACGTCATGGCACAAAAACCATGACATAATTATTACATATTGTTTTACATCTGCAAACAAATTTTATTGTTGCGTGATACAAAACATCAAAATATTGCAGTCAAGATAAAATTTTACTCAAAAAGAAGAAAAAATATTTTTTAAAATCCTTAATAATCCCCCCAATACAGTCAAGAACTTTCCCCTCTATTATGGCCTGTTTTAAAGCACATAGGCAGTAGCACCCATTCAAAGTAAGAAGCTATGTGATTGTTTGACCCTGAGGATACCAGTATCGATGACAATCTTTTACAAGCCACTGTGTCACTTTGATTTACTGTGATGAATGAGGAGAAGGACTTGGGGGCGTTGGTTGACGAGAAGCTCAACATGAGCCAGCAACATGCGCTCACAGCCCAGAAAGCCACCTGCATCCTGGGCTGCATCAAAAGCAGTGTGACCAGCAAGATGAGGGAGGTGATTCTGCCCCTCTATTCTGCCCTGGTGAGACCCCACCTGGAGTGCTGCGTCCAGCTCTGGAGCACCCAACACAAGAAGGACATGAACGTGTTGGAGTGAGTCCAGTGGAAGGCCACAAAGATAATCCAAGCGCTGGAGCACCTCTCTCCAGTACCTAAAGGGGCTTACAGGAGAGATGGGGAGGGACTCTTTATCAGGGAATGCAGTGATAGCAGGATGGGTAATGGCTTTAAACTGAAAGAGGGGAGATTTAGATTGGATATCAGGAAGAAATTGTTTGCTGTGAGGGTGGTGAGCCCCTGGCCCAGGTTGCCCAGGGAAGCTGTGGCTGCCCCATCCCTGGAGGTGTTCCAGGCCAGGCCGGACGGGGCTTGGAGCAACCTGGGCTGGTGGGAGGTGGCCCTGCCCAGGGCAGGGGGTGGATCTAGATGATCTTTAAGGTCCTTTCCAACTCTAACCATTCTATGATAGCTTGTCACAAAATGTTTGATTTGAGACATTAAAAGAGGAAATAATTTCCAGACATTATCGTCCTTATACTTTAAAACCCTGGAAGATTTACAATTTTTCTATCACACATCAGATTTAATAAAAGTAAACACAAACCAGCATAACGTAGCCAGTCTCCATCAACAAATAAAGCTATCTTTTTTAACAATAAATTTCCCGTGCTTAAACTAGAAACTGTCTTATGTCTGTTTATAAACAAAGGACACCTTAATCTATATTGCACCAAAGAAAATCAGTATATTCCCAAGAAAACATTACAGGAATCAGTTGCAAAACATCATGTTTTCTTTAATAGGCTTAGAAAATGAAAAGCATGACCTAGAAATATTTAACAGATGTGATGAAGATTTTCTTAGAACTGCAGCACATCAGACTCACAGTTTTATTCCACAATTACTTGATTCCATACAGCCTTAAACACCAAAATTTAGGACAATTGGGCAGCTACCTACCATACAGTATTCCTATCTGCATAAAGATGTAAGTGGATTGCTATTCTAGTGATTTGACTTTGCAATTCCTCTTTTTAGCTTAATTATTCAGTTTTTATTAACCCCATACAAACTAAAATCCATGTGTATCTTGTTACTGTGTACCTACTTTAAAAAAAAAATAATCCTGACACCCACAGAAATAGACACCTGTGGATTTAAGAAAAATAATTTCCTCCTACTTCGTACATCTTTATTTCACTTTAGTCATAAATGGAAACAAAAATGTCAGTAGTGTCACAAGATGACTCATTAATATAAACTATAATTACACAGGATGGTAGTCAAACATGCTGATACACATTATATATGCATATATACTTAATATATAACAACATATATTACGCACAGTCATAATATGCATGAAGGTATAGAAAAGTCTGCAGCAGTGCCCAGGCAGGTCTCCCAGAGCCCTCCACAGATAGCAATGAATTAAGCTTCAGCACACTACCAGGAGGTCCCTATATATTATCATCTCTATTTTCATAGAAAAAGTCAGGGAGGGACAGGCACAATAAACGGCTCGCCCAAGGTCATACAGCAATGTAATAACTGAAATGGGATTGGAACCCAAATGCCCTGACTTTTATTTTAACAAATACGCAGCGTTTCTTCTCTTCATAATAAAGGACAGAAACAGAACATGTGTTATTTTATGAGAATACCCTTGCTAGCTTGAAGTAATTGGGTTTCATTAGTTTATTTAGAAAAATCTTGAACTATGTTTGGAACCAGAGGAGGAAAGAAGACTTACAGGACAAAAGACTAATAAAAGAGCCACCACCAATTTGATAAGGAGTGAACTAGATTTGTATTACATCCACATCCATGTGAATCGGTGAATTTTTTAAAAAGAATGCAATTGTTTACGCATAAAGATTTTTACCAAAATTAATCTCTTTTACATTTCTCACCAAGAAACTAGACAGCTTTCACTAGATATTCATAATAAAATGCAGAATTATTCATTTGGTACTAGCTTTAAATCAAATATAAGCTCTATCTAAATGCATTTGCTTTAAAAAGTCACTTTCTTAATACAATAAGCCCTGAGAAATACATTTCCTGCTGAAATTACTCCATTCCTTTCATGCCACAGGGAGAAATGCAAGTAGAATAGTCCGAATGAAGTCCTACTCGCTTAAACCATCTCCAGCAAAGCCCAGAGTCCGAAGGTCACATTAGTGCTGAATCGGTCGCGCGCACACATCACAGAGAGTCTACTGGGATACCGCTAACTTTCAAACATCCCAAACCCATAAAAGCCACAATAATGGCTTATTACAAATTACTAGTGCACAAAAACTATGGATTTTTAACTACTGCTTCAAAACCAAATCTATTTTAGATTGTAGTAATCAGTAGAGAAGACGGATGGAAAACAAGGTTGAGAACTCCATATGTAACTGAAGAAACCAGTGTGGTGGCTGTGTGAAGAGACCTCTTTTTTAGCCTTCCAAAGGAAATTTATTTGGAAGATCCAAACCACGAAAGGTCCAGAACCACCCAACTGTCTCTGCCATGTTCCCTGAGAGCACAGCACAACCTGCCCAAGATTCACAAACTTGAACGCATTCCTCCAAATCCTCCTGTCTTAACACATAACCATAGATCTTTTTGCCAGGAGCAGTGAAGACAGGGACAGGATATACGTTGTTGCCTTCCCACCTACCCATTGATGGTTGGTTTGTCTTTTTTTCCACGTTTACTGACACAATTACCATTTTGACACGTCTCAAGCTTTGAAATTCCAAAGAATTGTATCACAAAATACAGATTCGAACCACAACCATGCCAGAAGTTATTGCATTTACTGACCCACCTAGCAATTTTTCAATTCTTAAGCTAGTGAAATCACCACATACAATAATTTAAAATGTTAAAGTACCTAATCTTAAACAGACCATTGCTGAACTTTAGATGAATGATGGACTTTATGTATTTTTAACTTTAAAAAAACTCTTTGTTTAATCTGCAACCATTAGTTTGTATTTTCCTTTCCAAGGACGTGATGATCCTGATTAAGAAAATAAATTTACAAAACTTTGTAACAAACATAGTTTTCAATTACATTTAATAAACCTTTGGTATAAATGCGAATATCTGCTTATGCAGATGAAGAGCACTGAACAACTAATTTAATGCTACTGAGCAAATGCCGTTAACATTTTTTGAAGACTGGATGAATACTAGCTTTGTTGGTAAATGACATTTTGAATATTTCAGGGTTTTATAAGGGTGGTTCATTTCTTTATACAGCAACAAATCTTCAGACAGTACTTCTGTCTGGTTGTAGGAAACTACAATTGATATCTTTTCCATATATACTTAACCTCCTACAGATTTATTTGATTCTCAATAATTACTATTCTCTGGTAAGAGGCATATGTTATTACAGCACACTGCACTCCCACAAGCTGTCCACTCAGTGTATTTTAATAAATCTCTGCCAAAGCTGTATAAATTTGATCCTGTTTAAATTTAATAAGGATCAGAATATATCAAAGCACAGATTCCCATGGGAGAAATAGATATTTTGCATAGTTATTGAGTGCCCTATTCACAAATACAATGTGTAAGACCTAGACCATCAACCTTGAATTAAAAAGAAAAAGAGATTAATGTGTGCATAGCCAGATACTTCTTAAATAACTAGTGAAATTAGTGTTTAATAAAACATTTTTCCCTACGCTACTGTTAAAGACAGCAGCACTGCTACAGTTTTAATATTAGCATTCTAATATGTAACTATTGAATATCTGCGGTATAGAAATACCTTTTCAGGTATCTTTTGCAATTCTTTCTTTAAAGCTTTACCGACATAAGGAGAGAAATTGCTAAACATGCAATCAAGCGTTTCTCTTTGGGTTATTCCTTACCCTTTTCTATTCAGCGGGACCGCTGCCTTAAGCGGAAAGCACATCAGCAACCAAGAGCCACGGCTGTTGCAGAACCTGAACTAGTTTGGGACAATGAATAGCATGAACTCATATTTGACATACATTTTCTTCCTTTTCTGGAAGGATGTCTAGAAGAGGAAGAAATTCTTCAATGCTCTATTAATTCTAGGTAAATCTTGGTGATTTTACATAATACCGTACAAAATTTTATGTTCTATTAAGTAGATCATTTCAGTGCTTGCTGTGGCAAAATACCAGGAGACGTAACTATGCACATAGATCCTGATCTAGCCTCTTAGGAAGAATTTTGAGGATCACTACCATAAACACAAATACTGCAGGTCTTCCAAATGCAAATACATTTATATAATTAGTTTTTCAGACTCCAATGTTTTCGTTTTTGTTGCTGTTTTAAAGAAAAGCTGTTTGTATATAACGGGAAAGAAACCAAACACCTAAACCACATTTCCACCAACACATGTAGATAACCACATCTGACAGCTGCTAGTTACAGAAATGATTTGTTAGTCTTCTATAGGAAAGATGCATTCCTTATCATTGGTTTCTATCAGTAATTGGCATATACCACTGTGTATACAACCAACCACCTTCAAAATACCTCCACTTTCTTCCATCATCTTTGATGTTTACGTGACAATAGTTATGGGAAAGAAATGAGACTATATTTATCCTGAATTAAAATTCTTATTTTCAGGGTAAGGGCATGCAAGTCAAAAGACAAATCATTTTACATGGAGTAGAGATCTTTCCCAAGGGGGAAAAAAAGCATACTAAATCGATTTGCCATTGTTTTACAAGTCAGCCACTGAGAATGAAATCACAGACGGCTGAAATTAATAGGAGTTTTACCATTGACTTCAATGGGCCAAAGATGTCATCCTCAGTATTTTACTATACACAGAAGCCTGATGTCAGAATTAGTACAGCTTTATAAATTACAGTACAACATAACTCAATCCATCAAAGTGAAGCCGATCATATCGTCACTCAATCATTGTTCCCACTGACATCTATGGTAAGATTCATTCTTGTTTTCTTTTCCCTTTACCATTCTATAGGTGTTGGAGCTGGGAAAAACCTCAGCCACGTTTGCCATCAATATTCCTTTATCCACTGTCAATGTTATGCCGTTATGGTGAAAGTGCAGATATAAAAATGAAGTTGAAAATTCAAATTACAGCAATGGACACGTGTGGAAGCCACAACACAGGAAACACACCTTTGCCAGAATATTGCCATTGAAATCATAGCACTTGAAACATAAGGACTTTGAATTAAGATCAAACAATATCATGATATAACTATTCATCCCCGGTAAACACATGGCTAGGACTTTTATGTGCCACCTGTAGCACAGGGTTACAATCTGTCTTAGTTTCCAAGAATTTTAGAAAATATTGCACATCGAATGCTGATAATGTCGGACCCATTTGTTTCAGAGATTCAGTGCTTAAGCACAAAGAGACTGAGTTAAGAGTACAGTGACTTAATTTCCTTGCTTTTACGGGTTTGTGGCTTTCAACTTTAATGTTATTTCAACAAAGTGCTTTGTGTTTATTATGGAGATATTCTGCTGTATTTCCCTTTTCTCCGTTCATGAAATTTTCAATATAACAAGAAAAAAACAGATCAAATTCCTATTTTGAAAACCATATTGCCATTTTTATTCAGCCTGTATTTTAATATAGCATCAATATTTAACTACTTCATTAAATGAAGTGTGACTTTTATAGTGAAAATGTCAGTCTTTGCAGTTCATTAAATTCATTTAAAGTATAGCTGCTTGATTTTTTTTCCTGAAGGAATAAAGGACTATTAACTGAAGGCATAAACTCAGCATTAGCATGTACTTTTTCCTTCAATTTAACATTCAAGATTTGTAACAGTCTTTACAAATTTAAGGGATTGTTTGTATCCTTTTGCATTATCCTTATTTTTATAATAGATGTCACTTTGATAGCATATACAACTGTTTATCACAGTTGGATATGACCAGTAGGATGTCACAGAGGATATTAACATGTCACGTGCTATTATGAATCTGTAGAATTCTACAAGTAGTATTAAAAATACATTATTTTGAACTGTGGCATCTGGAAAAATAAACTGTATATGATGTAAAATGTAATAACTCTTGGAATCCAGCAGGGTTTATGAGTACTGTTTTTCTGTTTCATGAAACATTCTTTGATGAGTATCCTTCTTCAAGGAGGGTTTCTGTTAACTAATATGAAAGAACATGGGGAAAGCTCCATTTCCAGAAAGGTAGCACCATGTTTTTGCCAGATGTAAGAAATCCTTGTCCATGTTCTCTAAGACTTCTGCGACTAATATCTCTAAACCTGGAAAAGTTAATTATTTCTGATTAATAAACTGATGCGATTATAAAATACTTTAGTAAGAATAAAGCTGCTTCGAAATGTACCAAGATACAAAAGTGGTGTTACATTCTTTTCAACCTACTATTCCTTTCGATGTTTGGAGTAGATCTCAATGACAGTGAAATCTTTGGGTTTGGAAGATGATCACGAGCTCTTTTCGATTTTAGTGTTTGGGTCCCGTCCCCCCTTTGTCCCCACCCCCCAACAAAGCAATTTGATGAGGCTGCTCTCTAGTAGTAATGATCTGAATCACTACCATGATGATTCTCACGCTTCCTATTCTCAGATTGCACTAAACAGTCAAGGCTTAATTCATTACAATACAGACGGTGATCAGGAGGGTGGGTTTGGACATGGACATTTTAAAGGGTTTCATTTTCGTAACTGAAATACTCATCCTCTGAAAATCAGATCCTTTTCTAGTATCTTAAATATAGAATCCAAAATACCCTACTGCACGCAACCGTTTTGGGTACCATTACATACCACAAAGATTTTGGTTGGAACTAGGACTTTAAAAAATAGCAATTTATTCAATCTATGATTTTAAAGTTCACCATATTTCCCATTCCTCTCACACATGGGCACTTTAGCCTCCACGCAACCAGCAATCGGCATCAAACTAGAGAGGAAGAAGAAATGAAGAATGCAGTAATTAATGCCTACTTAAGTTAAAAGTGTCCTTCAAGAAACATTCATCCATGACTGTTGTGCACAACAAAGTTTTATTTTCTAGGAAAACCACTTTACAGCTCCAAATTTGTGCTAAACTACTGTGATTTGTTTTTCTATGTGTCAAAAGTAACAGGGTTTATAGGAAATTCTGGTGCTTGAACTACCTTCCTCTGGATGAATTTTTCTAAAGAGTAAAGAGAATAAAAATTGAATTATCGTGTGACTATAATTCCGAAGAAAGAAAGGAACAGGAAACTCTAGAACTTAATTAGAGAAGCAAGAGCCCAGTCACACGTATAAAAAGCTAAGAGGTACCAGTGACACATATTCCAGATTGGAGTTTGAAACAAACAGGCTTTTGCACGCTGTTATTTTCTACACTGTTGTATCTGCCAAACCAATCTGATGGGCTCTAACTAGCAATCCCTTACAGCAAGACTACATGGAGCGAAACAAAAATCTTTTCTTTTAGGATGTCATGAGTTAACATGCAACTACAAAGGGAGAGGTATCCAGCCAGCTGTATTAAATCCGTATGCCCTAGACAGGTCACAATTATCAGCTCGCTCACACCAGCATGCACAGGCACACCCTGCAGGACTGGGATTCCCATCCCAGTTCTTCAACTTGAAAGCAAACTCTTCACCGTCAGAGTTAAGATAGTTATCCTGAACATGAAACAAGTGCTTGCTTCTCCCGCTGCATGGACCTTCCAGGCAAAGGGTGAAACAATGCCACTCTTACAGATCCATGTTTTTCTAAAAGAGTACAGGGAGGATCAAATTAATCTTTGCTACCTATTCACCTTGTGCAACCATAGGATCGTTCAGGTTGGAAGGGACATCAGGAGATCTCTAATCCAACTTCTGCTCAAAGCACAGGCTGCACTGAATTCAGGAACTACTTGCTTGGGGCTTTTCTTCAGTCAGGTCTTAAAGACCATCAAGAACAGAGACAACCCTTTTGGGCAAACTGTTCCAATACCCCATTATCTTCAAAGTGATTCCTTTTCCCCCCCTTAACATACAGTCTGAACCGCTCATTTCAACTTGTTCCTCTTGCCTCTCATCCTCCCCCTGTTTGCCCCTGTGAGGATTCTGGCTCCATCTCCTTCACAGGTACTGGGGCTGCTGTCAGGTCCCCTGAAGTCTTACCTTCTCCAAGCTGGACAAGTCCCGCTCCCTGAAGCTCAGAGGGCAAGCGCACAGGGACTGATCATCTTGCTGGCCCTCCATGAGCTTGCTCCTGGTTGTTGATTTATGTTACTATCCACCAGGACCCGCTGGTCCTTTTCGAGAGATCCGCTTCCCAGCCAGTCAGACCCCAGCCCATACCTCTCAAACCAGTGCACCATAAAAGGTTTCTGATACATTAGGCCAAGGATAAATGCACTGACATTGAGCTAAACTGAAAGAGGGCAGATTTAGATTAGATATTAAGAAGAAAATCTTTCCTGTGAGGGCGGTGAGCCCCTGGCCCAGGTTGCCCAGGGAAGCTGTGGCTGCCCCATCCCTGGAGGTGTTCGAGGCCAGGCTGGACGGGGCTTGGGGCAACCTGGTCTGGTGGGAGGTGTCCCTGCCCAGGGCAGGGGGTTGGAACTAGATGGTCTTTAAGGTCCCTTTCCAGCTCTAGCCATTCTATGATTCAGGGTTTGGGTGATGCTAGAAGAGCCTCACAGATCCCCCAGACCCTTTTTTAAAGTCCACTTTACTAGAAAAGAAAATAATTTATTTTTCTTTTTTTCATCCAGATAAAATACTTAATTACCAATTTGATGCACGAGCATAAACAAATAATATCCCATTGTTAGTATTAAGCAGCTGAAGTAGGAAAAATCATTACTTTGGATAATTGAGGCTTTGAAGAAAACTTTTACATCAGCTACAGCCACCTGCTTCAAAGTTTAACTCCAACAACAAATGAACCCACACTTCAAAAAAAGACAAAGCTAGAACCCTCTTTAAAAACTTGTATACTGGTTTATAATCACACTTCAAGTGCACAAAATTATGCACCTGTCCCAGGACATATTAAGAAATAGCAGCAATGAAACTTGACAATAAGATTTTTTGCGCTCGAACTGCCTTATAACCAAGCAGCAAATCTTCACAGTACCTTTCAGAGTTCAGTAATTCCCAGGAAATCATGCCACAAATGCAAATAAGCAGACCTCCAAAAATGTGGCCACTGGTGTCCAGAAAGAGCCATCCAATTCTTAAAAACCTCATAACTAGCAGATATTTGCTACATTTAAAATTTTCCAGGACTTTCAAAATTAACCTACAGATTTGGTTAGTCTGAGATTCAAAACCAGTCCAACTGAATGATCGCTTCCAAAAACATCAGCCTACCATGTTCAGTGCTACAGACGACAGCCTTGCAAAAACATCGGTGATTTACCGGGCCTTTGACTATTGTACCACACATTTGGGCCATCTCTTTTGCAAACAACAACTAAACTCATTCCACCCCAGCTGGAGAATTCTCAAGATCCTGTTTGTTGCCATACAACTTCTGCTCGGTTTTACCCTTATTTAATGCAACTTTTCAAAGAAAATGAATTGGAGGAAATGTCACTTCTATATACTCGGACCAGAGGACTGTCTCAGGAAGTAACCAGATCATCTTTGTTTAAAATGAATAAACATGCCACCTATATTTTTCTATCATATAATAGGCCGGGAAAAGGAAATAGACCAGAAAAAAAATTGTAAGAGCAATTAGAAAGATATAATAATTACAATAACAATAATAATAATAATAATAATAGATGGCAGTAGAAATATCCCTGATGAGTAGGTAAGAAATTATGTTGCTATTTTTGTACACCAGACTAAAAACAGATACAGATGAACATCACAGGTTAAAGCATAAAGCATGTTTCCTGGGAATGCTGCATTCTAAAAAACTTCTAATTTGCTTACAGAAAATTAATATAAGAGCTCTTTTAGAACTGAATTCTTTTCAAATTAATTTACTGATTTAGCAAAGTTAAGATAGAAGCATCCTTGCAACGCCAGCCAAGAAGAAATATTTCATCACTATGTCTGCAAATGCAAATACTCTATAAAATTATATAAGGAGTTGTATAAAATTCATCAATTTGCTACCTAAGTAGGATTGTAAACTGGACTTTTCAAGGACAGATTGAAAGAATGGAATTATCCTGTACCGATGTACCTTTGATATTAACTAGTAATCCATAATTTAACTCTAATCCTTAACTTACCCTACTGTAATTCCACTTTTATCATGTATATGAAAACAATTGGTACTGTCAACAGTTTTGCTTAAATTTAAAAATGAAGAGGCTACGTTCTACAATAGCAGAAACCACCAAATGTATGAAGGGATCACAGTTTTCCCTTTGCCACACAATTTCCCTTTGCCACACCTGTGAACAGGTCAGGCTACCAGTAATTAAGCGTCCAGCCTTGGGGTGGAGGAGCATAACTGCAAAGAACCGCATAGTTGTCGTAGCTGCCCCTTCCTAGGCTGGAATATTCACAGCGGTGCTGGCAGATGGAACTTTTTACACAAACAAGACTACATACTCTGTCTTCATGTACTGAAGGCAAAACCAAGACACCCACTACCATCATTTCCAATTTTTATGACCTCTAGAGAAGAGAAACAGACTTGCATTGCTCAAGAACACAAATGGATACTAAGATGGGCTGTAAATTTTTGCAAGTGTTTCATATACGTCTCTGAAGGGCTGCTTAGTTCCACTGTCCAAATGCTTTTTCAAAATGAAGTTCTCATTCAGATCCACAAGACCAGAATATTTTTAGAAACTTGGAACTGAGGCAGTTACCAGTTAGCAGAGCATGGCGGTAAGGAGGCAGATGTGCACTCTCAAAACACCCACGCCAAGACAAACCATCTAATCATTTGATCCCATGCTTCTACAGACTGACAAACTTCTAGATGTGGATTTTTCCATCATCTCTTTCAGAAACTTAAAGGCCCGCCCCGCCTCCATACCACCAAGGAAAAGCACACCACTTCTGGAGGAAGAACTAAGCAGTCCCTCCATGCTCACAGACACTAGGCAACTCCCCAGCATCTATAAATCTCACTTATAATAGTTTTCCACTCTAAAATTAGACTTCAGACACAAATTTTCTGTACTAGCTGTTATGCACCACTCCAAAACTGTTGTTGAGTCTGTAACTATCACATCTGTGGTCGCCTTATCCAAACCCGAGACTCACGTGGGATCAGAGTGCATAACACAACTTCACTATCGCGCGTTTAGGAACGTAAACATAAAGCCTAAAAGAATCAGGTTAAACAAGATTAAAACTATAATCAACCATACGCTTCCTGTTTCAGCCACCTACATGATATGATATTTAGCACCAACTCAGAGCCTCAGAAGTGGCTACTGCTCCCTTGTCCCCACCACCACGGGAAGGCTGCCTCAGCACCTGACCCCTCGGGAACACAGAGGCTTTCTTCTCATTCCCAGTGTTTACACAGCCACGCTTGTAACAACACTGTCTTCTCTCTCACCCTGCTGTTTCCAGTATTACTGTTAAAGCACAGATACTTCAGGTCTCTCAGATCTTTTTTCCTAAGAAAAAAAATACCTCCAACTGTAAGGTACTTATTTAAAAAAAAAAAAAAAATCTTTGCTGCCAGACCTGCAATTTTATGTGTCAGTTCTTTCACACTTCAGAGGTGAAGACTATCTAGACCTTCCCAACTTGAAGCAGGTGAATATAGCATTTTGCCTCATTCTCATACGGTATCTAAGCTGGAGAAAACATAATAGTGATTCATTCATTTAGTAAAAGTGCAGAGAAAACTGAGTGGAGACCATTTTTACGATTTCTAGTGAGGCAGATGTGTCGCTTCTGGTAAGGATGAGAGGCCAGACAGAACTGGTGCTTTTCAGCAGCCCCAGTAACACTTACCGACGTTACGGCCTGTCCCCACGTAACGTATCATCAGCACCGACTCCTTTGTTTTGTCAGCAGGTACAAAAAAGTGGCTTTATCCTTTTAGGAAATGAACGGTTCAGTGCCCAAGAAACTACTACTTCAAAATACATCCTCCCAGCTGAATTTTCTCCAGCAAGCTTATGAAGCTCAATTCAAAAGCAGAAACATCTCTCTTCTTCAAAGAGGATATATTCCTATGTGCAAGAGCAGGACTGCACCCATTTCTTTTGAACCCATAGAAGACTTCAGAAGGTAAGGATGAGAAAGAAGAAGTTGAGCATGTTTTTAATCAGCTCTTACATGAAGTTCAGTTTGTTTCTCTCATTGATTGTTTGGGAGTTTTTTTAAGATAAACATAAATCATCTTCACAGGGAAAACTTCAGTAGTTGGGATCGATAAAGCAACTGGCCTTGCTCTAGCATACATACTGAGATTCATCATCTAAAATCTTCCTATTTCTTATTTCTACATTCAAAGATCCCTGGCAACTAGAGTTTTGGAAAAAGGCTGCAGATAGGAGCTCCTTTGCTTGGGTGCCATAAGCCAACCGAATGAAGAAGCAAAGATGAACCTTTTTCTTTTGATCACATGAGAACCAAAGATCAGTTCTCCAAAATGCATAGGAAATCTTTAAATGTGAAAAACATGTATTTTCACCATCTTCTCTCTCCTGCCCACCCCCCCACCCAAAAAAAAAAACATAACAAAAAACAACCACCACCCAGGACTGCGGTAAGTTTAGGAACTCAGGCATAGTGAACATACTTGATCCTCAAATTGTAAATATTGAGCAGTGTTCCCTAGCCACCATTCCCTCTTGCTCATTAAGGTGTTTCACAGGCATTTCTCTGTTCTTTTCTAAATCAACAAATGGCCATTTCCTTTGGCAACAGAGAACGCAACGACTGTTTCCTACCCCAGCAGCGTGGAAGATGAAGTAAAACAGTAGGACTCAACAAAATAAGAAATGGAAAAATTGTAGTTAAAAAGACGTAGGAGAGCAAAGATTTCTCACTGTCAAAATTCCATGCCAGATTTGTGGCGCGTTGCTTGTGCTCACTGCAGCTGCAAAGTATCAATCTGACTTCACGATTCTGAAGGACCAGAATTGATTTTCCTCCATGGAAATCGTTCCTTCTCTTTTACTTTCAGATTTATTTTAAAAGAAACAGGTTACATCTGGGGGGGGCAGAAAGGAAGGTGTATGCTTGATATCAGTTCTCATCCATGCAGAGAATAAATGAAACTCAGAAGATCTACAAATACTTTATAGAGTCTAAAATTATATAGATAGCTATTATATCCTTATGATTTCTACCTATGGTTTATCCTTTCATATGCATTTTAAATACTCACTCTATTGATGTCATAGTATCTTAATGGAGTTTATTATCATTTTTGAGTCACAGAAACACTGAGAATGAGGCATAACACCACAATGTTCACCTGCAGTTAGTCATAATGTGAATCAAGCTCTTTATCATCGCTGTCTTTCACTTATGCCTCATGATGGAATAACCTTAAAAGCTTTTATTTAGAAATAATTCTGCACAAACACACAAATAACACGGAACATGATGCAGAGAGCACTACAATAGAATTCAGTTAATTAGCAATCCAGAAATTACAAGCAATGATAAGGAGCCCCACGATCTCCAAGGAAGATGTCTGTATCCTGACATATGTACCCTGTACAGCAGCAAATAGCCTCCCCCAACATTTCTCAAGCAGTGGAAGGTTGTTACGACTGATGCAGACCAATACACATTGTCTGCGCTTTAAAAATGTGTGACTGTACAAGAGTCACGTTTTTGATTCAACTTTTATTAGTTACATGTATTACAAGTAATGGCTGACAATTTTCTTTACAAAAACCAACACAAAGCTCAAAAAAAAAAAAACCCCAACCCTTAATACGTTATCAAGTGAAGAATCAGGATTCTTTTCTGGTATGTAAACTCTCTGCCAGACTATTAACAAAAGGGCAAATTCTGAGACCTTCCTTGAAAAACTGCTATTTACTAGAGAGAAGAATACAGGCAGATAGGCAGCACACTTGAATGATACGTTATCACCAGCAACATATTTGTGCTGATAGAAGCCAAAGCCAATCTTCGCCATCCTTACTCAAACACTTTCTAACAGAGAAGCCAGAAAAAGGCTGCTATCCTATCACAAGTTTTTTGCCAAATAAATTTAGAAAAAACAGTTTGCTACTTAAACTGGGCAAGCTATCATTGCAGATTGAGGCAAAACAAACATAGAAGCTCAGACTACAATCTTACAGCTGTTTTTTTGAGCAGAATTACAGGTACAGGAAGATTGATCTCTAAGCTGTACACTGGACATACCACAAATGTGCGTATGAAACATACTGAAGTGCTATTGGTTTTCCTACTTAAGTTGGTATTTAATGAGCAGAACTACTAAGTTTTCCTTTCACATGGTCTTTGATTAATCTCTCTGAGTTATATTTAGCCCTAGATTACACTGCCTGCCTTTCGCCTTGTTCAGTCAGAGCTGCACATCAACCGAAATTCTGTCCTTGTTGTGGGCAGCTCCCAGAACTTCAGGTCCTTGGTGTGTGCCCTCAGCCAGGGAGTCCAGGCCAAGGCAGGCAGGCGAGCCACGGGGACGTGAGAAAGCCGCCCAAGGAATGTGCTGACGCAGAGCACGATCCCAGGGTCCTCCCACAGGAAAAGCACCCACAAAGGCAAAATCTCAGAAGCAAGTCATCATCCCGTAAGGTACGACGACTGGAGAGCATGGGGTTCTGAAACACTGCACTGGAGCCACTGATGCACGTCTGATTCAAACATTCCTTTAAAAAGGCCAAGGTAAGACAACCATCAGAACTGAGAATGCCCCTATGTATGGCTCGTCAAATCCTTGAAACAACCATTTGGTATCTTCAACAAGCCATACAACACCCTATGCACCTTACAAACATCATCCAACATCCCAGCGCAAAGCTATCATGTTAAAAAAGGCTTAGACGAAGGCATGAGAACAAAAAAAAGGCGGCTTCCCTTACTTCTGCTATGTCATAAACAAGAGGTAGGTCTCTCCTCACACAGCAGCGATGACCCAAGCCACCGCTGAGGAAGCCAGGCTGCTTCGTATGACACAGCGTCCGATTTACCACTCGGGAGCAGAAAGATAACTTTAAGTAGGTTTTTAAAACGTCAGAAGGAAAGGGCAGCAGAAGCATCTGTTAAATCCCTTTATTCAATAATATCTTGGACTTGTAAATTATTTGGCAGGACAAAATAAATTGATACGTTTTATCACTTGAAATACAGTTACTAGGCACTCAGAAAACCACAAACAGGAAGTCACATAGGTATAAACATATTATTTACTTTAATGATTACTTTGTAGAGCAAATCTAAATTAAGCTCTTGTGTTTGCACCTCACAACCTATTTACATTTGCTGTATGCCCAGTGTACAGTCTTGACATCAGTCTTGTTTTTACTTACAGTTCTGCTGTGAAAAAGAACAGAAAACGCATTGTAGAATTCTGCTTATTTTGCCACATGTATAGAGATTAGGCTTTTTTGTTTGTTTATAGAAGTTTTATGTTTTTCAAACCATATCAAGCAAAACAATAGGAAAAAAGGAACCATGCTGGGTTGTGGTAGGAAACCACAACTATCAAGATTTTCACTGGAACAAATCAATACCATGATATCCCCATATTTACATGACCGCCTATTATTATCATCATTTCATCCACACGCCTACTAAGAACCCACCAAAAGTAACAGCATTAACCTACTAAAGCAAACAGAATGACTATTTTCCCATGTCTAATCAAATTCCTATTTATTTCAGAAAGCAAATTGCTTAAAAAAAAGAGAACTGCTAATCCTCTATCAGTAAAATAGTTTACTGATAAAAGTACAGTTCAACAGCTCTTTTATTAATAAAAAAGTAATAGTGAAATACAGTATCCTAAGCCATTCAAAATTCAACTATTTGTATAAGCCATATGACTATAAAGAGAGTAGCACAAAAAGAACAGCAGATAAATATGATCTGCTCCAAAAATAAGCTGCTCCACTATGCAGCAATTGATTTTTGCATGGTTTTAACACAATTTTTCATATCAAAATTAGACAGTTAATCAATACTGAGGTGTTTAAATATGTCCTGAACCCATAAACCTTTATATAATTCAGTGACTTTAAATACAGGAGTTGTTCCATTGGGATAGAAAGGATGATTCATAAAGCTCAGGTTGTTTCCATGCATGGGTTCCTTGCAAAAAAAACCTCAAACCAAAACAAATGCAACAAAAACCCACCCCAAAACAGAAAAACTAATACTTCACTAATTTATATTTATATATCTAAAACTATTTAGGTTTTAGATCGCTATCTAATTTCTCTCATATTAACTGTTTACAAAATTACAGCGTAAACTATATCCACTTTGGGTGCTAAACACAAAAGAGTTTCTCTTGAAAAATTCTCTGAAGGAAAGCAAACGGAGAGATGAAGACAACTTGCTGCAAGTGACCACAACCATCTGCATGTAGCCTTCATTTTCCACAAATCCTACCATGCTGGTAATTTTACATATTTGCAACCTGTTGTTAGGTTGCCCAGTTGATCAAAACTCTTCAGAATATCAAATAGAGAGGAAAGAAAATCTAAATGTCAATGTGTCTATTCAAGCAATATTCTGCTTTAACATAATGATTTTACATAATCATCGATTCCATACTTTGCAAAGCAGATGAGGAAAGCAAGGACATACCCATGCTATTGCCTCTGCAGCTCTCACCTCAGCCAGTAGCAGACAAGGTCATGCCAAAACAATTAAAAACAATAATTAAAAAAAAAAAAGCAGAAGACAAACAGATCCCTTACTTCAGAGGCTGCCAGTCCAAATGCTGGCATTTCATCCCAGCACACCCTTCATTTTAAACTTCACTATGTCACAACCCACTCTTTTCTGTAAGATTTAGTCTTAGCTCTCACAAGTCTTCGGCCAGGAATGATAATATATGGTCCACGTGACCCAGACAGTAAGAAGGGCTATAACTTTACAACAGCAAAAATAAAACATGGAATTGATAACAACTTCTCCCATGAAAGGCCAAGGGCAAGCCTGATATAATGCCCATATAAGTAAGTGAAAGATGCCCACGTAGAATCAGTCTCCAATGAGCATAAACAAAGCTGAGACACAAGTGCTGGGGGCGGGGAGAAGCAGATTTCTATCCACGATTATTATTTTTTTTAATCAAGCTTAAAGGGATATTAAGGGATACTTTCAACTGGCCATTTCTGAGAATGGACCGCTTTTCTTTTCCCTCTTGATACTTAACACAGGGCTTTTCAACAAAATGCAGGCTGCTGGGCAAACTGGCCGTGCAGGAGTGAGCAGAGAACACCGATGGCAATAGCTGGCACGTGAACAATACAAACAAACTGAAAACTAGATGAACTGTTTGTTTAAAACGTTTTTCATTTTCAGTAATAAACTAATATTGCCTAGTTTTAGTAGCACACCTTCTCCAACAGACCTGAGTCTGCAGCACTGGTCAATCACATCTCCAGCAGTCTGCTCATCAAACTCAGCTATTTTTAATGTGACGAAAATAGTATTTTCAGCCTGTCTGCCCATTCCCATGAAGTGTCTGAAAAAGTTTTGAAAACATCTGTTCGGCTATGCGAGGTACCTGTGGCAGAAGCAGGTCTAAAACGCCCGTCTCCCCTTTTGGTTTTGCTAGTTCAGCAGCCCTGCACCGCCTGTATTTTTCAATATATTGTTTCAGGTACAAACAGAGAGAATACATTCAAAACAGAATTTGGATTGGTTTGACAGGTGCTAACATGCAGTGGAAAAGATATGAAATAGAAATCTTGTTACAGAAATAAATAATGAATAACGCGGCAGCAAGCGTGGTCTCATCAAAGTCCTCATCTGAAGGGAGCAGAGTGGCAAAGACCAGAAGGCTCTTGTGTGACATTGTTATCTAAAGTCCTGATTAGATTTTCACCTCAGAGTTCTCAATTTTGGTAGCAATCATCGCAAAGATACTATGGTGACTGGCACTCTATAAATACATCACACAGACAGGCAACAGTATAGAAGACGGCTATCAGATAAGAGTTTGAAGCATTTGAAAATTCAACCCTGCTATTAGGGCTGTGTAACAGTACTCAATTTTTACGGCAGCAGAAATGTGATTACAGATAAAAAGGTAGGATTAGTGCTGTACAAATTCTTCTCCTCTTAAATTAGATTATCATCTTTCAATAGCACTAGTTAGGTTTTTAGGGAGTGTCAGAATTCTACAAATATATAGGCACGTATTAATTTTAAATTTAATAAAAGCCTGCAGCACAACCCAAAGGTCGCAGTTTGATTGGCCTCGCTTTGCCAAACACTGCACAAAACCACAACAAATGAGTCACACAACTTACAGGCGACGCAAGCTATTCTCATTTTGAGTATCTGCCAAAGAATATAAGCTGTTATTTCCTGTCTTTCTATTTTAGAGTTTATTAGAAATTCATAATAATTCATTTTAGGGTTAGGCTGGACTCAGCACCCCTGTGTGCAGTCAACGTGTGATGCGGGCGATGCTACGGGAACATGGCTCTTGCCATCCCAGAGCATTTGGTTGGTATTTCCCCACACTAGAACCAGACCTGGGAGTCGGTGTCCATGTCCATGGCATGCGCGCATCAGCCTTGTGATCACTACAAATTATCATTATTTTAAAACACACACACTAGTCATTTCCACACAAACCATAAGTACTCCACATTACCTCTAAGCGTTAAGCTCTTCATATATTACCGGATATTATTACAACTATCTTACTAATACAATTGTAACCCATTGTAACAAAAACATCTTAAAAATACTTTTAAAAACCAACTTCTACTAGGTATGCTTTGTATACAACCAACTCAAATGGTACGTTCAGTACAGGAGCTGCGTTATTTGAGCAACAGAAAAACTGTATGCTGCACGATCCAGTTGGTATACACATCACACATGCTCTTTCTGAGCAACGTGGGTCCTGCAGAGTTGCTGCCCTTGGCACACAGGGGCTTCCTTTCCCAGCTAGCTCCTCAACCACGGCACGAAGCCTGTGGGAGGATCGCCCCTGAAAAACAGCATCACACAAGCCGGGGTGATGATACAAATCAGAATTTGTATTCTTGTGGACGTATTCATCTGATCATTGCACTCCCTCTTCCAAGCGCTGGGAATCACACGGCCAACATTTTTAGTGCTGGATTGGACAGACAAATATTTGGGGAACTTTTTTGCTCCCCAGGAGTAGTTGCCTGCACAGTCCTGAGGTTTTGAGATATGAGAGGCAGGGGAGGGCTGTTCTGGGAAAGCAGCAGCTCAGCACACTTGCCACATGTGCCAGAAGACCAGTGGGAAATACTGAGGATAAAGCGGCATTCACTGAGTTGACACTGCAACAGAAAATTCCCAATCCCTTCCTTGAATTGTCTCCAGCAAGACCCATATTTGCATCTCTGCTTATGCATCTCTGCCCTCCGCTTTGTGGGAGCTCTTTGGTGCTTTCTGGCCCTCTCCATCACCTGGGGCCACCTCTGCCATGGTCAGGCTGCAGCTATGCGCGCCACCACGGCACACATCAGCTTCCAGTCGCCAGAGAGTGCCCCGCCTGCATCAGGGCAGAGCCCAGATGTAAACGAGCGTATATGCAGGGCAGATGATGAGCAAGCAGAGAGCTTTCTATCTTAACAGCATACATCCACCCATTGTCTCTCACCATCTGCTAGAGGAAAGAAAAACCTATGCATATATAGCCACACTAAATTTGCAAGAAGAGTAATTTTCAATCGTTTGCATAACTGTAATCCATTTTTTCCTAACAACACACACTAATAGGAATGACTTATAGCCCCAGTTTAGCACGCTACTAAACTACTGCTGTCTTTGCGTTACCTCTGGAAGAACAAGATAACCTTCTTGAGCTTCCTTTGTAAAATGCAAAATATTTCAGCCAAAAACATCAAGCTCTGACATTCACGTATGTATGCTAGTGCCTAAATTAAGGTATGTACGTTTGAAATCTGTATCCTTCAAGGACAATCTGTGTAGAAGAGATAAACATTATAAAACGTAGACAGCTAAATAATGAAGTAAGGATTCTGGAATTTAATATAATGATAACTCAAGCACTGAGCTGCACAAGTTTAGGGTTTGGAGTTTTATTTTCCCTTTTCCAAATTGCATTATAAGAATTATGGTTCCTTTAATAAAAAAAAAAAAAAAGTATTTGCTATGATGAATAGTACTTCCCTAAATATTTTTAGTACAAGACATGTAATTTCAATAAGTGAAAAAGTTTGTTTAGAAAAAACTACTCAACTATAGCGAATGTCCAAAATCATTCTCCATCTGCAGAACCATAAAAGGGCTCAAAACAGAAGCAGAATGTTTTACAACAGCTGGTCTCTTTCAACTTTCTGTAATTTTTATAGCTATTTTGTAGTGAATTTTTTTTTTAGTACATCACAGCAGGACTCTTCTAGAAACGGGCAGACCATGATTTCACTCCTGCAATTCCACGAAGCAGAGGTGGATCGCTGTTACCCCAAACCACCACCGGCCAGACACATGCAGGGTCAAGTTATGTACTCTCACACCACCACTGAAAACTTATCAAATATGGCCCTGCTCCAGCAAAGCACTTAAGCACATGCTTTACTTTAAACACGTAAGTAATCCTATTAGAGTAAATGAGATTCAGCATAAACCACTGGGCTGAATCTCAGAATACCTTGGTTGTGGCCCTGATTATGTCAGTGACCGACCACGTAACCTTGGACAAATCACAGTATTTCTGTGTCTTTATTTCCTCTTTTGCCCTTTACGTGCGCTTACCATGTTGCACACCATTCTCAACAAAAATTATTCCAATCTGGAATCTTCTAGAAACTGCTGTACTACACATAATGGCAGGGATGCTTACGTACTTTAGTCTCTTTTGAAATACCTGTCGTATAAACTAATGCTCACACCCAAAAAAAACCCAAGCTGAGATCCCTTGCCCTTAGGTCTGCTTATCCAGCACTGGCAGCCAATTTCAAAGAACGACATTGCTCTTATAAAGCAGCTGTGGAGACGGACACCAAGTGAAGGGTACCCGCGGGTCTAGTCCAGGACAGCCCCCAAGCAGGTGGGGTTACCAGCCCAGGACTCGCGCTGCAGTTCCCCTCCCACTGCTAGTCACAGGGCAAGGAGATCCCAAGCCCTGCCTCAAGTCACTCTGCCAGGGCTCTACCCACAAAAGGAAAAAAACTGGACAGTCCTGGGAAACCCTGCTTAAAGCATGTAGGTGGGAGACAGCCTTGTCTCGCAGGGTGCAATGCAGTAACACTAAAAGGCTTTTGTGTTCGATATTTTCAGACTTTGCGATACAAGATGCAGTTTTCCACAGGTAGGCCACGTGCCATCAACTCTATGTCTTAACGATCCTGAGAATACTTTCACATAAATAATCCTGCTTTTGCACGTATATACGACCAGGCAACGTATTTACCCTTGCCATCACACTTCCTGCTTCCTGGCAGTTGTCACAAGCAATGTCACTGTCACAAGGAGAATATGGATTCAGCTCCTAACAATGAAGCAGGCACGGATGAGTGGGCAGGATACTCAAATGAGTTTCAGAAAGACTTGAGGTGAAATACTGTCCCCAGTGAAATCAATAACAGTTCTCCCATTTACTTCAGCAGAGTAAATATTTCAACTCTTTTTTTTCCTATGCCTTCTGGTCATCTCAGTGCCTAACACAGTAATCATTTATTTTCCTTAGGAGCACAGAGAAAAGGACAGGACGGATAGAAGGCGAGGGAGGGAGGAAAGGTTTCAAAATAAACATACTCTTTTCCCAGACTAATTAAAACAAACAAACAAACAAAAACTTACAATGATTCCTGTACTTACAGATTACAAACAATGGAGAAAATGAGATTAGATTAACACCGTTAAGATCCTCCTTTCTAGGAACTCATTCACAAATTCCTCCTCTGTCCTTGAAACACCTGTACACCACATCGCTGCTCTCCCAGCTGAGCCAAAGAAGAGCTCACAGCAACAACACAGCTTTGCCTGTGCCCGTCTGCGCCGCATCAGGCCTTCTGCATACAAAGATATCTATTATAAGACACATGCACCATGAGCCGTACCCTGTTAATTAAAATATTTTCTGCTGCAGATTGGAAGCCTGGCCTACAAGATACTTGACAAAATTACGTTCAGGAGCACAGCAACTGAAATGCGATTTTGAATAGGTCAAAAGTTAGTCACTTCTGACTTTTTCTGAATGTGTGCTCTGTTCTCATTGTACGATGAAGGGAAATACAGTCAAAAGGTTATATATAACTGTGCATTTGCAGCAACTCAATGGTCACAATAAACCACTGGTTTTCAGAAGCCATTCAACATTTTGGGCATAAAAAATAAAATAAAAAGAACACGTACAGTAACCTGTAACAGAGCCTAAAAAAAATGCATACCACGCATAACACAATAAAGTTACTGAATAAGTGAAATTTACAGTAAGCATGCTGTCAGTAAGCATTGCGAGTTTCCAAAATTAGCTGGCATATCAGACAACAGTGAACATTTACTATGCATTTTAGAGCTCTTGAAGTCCTTAGCAGCACTCAAAGTTAAGGCTGACATTTCATCTTTAATTCATGCTCCTGTGTCTTTCTATATTAACTACTAACAAAGCAGCATGCTCGCGGCCTGGGCGCAGGGAGCATGCGCGAGGCAGGGGCTGTGCGCGCTGCCCGGACGCTGGTCTGCATCTCCAGAGAAGTACATCTCTGCCCTTCCACAAGGCAGGCAGCCACCAAATCTGTACCGACAAACTTGAACATCGCAGCAGCGGCGATGGAGATGATCGTAAAGAGCAACAGAGAAATACGCTCACGAGATCTATTTAGAAGCAATTTCTCTAGGAGAAAGTTTTCTTCAGCTACGGAACCTCCTTATTTGAGCCCACATTATTTCTCCCTCTTCCAGTGATCTTTCTAATTCATCAAACTTTATCTGCTCATTTGGAAAAGATTCTAAAAAACACAGGTCTTAACCTAAGTTTAAACTTTGCGCAGCACCCTTCTTTTCCCCAGCATCTCATACAGTGCCTCACAAAAGGCCCCAGAGGTTGGACAAACATAGCACCAGGAAAAACACAGTGTGAAAGGGATCTTTATGTGCATGTGTGAGGGCCCAGTGCTAATAGCTCAATGTGCTATTGACACATCACAGTGCAAACAGCTAAGTCTTTTTCAAAATAGCATGAGTCACAGTGTCATTCTTCACTTTGCCTTTCCCAGATTTGGGTAATTTGTGAAACAAATCATCCCCGTATTATTAAAGCATATTTTTGTAAATGAAGGTAGCCACTGGGAAATGACCATTGCTCCTGACTGTAAGGCTTACTCCATAAACTACACATGCCGCAGGGACGGTGTGAATAGACAGAAGTGGTACTGCAACTTCTCTGACAATCCTCGTCAAATCAAAGCGTTGTTACCTTCCCGTGCTAGCGGCTGATGTACTTTTAGATAATCCTCATGTTTGCTACATCCCTTGAGTTAGAGACTGGCCATAACAGAGCCGGGATCACCCGGGGAAGCAGAGCGGAGGGAGGCGTCCCTTTTCCTGCCCTCCCCGGCAGGGATGCCCGGGCTCCACGGGGGCTATGCCCGGCCCCCGCAGCGGCTCCAGCCCGGGGAGAAGTTCAGCGCGTCCCGGCCGGAGCCCCGGCGGCTGCGCGCCCGGCAGAGCCGCCTTTTGTTCGCCGGCGGCGGGGAGAGGGACCCGCACCCCGCGGTTACCGGCGGGTCCGTCGGGGCTCGGCACCGGAGCGCCCGAGCGCCGGGCCGGGGCAGCGGCCGGCTGCGGCCTGGCGAGCGGCTGTCCCCGGGGCCACCCCGCCGCCGGAGGAGGAGGGAGGCGGGCCGGCTCTCCCGGCCCCGCCGACACTCGCCGCCTCCAACTTCCCGGGGGCCCGGCGTCCCACGGCCCCGCAGAGACCCGCGGGCGGACCCCGGCGCTTTCGGGCATCCCCCCGCCCCGACGGAGCCCCAGCTCCGGCTCTCGGGGAAGCGGCCCCGGCAGCAGCAACAAGGAATTAACACGCGCGGGCATAATCACCTTGTTGTAGTTGTAGTAACCCAAACACTGGGCAAAGTCCAGGTTGGAGGGGTCTCCGGGGAGCGAGCTGCCCGCCGCAGCCGGGTAAAATCTTACATCCATGCCGGTGCTTTGGTCCAAGAAGTGCACTTGGAGAAACCGCCGGGAGGTTTAATAGATCCACCTTCAGGTGCCTTCCCCGGGGCTGGGGCACGGGCAAACCGCCGAGGGACCGGAGCTGCGGGGCGCCGAGCCTTCCCGAGCAGCGGGAACGACGGAGGGCCGGGAGGCGGCGGGGGGCAGCGAGGGAAAGGGGCGGCGGAAAAGTGCAGGTAAACAAGGAGAGGAGGAGGAGGAGGAGGAGGAGAGGTGGGCGGCGGAGCCCAGGTGGGTGCCCGTCCACCTCGGCGGGAGGAGGGGAGGGCAGGAGGGAGGGAAGGAGGGAGGGAAAGAGGGAGAGAGGGAGGGCTGTTGTTTTTTAAAAGCTCGGTGCCAAGCCACGGGCTTTGCCTCCGCATTCAGGAGCAGCTGCTGTACACAAAGGAGCCACGCGCCCGGCGCGGACGGACGGACGGACCGAGCGCCGCAGCCTCCCGCGCCGCCGACAAAGGGGGGCCCGGGGGCGGGGGGGAGCGGGGCACTGCGGTGTCGCGGCCGCCCCGCCGCTGCCCCGGAGTTGGTGCAACAGGGGCTGCGCCGGCCGGGGAGAAGTGCCGAAAGAGCCGGCGCCGCGCTGGCACCGCTCCCCGGGAGGAGCGAGCGGCCCCGCGCCCCTCCCCGCCCCGCCGCCGCCCCTCCCGCCGCCCCCCCGCTCCAACGGGCCCGGGGGGGCACAGCAGCCGGCCCCGCCCGCGGCCCCCCGCGCCCCGGGAAGGGTCTAGGTGAGTAACTTTCACCTCTTCCACCGGTTTTCTCTCCCCGCCCCCCCCCCCCTTTTTTTTTTATAATGCACTTTATTGACTGACACCGGGTAGGTGGCAGAAGAAAGGAGATTTTGCTAACGTACTGTCAAGAGCAGGACTTGAAAACGCAGTAGCCTGGCCCACGGAAACCTTCCTGAACTCTCAGAGTCACTGGCTGCTGACTCAAAGCGATCCACTAATCCAGATTTGTTTAGCCAGCGCTGCACAGCTGTTAGCTGCTACCCTGCGTGGAGCTCTACCCAAAACCTTGCTCCAGAACTTTTGGAGGAAACACTAAAGCGGTACAAAGGCCATTTAACCTCATGATTTGTGCCCTGCAGACAAGGTGTGAGGAAGGAGGAGGTTGAAAATGTGCCCTTGTTGGGGAGAATGGCCCTTCAGGTGCAGGGCCGAGTCCTGTGCAGTTATAACACAACTGGAAATACATCCCAAAGTGTCTTTAGTTTACTCCAGCTGGTTGCAAAGTAGCAATGACAACACAAGTACACAAGGTTTAGCTGTACACCACCATCAAGACCTTCTCTAAAGGTCCATGCATCCCTGCTGTGGCTGCCAGGGACAGGTATCCTGGGCCCGTGCCACAGCCCCAACTCTGACTAAAGCCCACACCGCAGGGGCTTCATGCCTCCCACTTCATGTCCATGCATCATTTTGCACTGCCTACGCAGACTGGGAGCAAAGCGTAAACCAGTCAACAGCTACAACATGTAGAAAGGGAACATCTTCCCAACTCCATTCCTAGAAATCATATTTTCAATATTTACAGTGGCACAAGCAGCCCTTGCTAGCACAGAGACACCAGATCACCCTTACTCAGGGTATTGATCCTGATGTGTCACAGCTTGCAGCAAAGAAAGATTTCTAAAAATGATGTTTTGCACGAAGAGCAGAATTAAACATAGCACAGATATACATCGGTATTTATATGGAGTATTTAGAATTTAATTTTCTAGAAAAAAAAGGTATAAGAACTGTTAAATGCCTCGGTAGAAAAGAAAACAGGCATATTCTGTCAAATACTTAATCCAATTTCATATTCATTGTGTCAACCATTTTTAATCAAAGGGAAAAAACTGCAAAATCTACTCTGTTGCTAGAAGGGAAAGGATTGAGGAACACACAGCACAGTGTTCACACGAGCACACCTCCCATACCTGTGGCACAAATTAGTTACGCTCCTGAGAGAAACAAATTGTTCAGAAATAAAAAGACATTGAATCTGGTTCAGAATGCAACATTGCGTTAGAGCATTCCTCCAAAGCAGTGATGGAAACGTGGTCGCATACAGGCACAGCAAACTCATTTCAACGGAGGTTAATAAAGTAATACCTGCGCTGTTTTATTCACCAGGTGACAAACATTTCTGTAAGCCCAAGTGTAAAAGTTAGAATGAGCAGATTCTCAGGCACAGGAGCAGATCATTGGCACCAAGTTCTGAGGTGCTCTGCTATATAAATACAGGTATTTCCAGACTGCCTTGCCCTGGTTCTCTACACTTTTAATGAAATATGAAAACATATTCCCATTGAATTCAGAGGGAAATTCCTTCAGTGAGGAATGAACGGCAAATGATTCCAAGTTTAGGATTTGATCCCGTTGCCATATTGAAAGGAGCCTCTGAAAGGCTGCAGACCTATGCAGCATGTGGCTTCTGGGCACTGGGTGGCCTACAAAGCACTTCGGCTGCTGCATGATTCCTCCCTTGGCTGGCGAGGGGCTCCCTGAGAGAGCTCACCCCAGGCTACCAGTGTGACTCATCTCTCCTGTCCCACCACCTTGGCAATGGTCTCTGCTCTACAGCCAGGAACATGAAGCACATGAGGTGCTGTGGTGGGCGGGCAACTATCACGTCTAGGTTAGAAGTGTTAAATTCAGAAGATAAGCAAATAATGGTGAGTAAATAATGATGATTTTAAGTACTGTGATAGAATAAACTCAGCATGACCCAGCAACGTGTGCTTGCAGCCCAGAAAGCCAGCCATACCCTGGACTGCATCAAAAGAAGCGTGGCCAACAGGTTGAGGGAGATGACTCTGCTCTTCTGCTCCACTCTGGTGAGACCCCACCTGGAGTACTGCATCCAGCTCTGGGTGCCCCAAGATAAGAAGGACATGGACCTGTTGGAGCGAGTCCAGAAGAGGCCATGAAGATGCTCAGAGGGCTGGAGCACCTCACCTGTGAAGACAGGCTGAGAGAGTTGGGGCTGTTCAGCCTGGAGAAGAGAAGGCTCCGGGGAGACCTTACAGCCCCTTCCAGTACTTAAAGGGAACCTACAGGAAAGCTGGGGAGGGACTCTTTTATCAGGGAGTGTAGTGATAGGACAAGGGGTAATGGTTTTGAGCTGAAAGAGGGGAGATTTAGATTAGATATTAGGAAGAAATTCTTTCCTGTGAAGTTGGTGAGCCCCTGGCCCAGGTTGCCCAGGGAAGCTGTGGCTGCCCCATCCCTGGAGGTGTTCCAGGCCAGGCTGGACGGGGCTTGGAGCAACCTGGGCTGGTGGGAGGTGGCCCTGCCCAGGGCAGGGGGGTTGGAACTAGATCATCTTTAAGATCCCTTCCAACCCAAACCATTCTATGATTCTATGAATATACTGTTTCTGACAGTTTCTTCTGAAAAGAAAAGAACAGACACAATAGGAAAACCCCAAAATATTCCATCTTGATGTCACTGGCACAGGAAGTTAATAAAAAATTGAAACAGAATAAGAATTAAAAAAACAAAAAACCAACATTTCCAGCTAGGCAAAACATTTTCCCCCAAAATATTATTTGGTGAAAACTTTTGAAATACTGTCTATTTATACAATTATGAAATTAGAATATAGAAAAATTTGGTGATATTTCCAACCAAAAAAATTCCTGACTATAATCTAGTTTTGGCACCTCTACCGAGTGCCCAAATTAAGTCTTTTGCAGAACTAGTAAGACTGCAGTGAAATTAATGAGTCATTTAAAGAAAAACAGAAGAGAAACTGGCGTATATATGCTAATTTCTTTTTCTTTTTAAACAAAATATTAGGTTTTATGTGATACTGTGCCAGAGAGACTTTTACAAACTAAAACACTAGGCGAGTGTGCGTTTTCCTTTCTCAATGCCTCTGCAACATAGTTTATTAAATAAGTAAACTTGAGTAATCTCTGCTACATTTTAAATCCATATACATGACGTCAAATCTGTTTGTTAGTAACAATGTATTTATTTCAGGAGTACATTAAAGATGGAATATGAGCCAAAGTATTTATATCTTTCTGTACATATCACTTGAAAGGTATCCAACAAATTCTTCTCTCAAGCTATTCTCTTTAAGGTCCTTCAGTGAAACTATGGCTTTGGAATTCTACTTTTTTTTTTTTTTTTTTTTTTCCTCCAGAGCAGTTGGAAGTATGAAGTATTTGCAATTTTGAGTAAGTATTCCCTTCTTTTCTGCTGGTTTAATAAAAGTAAGCATCTACCTACAGTAAGTGGAGTACTCCGGTAGCTTCCCTGGTCCTGGGTAGCTTTGATTTCGAAGAAACTTTTCAAAAAGCACTGTTCCATAACGATTTAAATGTATGCCTACCGATGCCAACAATTATGATTCAGGCAGTAACACACAAACTGTGACTCTGTTCCATCCTCAGCTATACTTTCTTCTGACTCATCATCACAATTCAATTTTAAAAGCCATTAAGAACACTCAGGCTGCTTTTCTGATGTAAGAGCAGAAATTGTATTGGAGTGAATCAGTCACATACGAACTCCAAAGTGAGCGTGCACAAATTCTCACTGCTGCCCAGAAACCTTCCACGGGTAAATACTAATGTTCCAGGCCTAGCTCATTCCCACACAAGCCTGGCGAGTCCTCTTTGTACCAGGACATAGCAAAGGAATGTGTCTAATGGTTACGGCTTATCTGCTTTAACCGGTCCCCTTACAGTCTCTGCAAACTGCTTTGCAAACCCCGTGTCAGTCTCCCGATCTGTAACACAGATACCGTACCAGAGGCTCAGTAACGTTCTCGGTCTTTTTACTATCCAGAAGTCAAAGGCACCGGGAGATTTAGTCCACCAAAGAGCAGAGTCAGGAAGAAACCGCAGCGATGAGAGCAGACGCGCTGGCTCTCAAACACCCAAATGTGCAGCTGGCCAGCCAAGCCTCCCACGAGTACCGCAACTCAACCATCCCCCTGTCTCCGGCAGGACAGCCCCCTCCCTCAGGGCAAGGGCAGCAAACAGGGGAGGGGGCAGGAAAGTGAGGAATAAGGTAAGAAGGGGTGGAATGAACCAAGGCTGGACCAAGACTGCAGAATCAACATTATAAAAGACCTGACATTCATATTCCCAGTGCAGGGTCCACATCTATTAGGTCCCATAAGAACTGGGAGGAACAAGAGGGGATGGGAGAACACAACATCCCCGACGTCACCTTTAAGGAACAGTGTCTTAGCCCCTTCCCCCCAGAGCACATGTGGAGGATGAAAGGGCACAAAAAGGATGGAATACAGGAGGAGAAAAGGAAGACAGAGCGCCAACCAGGTCTGGTTTAGAAAATAATCTAAAGCCTCCTAGAATCAATAGGAAGTCCCTTTAATTGATTGCAATGAGCTTTGAATTAGACCTATATTCTACTTATCAAGTACAGCTGATGAGAATCAATAATATTTTGACTTACCCCTCAAAGCAACAACTACACTGGTAACTTTTGACTAAGAAAAAGTACAATTAACAGCATATTAACTCATTAGAGTTTATCTCACTGAAGTCCCCTTTTCTCATCAGATTGTAGAGCCAGTTGGCGTTTACAAGCGATCATGCAGGCATGAATATCGTATAGAAACGAGGCACTAAAGAAAAAACTTTTGTTCTTAGCATTAATTCAGATCAAATATTCATTGATATCTACATTTCTCAGCAAGTGTCTCAAGCAGAGATCAATAAACACTTATTAGTCACTGACCATGTTTCCTGCAGTAAAGGAGGGAATGTCAGCCAGCAGATGGGAGCAGCCAAATAATCGGGGGAGCTGGAGTCTAGTGCTTGTCTGCCAGATGATCATTTACCTTCTCTTTGTCTCAGTTGCTGCACCTAAAAAACTACAAATCAAAGGATTTTAAAAAAAAAAGTATTTTTAATCAGGCATTCCTTAAAAATACAAATGATTATTTCAAAATACAAGTATGGAGCGTTGCAGGAAAAAAGTAAATCACAACAGAAGGTTTTTTGGTTTTGGAAATTCCATTTCCTTTCCAAGGCCCAAGTCAGGGAATGCATTACTTTGTGAAACTGGGAAAGAGAAAATTATTAAACTTTTCAAACTTTCATATGCGCCTGCTTTGATATTTCTGTGGATTGCTGAATTCTCTTCTCTTACCTGAAGTATTTTACCACCTCAACTCACATACAACAATTTTAACCATATTCTAGCAGAAGAAGAAGTATTTTAGTTGTCTACAGAGCAGAGACAACCACTAACACTGTTGAGTGATGTCACAGCAAAAAGGTTTCTGCCGCTTTAAAGAAAGTATTCCACAACCCTCCAAAATAACCTGTGTGTAATGGACAATATAGGATTACTTTCTGGCAGAGCGCATATCCTGTTGCTATTGACTGCAGTGTTACAGTATCCTGACATACTAGCATACAGTTATTGTGAGATAAAGACCACGTTGAAAAACAAACTGATTGCAGTACTGAAAACAGAAAAGGAACTGTCCAGTAATATAAAAATTAACGTCTTTAAGAGAACAATGACTGGAACAGTGTCGTTTCTAGATTACCATTAAAGAATAAAAGCTTTAACTGAAACTAAGAAACTGTTGCAACCTATTCCTTTCTTCCAGGGATGCCATTTTAAAAGCAAGACAGGAAAACTTGGTTAGAAATGGATCTTTGTGTCTCTGTGTGTGTATATATATATATATTGCATTTATATCATCTGTTGATATAAAGCTGTGGAAGTTGTGTGGTATGTTTCTGTTTGTTTGTTTGTTTCTCCCCTCCAGCCCTCTCCACATTCATAATTTTTTTGAATTTAAACTAAAAGGGTTATTAAAAGAGGGGGGCAGAGGAAGCTGCTGGCATCTACTTTTTAAGGGAGATTCAGGACGTCTACAGGAAGAAAAAAACATGCTCACCATGAGCAATTTGAATTCTTCTTTAAATTTCTGTATTAGTCTAGAGGAATGTCAGGCAGAAACTTTCATTTTACAGTAGAATCAAGACTAATTACCGAAAGAATTATTTTAATGAAACGTATCTAAAAAGTCTTAGCGAGATATGGTGGAGAGTATTTCCAGGTGAGAAAGGTTACATTTAATCCATGTATCTGCACCAGATTCACTCATATATGTTCTTCAGTTTTAATGTCATCCAATGTTCTATAAGGTAATTATTCAAAATATATAGCACACATTTATATGACTTCCGATATATTTCTGGTGCACACGTTTCATTATAAAGCTTCTAAACAAGGATGTGGTGATGTTTCTGGAGTGATCAAGAAAACACCTTTCTGTGATTTTTGCGGGTTTAATGCAATAATACTGTATTTCCCAAAGAGAGGGCACACTTACCCTTAAGAGCCTGCGTGGTAGCCCGGGGAGATGGGAGCAGCAGTGTCCTGCCTGCCCCAGAAGCCATGGAAGTGGTCATCTATACTCTCAGTGACCGCAACACACATCTTTTGTTGGTGGGTATAGAAGGGATGGGCTTTTGGTCATCGCTTGGAAGCCACTGAAGGACTTGATGAGACACTGCCAAGATTTAAGGTAAAAAGCCATGTATATAGTGTTACAGTCATGCCTTAAAAATAAAAATCATTATCTAAGAATGCTGCTGTTGTCATGTCCCTTTCAAACGGTACAGAGCCTTATCCTGATATTAACATCACCTTCTACCAGCACAGGTTATAACATAAAATAATTAGTGACCAATGCTAGAGAACATGCAAAGATCTAAAAAAATTATCCCCATTCGATATAACTGTAGACATACAGCTTTATTTGGATAGATCAGGTCCATACAATAACTGGAAGTAGTCTTCCAAAGGACTCATTAGTTATCCTTTAGGTCTCCTAATTAATGGTGTGGTCTTCTGAGAGAGTATTAATAACTCTGGTATTAATAGCAGCATAATTCTAGCTGAGAATTAAAAAAAATAAAACAGTTTTTTCTAAGAACCTGTACAATAGAGTTTAGGATGTAGTAACAGACACTTATATAAATTCATCAGATTAAAAATTAACAGAGTTCTAGAAGTGTGATCTAGGGACCGCAATAACATCTCCAAAACAAACTGCTATACTTTCATTCAGGAGACTTTCGTTCAGTTTATAGAGCTGAGCTCTCTTTTTTGATGCTTCAATGGGCCGGGTTTTCAACACTGAAAAGCCGAAGACAGATTTTATCCAGTTCTCTAGACTATTTCCCCAAGCTCATAAACAGTGTGTGCCAAGCTGTTCTTAAAGAATCAGCCCTCATTTCCATGAATGGCTGATATTTAATAAAACATCTGATCACAAAAGCAAATCTAAAAAATCAGTACTAAAATAACACTCCAACTTGCTACTAAATGCAATGTTCTTTGATAGAAGTCCATTTCAACTCCATTTATTCCAGGGTTCTACAGCAGTCAAAATAATCAATGCAGAATTTTCCATGTGATTTACACATTGCTTTTTAAAATGAATTGACTGAAACAAAAAATGCTTATTTCTGCTGCCTGGCTTGTTTTCTAAAACATATTCTCTTTCTTTTAAAGTGAGAGAACGACCTCTGCTTCGGGAACAATTTTCTGAGACAGTGTGTTTATCAAATGGCTTCTCTGCTTTCATGAAAACAATTTATTTTCACTGAACTCTTCAAGATAAGCATTGAAGTCAGGAAGAATGTACAATGACATTTATAATTACATTCAAGAAACAAATATTTTCCTACAGAAAGGTTTTGGATTTTTATCTTTTTAAGAGATACAAAATATTTTCTTTCCTCCAACATACCGGTTAAAGTTATTTTCTCCCTGAAATTACAAAGTGTATTTTCATATGCATGGAAGGAGAAGCCCCGGGACAGTAATCTTCTCATAGAAAGGCTACAGTATGCATCCTAAACAATGAAAGCTGTAGCGTAATCCTTACAACCAAATTGCCTTCCCTGCCCCACTCTTCGGGAATAATCTTTACAAAAATGACAGGGAGAGCAGGGGGATTCACAACCTTGCGGAGCCTCCTCCAAATGCCCCCCATATGCCCAATCTTAGAAAATGGACAAAACAATTGTCCCTTGGAATGGCAGGGCCACCTCTCCAGCTTTGCTCCCACATTTTCCCCTTGCTCAGAGACAGTTTCTTAAACCGCTGAGCTCTCCACAGAGCCTGTGGACATAAGGGATGGTGCCTCCCATTCTTTGGGGAAATAGAGGATCTTGCTAAAAAAGCTCCCTATCTTTCCCTTATGGATTCAGCCCCGGACCCGTTCCCAACTATCAGCAACAAAAGCTCAAGTCATGCCAGACAATTACTGCTTCCTGCTATACTCTGAACTGCCCCTAAAATCAAGGTAGTCCATAATGTATCTCATCTTTCAGAACAAAGCAGCCACAGATTTAGCCATACAGTGCCTGTATTTTCAAATGCAAATTCAATAACTACCTATGCAAAAGCTGCCCATGAATATATTTAGGAGTTCCGTTTGGGCTGCCTGGAAATGTGGGTCTTACTGGATTAAAAAGACATACTACAATCACTCCAATGAATGCCCTTTAATTTGTGGGAATTCATTTTAGAATTAAAAATTTAAGATCTGGTTTATTCCTTGTCAGTCAAACATCCTAGCTTTTCATTATTCCATTTTTGCAGTGCATGGAGGTAGTTCTCATCATACAGATTCTCTGATAAAGTTCTCCTCCAGAGATACACTCTTTTTGTAGGCTCAGCTAGTGAAGAAATATCATTCATTTGTAATACTCATCAAAGAGAAGTGGGGGAAAAAAAATCAAAAGCAGCTGAAAAGAGATTGCGTTTCACGAATATACACCAAGGCTTTATTTAAAATATACAATGTTAAATTTGATCAAATATCAACCCACCATTCAGAGTGAAATAATCTCTTTTAATTTGCATGTATCTGTGTGTGCCAAAGAGAAGCGTGTTTGCTTTCAAGCAGGTGCACATCCTGCTATGACTAAATCTCTAACTCATCAAATTGCTTTACCAGTGTGGGACATGCCCTTTTTCTGGAACAGCTTCAAGCATTTTCCCCAGCATTTCAGCCACCTGTTTACTGAGTTCATACTCCAAAGGAGATGCATGCAATTAGAAACAAGGAAATGAAAATAAATGACCTTGTTTGTTATAAATAACAAAGAGACTCAGCAAAATTAATGCAGTGAAGCCTGACCTTCTGACCTGAAAGAAAGAATCACCTCATTCCTTTGTAGCCGGCTCACAATGCTCCAGCACCAGGCATTGTTATGCAGCTTTGCCTCTTTTGATGGATCTTAAAGGAGTATATTCTAAATATTAAATGTTTTACAAGTTAGATTAGGAAATTTGCATTAAAAAGCACGTTGAAACAAAGTCAAGAGAGCAACGACAAAGATTATCATTGCTTTATTGAAAACGCACAGGTAAGCCCTGTGTATATTAGTTCACTATACCACAGTTTTTCAACTGAAAAATATAAAATATGGAATTCCAGGTACTAAAAAGCCACGGAACGTCTCCTTCGGTGTTCGGTGAATTGATGAGGGTGAAAGTTTTTGATTACCCAACTCCAGGAAAAGAAAACATTTTTCCTTTGTAAATTGTTTGTGCTATGATGATCTGACTCTTGAGAAAAAAGCAATGAGCTTCCACAACTACTGCCAAAAATATACAATTTTCTTTTCGTTATCCTTTAATTAGGCAAGTAGAAATGCCTTCTTTTGTATGAAGTCTACTGAATAATGTTTCTATGGGTTACATTTTCACTTTTGAATGATTCACACCATTCTGGAACAGCGTCCAGCTGTAACAGAGGGCAAGGTGTTAGAAATTTGTTTCGCTGCTTGTCTTTGGAGGTAATGAGAACACACAGTTGGTTTTACAGCAGATCTCACAAAAAGAGCAGTGTGTAACTACAGGGCCGGTTCCCACCTCGTCACTCTCCAAAACAAGTCTGTCATTAATGAAGCAACTCAGAACCGTTGCAGAAATGAAAGGATAACGCATTGGTGTCTTGCCGAAAGCAGCTCCTACCACAGGTATTGTTTGACAAGGATTTCTCAAAAACTTAACTTGGTTTTGTTTCGGTTTTTTTCCTCTCTTCTCTCCCTTTCAATGACATCAGTCCCACTGCTGAAGTAACTGCAAGACCCTTCACGCCAATCAAGGCTCTGCAAGTTTCTCTTGGGCACAGAGGGAATTGAGTGTGACCCAGGGGATGGTGGGGGCAGCTCTACCTGCAGTGCCGCAGGGTGGACAGCACATCCCCTGTGACACCGAGGGCCACCAATGCCATGGGACAGTGGAAGGAAGACAGGCAAAGCAGTCACGGAGAGGTACCGTGAAGTCAATCTCTTGCATGGGAGGCATCAGGGCTGGGCCAGCAAGAGGAGCCTGTGCCACACCAGGGCATGGAGGACTGTGACCAACACAGTGCTTGGGGCCCAGGAGCATGAGGGGGTAGCAGCTCTTTCCCTCCCCACCCTCTCACCCATCCTTCCACCTCCTGCATGCCACAGAGCAACTCCACCCTTAAAGGGCTCAGCATGACTCGCTCCTGCTCCCATACTTCTACAGTAAAAGGGTGACCTGAAAGAGTAATTTCCAGCAGAAAAAAAGTTGATGAACACAGGCTCCCTTTCTGTTCACGAAATGTCATGAACAGCTTGTGTTTTTTCCAAAGGTAAGTACCATTAAAAACCAAATAGCCCACATGGCTGAAGGTAGGGATATGCTTAAGTGTTTGATTGAATCGGAACCTTTAAAAGTCTTGTCTTCCCAATAAATCTGCATTTGTTCGCAGAGACTGAAACCAGACCACCCACATTTCTAAGTACCGATCTGTGAGGCTCTGCATGACAAGCCACACTTGAGGAAGACCTGCATAAGGAACAGCTTTCTGAGAGCTGAGCCCAACCAGATGAAATTCTGCTTTTGTGGAGCACGAAGCCATGATCTCTGTCCTGCTCTGGGGCTCCACACACCACGTGTGGGCCAGCAAACACCTGGGCTGGAGAGTGGCTGCAGTTCTGGGCTGAGCCACCATTGCATGATACGCAAGGGCTGGAACAGGCAGAGCAAAGCTGGGGACCCATTAACATGTCTCATGCTCCAAGCATGAGACCTTACTGGCCTATAAATTGTGAATATTTATGTGAATATCTATTGTGAAATGCCTAGACTGGGTTTCTTTTGTTGGCTTTTACTGGCTTCAGCAGTCAGCCTGTATAGTTCCTCTTCTTTATCAGGGATAAGTGGAAATAATTGATTGTCTTCTACAAAATCTCATTTTTGTCCATTCAGAAGAAATTCTAGATGAATATTCTCCGACAAGTAACTTAAAATTCACATGTTTAATATTTGTCCTGAAACTCACTCATTGAAGGATTTGTTGTAATTCAGCTTAAAAAGGGTATCATTCCAGGCAGAGTAAATTCAGGGCTCTCAGGAAAAGTCTATTAGCTCCCCCACATTTGCTTTATTGCAACCTCAATATTTGATGCCTTAAATGGGGATAATAGTATTGCAAATATTCTATTGTTATGTATTTATTCAAAACAAATCTCCCAGAAACCTGTGAGCTGCCTGAACAATCAGTGAGTGGAAATATTAGAAAAAATTGGAATGGACAATTTTCCTTTTTTTTTATTTTTTTAATTTGTATTTAAATAATTATCAGAAAACTGACACTGAAGAAAGGCACTCAGTGCCCCTCATTAATAAAGCACTAAGACCCCGGCAGCTCCAAAGCAGTTACTGTAGGTAGCTACTGACTTCCATAAACTCTGTCCTTTCCCCTGAGGAATCCTCCTCTCGGGTCTTTCCAGATTTTTTGCATTTTGCCATCATATTCCAGCCGTTTCTGCCCATGGTTCCATGGCATCTTTATGTCCTGCCAGCTGCACATCGCCAGTGCTTGCACAGTATATCATGCATGTGACAAAAAACAATCAGAATCTCATAATAGCTGGGCATCAGCCCGTGCCGAGAGCTGCACGCTAAGAGAAACTGCAGGGCATTCTGGAACCGAACTCTGCCTCCAGCCACCTCCATCAGGAACCCAACATTTACTTACCTACAAGCGTGCTGCTACCACAAAGCCAAAGTGCCCGTAGAGGGGGACCATGTGGCCAACTGTGGGCAGATACACCGCTCCTGGAGTTCTGCCTCATTTGCCACAGAGCTAAACTCAGGATGCACTCGCCATTCCAAGATGAGCCGCACCACTTGCAACATCCAAGGCTGCACACCTGCTCAGCAAGCTTTGGTAGGCTTTGTTTAACCCACACTGGTTCAGGTTCCCAGAGTATTATGAAAACTACACTGTCTGCTGCAGACTTAGGAGAGCAGTTTGAGTGCCCCCGATGACCACAGCATAGGACAAAAGCTATTTCCATTGTTTTCAGGCCATATAGAACTCAAAGGTTAAAAGCTGTAATTTCAGCACCACCTTGGTATTATTTACAGACAGAAGAAGAATATTAGTCCAACTAAATAAATTTCCCCCACTAATGGAAATCTTGCATGGGCTATTTAGAGACGGCAGGCAGCAGAACAGAGCAAAATAATTTTCTATGTCACATGAGCAGTGTCATCTTCTGGCTCAGCCCTTTTGGGCTGGTCTCTGCTCTAGCATGTGGTTTATAACCAACCTTCACCTAAGACAATTGAACACGTGCATTTTTCCCTTCTTCTGCAAGCTTCCCAGACTTAGTCTGCCTCCTTCAGCTGATCACCATTATTTTAGAGCAGTTATTCCCATCCTACACTTCCAGCCAAGTTTACCGCAAATTGTGCAAGCACCAAAACCCTGCTAATGTGCAGTTCAAACATCTGCATCACATGCTTGAATGTGCTGGCAGTACATTGGTGAGAGACACCTCATTGCTGGGAAGAGTGCTCTTGCTTTTCCATAATGATAACCTAAACTGAATACTAAGAAAGGCAAAGAATGCAGCAGTGTTACATCCAAGAATCAGTGCTAGAGATATGCAAATAAAAACAGTATTCCAAAAGGCTGGAAATGAGCAGCATCCAAAATGAGTGATCTTATAAACTGGGTTTAAAAAGCAGCAATTTTCAGGAGCATTAGTTTTACACGAATTAGATGCATAAACGGCTTTCAAATTCAGCTGAAGTCAAATCACCCTGGAAAGCAAATGGTGTACTCTTACTCCTTGGCTGTTTCACCTGTTCAGGAAGGGTAGGTACCCACACTGGAACAGGAGAACACGTATCTGTTTCACAAGAATACAGGAGGCATGTGCTGACCAAGAAAATAGTTGTGGAGAACAGAATTCCTACAGGCAAACTAGGGCTCACCCAATGGCAGCCCTTGCAATGAACTATTAAAGATGCCACACGGTCAAAGTTATTGTTGCTAGCACTGGGGAAATGCTAAGAATTAACAAAAGTTTCCTTATTTCTTCCTCTGGTTCCCATCCAAGGAGAGGGTAAGCAATATGACAAATAGTTCAGGAGGACAAAGAGTGTCAGGGCCAGTGTCCCCTGTCTCAGCACCACAGCCCTTACTGGCCACGGCCCTGTGAGCCACTGCTGCGCACATGATGGTTTTGCATTGAAGTGCTAAACCAGCCACGCTCTGGACTGAACAACTACAACTCTAACTCATTCCTTCATTAAATGCTTTGCCATTCCTTGAGAATGAGAGGTTCTGTGGAAAATCACATTGCCCTGTATTCCATCGGTAAACAATATCTTATATATTAAACTGGTTTATAGTAGTCATCTGTTCTTTTCAAGATGTGACAGGACTTTGAATTATTTGCTCTATCAGCAACCGCTGTAGTAAATTCCCCAGTTATGCTGTGCATGGCAGGCTTGCGGAAACGCCCGTGACAATGAAGTGAGCAGAGAACTCATACATGACGGAATCCACTCAGCAGACAGGGTTTTGGGGACAGTTGGGCCTCAACAAACAATCCTTTCTTCTCGGTCTATAGAGGAGCCGCACTGGGGCCTACTTTGGCCATTAGTCTAAGGAAAGCCTTTGTTGAACATATAGCTGCTTCTCACATTGAAAGAATAAATCACATTCTTATTCTGGGTATGTCTCCACTGCATTCATTGATGTGAATGTTGTTCCGTGGCTGAAAAACTGGGTAAACAGCTTGCCCTACACTGCCTCTGTGCTGCTGTGGCTACGTTACTAGCCCAGCAACCTAATTTCAAGCCAGCTTGGATATGCCTGTAAGAGCAGCAGCCCCAGCATAGATCTGTACTGCAGACAGCGTACCCCCTCTTTTCAGGAATGTTTCGTTCTTCAGGATGGATTACCTGGATTTGAACCAATTTGGGACCCACGAGCTTAGTGAAGCAAAACCCAATCTAGGCATGTTTCAGGAACAGTTCTGAGTCCATAGGGTTTTCTAGGGTTATGCACATATATTTCAATTTCTCAAGCACACACACTGGAAGCACATACTGGATGCCCCCCCCCCAATATTTAAAATCCACAGTAATCAATGTTCCTAACTGCTTCAGTATACAGCAATTCAATATTCAATAATCTTTACAATCATATGCCATTCTCTGCTCTTCAAATTGCTTCATCATTTACTATTAACTTACATTTTTGCCCATCTTCATATCCTTGAAGAAAAATGGAAGATCCAGGTTTCAGCAGACCATAGGGACCTCTGCTGACAGCTTCTATACAGACGGTCATCTTTGGATGAATAGAAGTGGTCTTGCACGATACCTGAGCCTTCAGTTATTCAAGATTAAGATTTCTATCTGATAGAGTGAATCTGACGATCCATCATCACTCTGGCGGAAAGGCTCCCAGTTCCAGGCAGGACACAACAGCCTCATCTGAGCTTCTGAGTGACCCTTACATATAACAACAAATACAGCACACGTTAGTCTGGGGCACCTACAGACAGAATTCTCCATTTTGCCATTTAAACAGCAGTTTGTTTGTCTCTGGTAAAAAATTCACATATGCATCCTGTTTCCTTCACATTTCACTTAGCGCTTTTCCATTTTTCTCACCATTTTTAGTCAGAGCTACAACAGGCAAATTCCTGTGTTGTGTTTTAGTTGATGTGTGCATTTGTGTACTCCTCTGCACAGATGTAAAATTAAATTTTTAATTTTTTTTTAAAGAAACAAATAACTCCTCTGATGACCTGTACATCACACAATCCCTTCTGCTATACAGGTTTTCAAAAAGGGTAAATGGTAGACAAAAATAGTGAAGTAATTCTTACTCCCTCTTTCCACACAACACGCTACTGCTGCAGAGGAATCACTGCAGAAAAATTTCCAATAACCAGAATTATGACCACCTCTAAATTAAAATTTCTATTTCAAAGTTTTTCTGCCTTATTTTATGTTATGTTTATTAGATTAGATCTGCCTTGCAAAAAGATTATGCATAATTATTTGCAAAGAAAACAGCTCACTGTAAATGCTAATGTTAAATGTCTACCTGTTTTAAACCTTAGATACACTAAACCTTTAAATTATTGTTTCAATTATTTCTTACTCTTGCTGCCATTAGTGAAATATTTTATATATGCACTTGCTTCCTATTCGTATAAGAAATTCCAACTAAAAATTTTTGCCATCCATTTCTTTTAGTTCATGCTCCTTTGTTCTTGCATCTCAGAAGAGTTCAACCAACCAGGCGGCATTTATCCTGCCTATTCCCTTCAGAATTATCTCTAACTCCACAAGGTGACCTCTTAATTTCATCTCTTATACAGACGTGCTTTCTCGAACTTTAACAAACACTTACAGTCTCTCTGCCCTCGTACCATACTAGCATTGGTTTTGAACCTTGTTTGTTTGTACAGTAACTTTAAAAAAAAAAAAAACAAAACAAAAAAAACACAACTAAAACCAGAGACTGGTCTTTTGAGCACTACCATAACACTATCATCTCTCACCAATATCAGATTACAGGAATCCTCTGTATTTGCATTTCGCAGTTTGCCTTGATTATTATTGTTGTTTGTTCTTTGTTGTTGAAAACTCTTCAGCCTTACTGCTGTCCATTGGTTTGTGCTGTCTTTGACAGCATATTTGATAATTCTTTACTTGACTGCAAGCTTATGGTCTTTTCTATTCTCATAAGTACTGTTCATTGTGTCTTCTCAGATTTTTAAGTCAGCTTCTGAAAATTACCCCTACTTCTATCTAAAAATGTCATTGTATATCTTTATCTTCTCCTTCTAGGGAGGATTTACATGTACCTAGTGTTTGGAACTATATGAGATGATGATGAATAGGATACATATTCCTTAAGAGTATACACAACCCAAAATTGCCTGTACAGAAACTCCATATGTCTAATTTTTCTTACTGTATTTATAAGAGAAGAATTTGGGCTAGATTATATACGGTATGATGAACACAAGCACCAGCAAAGCACTGGGAGACATTGCTTTGGCAGATTGTTTCTCTTCTTTGACTGCTCTACTTGTTAAATTTACCATTAAACACCCTACTCAAATAGAAGGAGGATGTGGCCTCTCATCACTGCTCCTCCGCACCAGCCTCAACTTGATCGCATTTTGGTGCCCTTCTCTATACAGCCAACGAGAAAAAAAGCACATCCTACAGGAGGATAATGGAAACTGCTGTGTGCAAAACTGTTCTCTTGTAACCACAGACTATCCAAAACATCTGTCATGACTTAAAATCTGCCAAGAATTAAAAGTCTTTACTGTACTTCAAGTCATGAGGCATTTCCAGCCAGCTACTACTTCCCATGACATGTTCAGCATCTTCATGTCTCCTCCTGCGTGTTTTAACTTCTCACAGAAATCTGGGTTGATTTTTTTAAAGTCCTGGATTTTGTCAGTGTTCAGAGTCGGTTTCTGTCTCTTTTTTATTTGTATTAACCTTATCTTCATTGAGAAAACTGAGCCAAAATGTTTAACATCTGAAAAATACGTTTCTGTCAACTAAACATAGGTTACCTTTGCAACGTCTCAAACTCCACTGCTTTCTCCAGTGACCTCATTTCTTTTGTATTCAGAAAATCTCTTATTTATCTTAGCCCTTTGCACAAACTTGTTTTATTTTGTTCCTTTTGCTTACACTCATCCCTTTGTTCTGTAATCTTTCAATCTTCCCCACCAGCTTTATCTTACAGATGATTGATACGTGCATTTCAGTAGTCTCAACCGCTATTTAATTTATCCCAAATAAATATCCACACTGGATGGCAGGTATAATTCTCTAGCTCCAAAACTTCAGCTTTGAAAATCTCCTATTTTATTTTCCTTCTGTACATTTCCATGATGCTCATGCTTTTTAGAGCTTTTCTTTCTTCATGCACTTTTTGATTTAATTATAAACTTAACTCGGTTATAACACCTCATACCAAGATATTCTCCTGTTCTTACAACTCTAGCCATGGTATATTTATTATGCACGTCTATGAAAAGGATTGCTCCCTTTTTAGTCCAACCTTTTAAATTGCATAAAGAAGCAATATTACAGTGTTTAGTTTGTGATTTGGGCTACACACCCAGACTGAATTAAAGATAGATGGAGGGGCAATTCAGGTATGTTGTGTGTTTAAAGGTCTCTGTGTGAAAAAAAAAATAAATCTATAATGTTACCCTCAGGATTTCAGGCAATGATATTCCAAAGTCTGAAAGAGAGGGAATAAAGAAACTGAAAAAGGACACACACCACTGACCAATCAATTGAAAAGTACGGTAAATGGAAAACAGAAACCTCCCTGGATTTGCCCTGTGGGCTGATAGCAGTGGCTTTGTATAAAAAGAGAGAGCACTTATGATCCACTTTTTACTTGAGACATAGAAATTAGTTTTTCTGAAGGCGTAGCCCACTGTAACAAATTCTAAAGTGGTGTGGAAAAATCCCACCACTCTTCAAGATGAAGACTAAATGATGCTGTGTCTTCCATGTCTCCTTGCTCAGGCAAAACCCATCTCTGGGAAGCTCAAAAGCTGCTGAAAGGCACCAGCCTTTATTGCAAAACCGAGCCATACCGAGATGATTGCAACCTTTATTAAGACTCAGGAGAGTCTTACTTTTTGGCTAGGCCTAACAGTAGAGAAGTTACAAAGGCTTCTGTGCTTTGTGCTGTTATGTGTGGGAAAGAAACCTGCCTACAGGCTTTGAATGAAGAAGAGTGGAGCTCCCTACATCCTAACTGACAGAAGGGAACCTGGTTTCCAGGCTCCTTTGCAATGCGCGGTGCCTCACCACCACTGGCAGTCAGCTCCATCTCATTTTACTGACACAAAGTCCACCTCATTACTTCTGGACTTTAAATAGATCTTGAGGACCAAATTAGTGAAAAATCAGTATGTGAGAGAGAAACTATCTGGGGCAGGATTCCTCAACTACTTATTACATGGCTGGAAAATTGCAGAAGTTCCAAAAGGATGAAGGTGTGGCACATAGTGTCAGACCACAGCAAAGGAGAGAGAGAACCTCTTGGAGGATCAGTCATTTTAGAGCCAGTTGGCGACGCAGGGAGCATTCTCTGACACCTTCTTAAATACATGTAACACTGTTCATTTCTCCTGTCCTGATTCTAATTTTCTCTCAGCTCCAGGATTATTGTACTGGCATCTCTCCTAACATATTGGGCTTTATAACGATGTTGAATACTCATTAGCAAAAGAAAAAAAGAATGACACACTAGAACCAAAACCAAAAGTGAAGTCAAGCCTGTCAGTCGGGCCTCCTGTCTTCTTCAAGAACTTCCTTTGGAAACATGGCAGAGAACAAAAGAAGCCCAAGCAGGCAACCTGGACCACTCCACACTCACTGGCAGTGCTTCCCAACCAGACCGACAGGCACATTTAACCTCATCAGGACGACTTCTCTAAAATACTAACTGTGATTATTCTTCAGTAGGATTCCTTGCACAAGAAAGAATATAGGAGGCTCTGCAAGCTCAGTCCTAAAAGACAGTAAGTGAAATACTCTCCTCCAGAACACTTTTCTCAAACAAACTGAACTTATTTTGCAAACCCACAACTCACCTTCTTAATACAGGGACACTTCAGGCCATAAAAGCAAATAGGCAAATATTAAATGAGGTGACTCAAACATTTACGCAAGCAAAGCCACTCTTATTTTGTCAGAAAACAAATAAAGTTCAATGTTGGCAGAGTTTTATAAGCCATCACACTTCACTTTGTTTTTCCACTTCTTTTTCACGACCTGAACTTGGAAGGCAAGGTAACCTTGGTGACTGCCGAGGTCGCACACAACTGCTCAGGACTGTCCCACGGTTCTCAGGACTTCATTCGGTAAGGACATGCAGAGGCTAACTCCTCAGCAGGTACTGGGGCAACTGGAAGCTAAATATTAAAAGTGCGTGTTGGGCAAGTGACTGGGATAAAGAAAAGATCAAACAGAAGCCCAGCCTTTCTTTTTGTTCTTGTAGAACGTGCACAAATTACACTCTTCTGTTTCTTAAAAGAGTCCAATATATATAAAAGTGTAAAAAAAGGGAGCCTGAGGTAACTTCATTTATATTACAGGCATTGAAAAGTCCTACCTTGGTATCTGAGTCACATCATGTTTTTGCTACTCAGGTGAATTGCTACCAGTTTCTCAGAAGCTGGAAAAAGACAATAGAAAGATAAATCCTAATGGACTGGATAAACGTCTTCTTTTGAAACAATGCAAGAATTGTACAGGGACTATATAAAAAGTACTTAATTTTAATGACAGATTTATGCCAGAACAAATCAGGTTTTACTGAAATGCTTATCTTAGCTATTTTAGCTTGTGACACTTGCTCTTTTTGAGTACAGCTTAAGTGATATAACTTGATAGGGAAGACGTTGAATGGAGACCAGAAGCAGATAGCTCTACTCCAAAATGAGGCATGTAAAGGTTGTACGAATGTTTGGTGGATAGCACCCTAATTCATTACAGAATGGGATTCGTATACTTACACAGTGAAAAGCTCGGATTAGGCACACAACATAATTTCCATTATGTTAATGTTGCTTTAAAATATATTGCACGGAGTGCTGCAACAATCAAATTATCAATTATAATGTCTACTCAGAGTAGAAAAGTGTTGCAAACAGAGGGCTGATTACTGCTTCAGTACTTCCAATCTGCATACTCATTGTTTAGTACAGGGAAAACAAATTATCTTGTGTTGGCCCTAGTTCAAATTTAATTAAATGAGTGCAAAGCAATTATAATAAAGTACAATAGTATAGTAATGAAAGGAAAATAACTCATTAACCTATTAATCTTTATTTATGTTCCTCTCAAATAAGTATGTAATTTCTTTATCACTGCATCCCATAAGAAATAGCAGGCTCTCACTGCTCGTGGTCTGCTCCAGCAGGGCTTATTTTGCTAAAGATCATTGTATGACTTCACTGTTACTATTTATATAGATTTTATTTAATGTGTCTGATTTTTCTCCTCTCCCTTACACAGTATATTTTAAAACCCTTTCCCACATATCTGTGATGTAGATTATAAACCTGTTCTCACCCCACTTTTCTTTTAGCACTTGTCAGTTCTGAAAGGTAAACCTCTCTAGGAGCATTGGTGTGCTTCTGTCATTGCGTAAGGGAGGGAGCACTCCCCGAACATCTGCTATAAAAGACAGTCTTACATTAAGACATAAGATGAAAGCGTATTATTTTTAAGAGGACCTGACACAGCTATTGCTTTACAATGTTTATGGGTATAACAACATACCCCATATTTGCAGATTTTTTGGTTCTTCATTCCAAGTTTTGTCTAGGTTGCTGCGTTGTTTTGTTATTCTGACAAATCTCAAGTTTAAGGAAAAACAATATTTTTAGACAATTAGTCAAATACTATACTGTGGTGTATTTTAATCATGCTTGCTGTATGCTAGCTATCATTATTACCTTATCTCTCCAGAACTGGTTTTGTTTTCATTGACATCTTACATTCTAGTGTGTACATTTAATGTCACACACCAGTGCTTAGCTTATTGCAGCCAGTCAGGGTTGACTCTGCCCATTCACTAAGCTGAGCCACTCACAAAAAAAAAACACCCAACCAAACAAAAAAAACCCAAACCACCGTCAAAACTAAGCAGCAAGATTATGAGCAAAAACACATTTCAAAATTATTTACTAGACAGCACTTTCTCTTTTTTAGGCTGAGGAAACTAATAACATTACCATTAAGTTTTTTTCTACTTAATAAAATGCAGTAGAGGTGATACTGTACCCCAAGCAGTGACTGAATATTATCCTGGAGAGTAGGCAAAATTGGTAACTGCTATATAAACCATAAGAAAATTAAATTAGAAGACCTACAGTTTTAAAATGTAATCTCCATCTCTGCATGCACAAGTGTAATTACTGGCACTTACAGAAGACCAGAGGTACCTATGTAAAATATATAATCAACAAAAATATAATTCTGAATATGCATAAAGGTTGAATGAAGGTTCTTTTTGAAAACTGGGAAAGAAAACCTTCACAAAAGAGTTTGCAAAAAGTCAGATGTCCCTAGGCTTTTCCCTTTCCAGGCACGGTCCCTGTGCAGGCAGGGTCCAATCTTACTGCCTTATAAGATTCAAGCAGAATAGCTTCCAAAAAGTTATTAACAGATTCTCTGAGAGGATTGTAGAGGTGCAAATTTACAGCTCAGATGGCTGAGAAACATACAAGTTCACCATATCTTTCCTCTTCACACATAGCAAAAAACTTCTGCCTTGTAGAGTATATTTCTGGTTTCACAATCTGCTGCTGAGAACTCTGTTAGCAAGAAATGGAACTCTTTAATCTTAATGACACTTAATGAGTCACTCTATTCTTTGCACATTTTTAACACTCAGTTCTTTATTTCACACTTATTGCTCAATTCTTGCTTGTATATTATTGCAGCACTAGTACTGCATTGATACAACTATGCAGAGAGCTGTGTGTGGCTCTATTGTGCTGTGTGGGACAAACGACATTGTTCGTCCTGACATTGCTGCTGACCTGTTGGCACGAGTGATCAAGAACTGCAAAGCCATCACCAATAGGTGGCACATTCGCATTTTGCAGACTATAGTGCCATAATTCTTTTTTTTTTTCTTTGTTTTTGTTTGTTTGTTTTGACAATGATTCATGTTTTAATTACAGTATTTCAACATGTGAAGTAACTAAATCATTAAAAGAGGGAGAAAGGCAAAAAATAAATTTTGCCATGTACGATCATCAGAATCTCACATGAATTGTCATCTTTTTTAGTCCAGAGTTAAATACTTGTCATCAAGCTAAATTAATGTTTATTCTCTGTGTAGAGCAACCACTAGAGGGGAGTTTGACACTCATGTTGCAAGTTCACAACTACATGCTAAACTGCAGGGAAACGTAGATCTGAAATCCACAGTAATTAAAAAAGACCATCATGCCAAACCCACAAATTCTCACCATCTTTCCAGATTACCGAGTCAGATGATTTCTATCCAATTTAATAAAAGTCTAAATTCTGCTGCCAGTTGAGCTGACTTTGTCCGGCTTCCTGATATATAAAATGAAGAAGGGAAACTGCAGTGAGCTGAGGAAGAGAATACGAAGCATGGTTAATAATGAAGACAAATACAAAATAGAATTGCCTGAGATGAGACTAGAGTTTACAGTTACTGGACTTTGGACAGTACCCTAGGACAGTTACACAGGGACTCTTTTTCCATCTTTCTCATACCTGCACATCACTGGCCTAATACGGCATTCAGTACAAATATACAACTTGAAAATATAACAACAATGTCTACTGTCTTCACCTAAAATGTATACCTAACTGCCCTTGATGTTTTCTCCTGTGTGTATCTTGGTTTCATTTAAAAGTGAATTCCTGTGCACCACAGCGAGTGACAAGGTCAGATTTTCAAAGAGCATCAGTCTCCCTCTGCGATGGGGATAATGCACATCATAAGTGAAATTTCCCTTTAATGCAAAGAGACACAGTTTCACTCAAGTCAGCTTACACCAGCAAAAGATTTGGCCATATTCGTATAAATCATAAACATAGCTGCCAGAACATCAGACACGTTGCAGAATGGTTGGCTGCGGTGGGAATTAGGACACAACTCCTCAAGTGCCTGGGCACAGGGAGGTACAACCAACACATGGTGACTCTCCGGTTTTGATCCTTTGTACACTTAACTCTTTAGCCAGAAGGAAAACTCAAAGCCTAATTGACTTATCCTACTAATCATATGCAATCTCATCATACCACAAGATCTTGTATCACAGCATCATACAGAACCCCTCTAGTAAATAAAAACAACAACAGAGTCTGAAACTTCCTTAAAATTGTAGTTCGTATGACTGCGGATATTTTCAGGTGCAAGTGTATACCCGTCACAAGCAGAATATATACACGTATATGTGTGTATATATATACACACACACAGACACATCATTTTTTCATAACTGGGTCTCAGATGTACTTCTACTGATCTTCAGCACAATGGAAGAGTGCAGATTCAAAATAATAAAAAAGATAATATATCTTTCTTCTAGAAGAAAAAAGTGAATACACTGCACATTGCTTGTCACAAAGAATGTATTTAATCCATGCTTTTATTTATAGCATCAAAATGTTTTTGACAGTAGTAAGGAGAGTAGAAAGTCAACAAACATGAGACAAAGACAAGAAACAAAACTGTACTCAATTTAACTCAAACAGTATTTAAGGGGACACCGATCATGTAAGAATATGTAAAATATCTATTTAAAATTTAAAGCTGTTGCCTATTACGATGACTCTCCTGTTGTGCACCGTAACATACATTCACCTAATTTACTCTAACACCTACCAGTGTAAATCAGTAGTTATTCCACTGACAACAAGGGAATCTTTCCAGCATACAATTGATGCAAGTGGAGAATTTGACCCTCTATCTGAAAACCTTCCATTAAAGAAATAATTAGTGTACACAGGTGTTGTTTTTCCCTAGTAATTGATGTGCAAGTCTAACCACTTCTAAAGGCTGGCCATTTGCTTGACAGACAAGAATTTATTTCCCTCAGTAATGAGGACAATTTCATATGGATGGGCGCTTTTTTTTTTCTCCACAAAACAGAAAGGCAATCTATATTGCAGCATTCAATCCTTCTCGTGCCAAAACCTCAAGTGGCCCCTCTAAAGATCTGCAACTCCACTGAGTTTATGCAAGATACCGCAGCCAGCCCAACTGCAAGGCACCACCTTGGGCCCTGGAACGCGCTAATTCTTGAAGATTTGGAAGCGTGCTGAGAATACCAAAGGCTAGGAGACTACTGCCCTTGGTGTTCCCACCAGAAAGCTTCCAGGAACCCACAAATATTTCAAGTCAGACACCAGAAACCAAAAAGGCAAAATGACCAAAAGTCATTTCTTCACATTTACAACTGAATAATGACAATATTTTGCTCACCAGCTCTCCCTCCAGAGGCGTGGTGCAGCTTAGGACAGTGAGAGCAGGGACATAACGCCTGGTGATGGGACCAACCTTATAGAAGTGGTCATGCTTTGGCCTGCAGCTCTTGCAGCAGAGAATCAGTACTTTTATCCAACATAAGAATTATCCTTTGTAGATTAATTCCCAGCATCAAAATTAAGAATGTCTACTCTGAAATGAGATTTCAAGATCACAGTGTATTAATTGATCGTGAAATGACTATGAATCTGCAATGTCACACTGTCCATCCCCCCAAGGCTTAAAATGAGCCTAAAATATATCATAAAAATCGTTAGTGTGCCATGTTAATGTTTCCGTAAATGTGCTGCAAACCCTGCATCTGGAATATTCTACAGGTTGTGTTCTGCTCAGTATTCTACATATCAAAGAAGGTCATTCACGTGATAAAAGGGTGAACATGGACATCAAGAACTGATCTTACAAGGACTGCTGCAGAATTTGCCAGCCTCACAAAACAAGTAGCTCCAGCAAAAAACCCTTAAGTCACTATTTACAAAGTGTGATTCATCTGTTTAATGGTGACAGAGAATCCAGGATGTAGTCCAGATGGTCGCACAGATAACAAACCTAGCCTGGCTTTTTGATGCTATGGACAGGCTGTCTGACTGTCTCACACTAAGACAGACAGATAGGTAGATTGATAGACAGACAGACAACGACCTGCTCTTCCTGAAACAGTTTTGCTGTTAATACACATTTTAGAATAAAAAAATCCAGCTGTGCATAGACCTTGCTAACCTACAGAACTAGTATAGGAGAGGCCTGAAAACATAGGCAGACTTCTATTTTAAGTTTACAAGTTCAGATGTTTCTGTTGTCCCCTTAGGAAAGAAAAGGGCAAGGACAGAGTTTGAAAAGCTATTCAATAATAGATCTTAAGCTCCAAGCTAGAACAGGACAATTCTGGGCCAGCACAGCGATTCTCCAACAGCTGGTATATGTACTTCGTAGTACTACAAGCTTTTGGCAAAGAAACTCAACTGACTGGATTCTATTCCCAGTGCTGCCTTTCCCCAACTTTTAACCCAAGGCAATTTACCTAACTTATGTCTGTTCCTGGTTAGCCATCTGGTAAATAGATAATATAATTGCACCCTTTATAGGGATGCTCATTGTAGGGCTTAATTATTGAACGTCTTTAAGATATGTCAAGGTTCTTGGTGAAGAGTTGTGCAATCCATTAATAAATAATGGGGGGTGGGAGGGGCGCTAAGAGGAGGGGAAGCATAAAGTTGAATTGTTGCATAGGAGAAACGTTAGCCAAACTGAGGCAGCAGAAATACAGGCAAGTGATTAGTTGATATGATGCGAAAAGGGAGAGAGCAAAATCACTAAATTAATCGCACTAGAAAACATAAAGAAGGAAAATGGGCTGCGTTGAAATGACAAAAAAGTAAACTTGGACAAATGGGAAAGGACAGACCTGGCAAAACGGAGTAAGTTGTGTGTCACCAGAGAGGTGTCAAGATCGGGCTGAGCCAGGAAGCTTAAACTGACTGGAGGGGGAACTTCTCCATGCTTTACAATTCATGTTTCATTCTCTTCCAGTTTGCTCATTTCTTTACAGTGTAGCTTACACAGACTGTTCTAATGGATGGCACTGCCACAGGGCACATGCCCTTTTCTATCCCATCTGAAGTGGGTGGTACCTCAGGGAGTTGACAGCTTCTCCTGAATGCGTGGCATTTCTGGGACAGACATCTGCACAGACATCTCCGTAACAGCCTCAGGGAAGCAGCATTGACTCCCTTCACCAGCCTGATCATCTGCAAATTACATCATACAAACTACTTTCATTTCCCAAGCATAATTGCCGTAAGTGATCCATTGATTGCTATCTGACACTTCGCTTTTCTGGTTTCATTTCCCAGATGTTTCTGGTTTTGTCTCACCCTCAACTCCATTTTATCAGAAATGTGACAACATATATTAGAAGGACATGGCCATACTGCAAAGAAAGAATTATATCAGATAAGTACAGTAGAGAATCATAGTGTTTAAATAGGGTTATCACAAATTTAATAGTCTGCAAATGAAACACAATTAGCTTACTGTTTATTCAGCTCTCATCTGAAAAGTTGCTTACTATACTGGATTTTTTCATTACAAGGGCCATGCACTTCAGATAGCGTGGCAGTAAATAAAACCTTTTCCCTTAACTTTTTGAAGTGCCCTAATTATTTTTTTTTGAAGAATAATAGATATTTATTTAAAGAGTAGGGGTTTCCTTCTCTAAGTTCTTGTTTGAATTGGAAGTCTTTGGATAAAATTAGATTTATAAGACCACCAACTTTATTTTCTGCTTGCTTCACATTGTTTTAAGTTATTGCCTCTTTCTACTAGTACCCATTGCAGCTATCACTGGATTCAGTTCTCCAGCCCCTATTTACATTTAGCATTATGAAGGAAACGCACTAATGTGAACAAGGAGATGAGTTAGTCTGCAAAGTAGGAACTCAAAGACAAAGATTTTTCTTCAACCTTTTTCTGCAATCAAACCAAAGCAGAGACCTAGCTCTCAGCTTTATTTTTTAGGAATTATCTTGTTTCCAAATTTACACAAGTAGTACATTAGGTAGGCAGGGTACTTTTTCTGTCAAGAAAATTGAGAGATTGGAAGACAACCAAAGTCCACAAAACCTATCCTTACACTAACATTTTACTATAGCATTCCTCCTGTACTTAAAAGGTACAGTCTAACTGGGGGGGGGGGGGGGGGGAGAGGAGGGGGGGAAGGCATGTGGACCAAAGATCTTTTCTACCAATATGGATGGGCTCTTCTCCTTCAATGTACAAAGATAACCTGTGGTTTTCGAGAATATTTTAACCATACTGAGGAATGTCCCCCAAACATAGAGTCATGAGGTGTACCGTGAAGAAAAATACCATCCAGCAAGAAGGAGAAAAGATGGTAGAAAAAGGGCCTCATGGTTATTTTCCATATTGCTGAGTCCATGGCTGAGTCCATGGCGCACACTCTGAGATATACTGAGCAGTTAAAGGATTTTGTTCCAGGCAGTAAATTTTGAAAAATCATTTGGCCTCATCACTTGGTACTAAACACTGAGTCTTGCTCAATCTTGCTCTTAAAAGTATGAATGACTCAGAAGAATTCCATGCCTTTTAGCAATAAAATCTTAAATACAAACGTTGAGCTTACCTTCTGTCACTCCACTACTCATTTTCCTGCTATTGACAATGAAGGAGCATCACTTCCAATAAAATTTCATTCCAGCTTTCATGTTTTTCTTGGAAAAGAAAGCAGGTGAATCCTTGATCTGCAAAAGATAAATGCTATTTTGTTCTAGTCTGTCTGACCAGTCTATCAACGACAGTCATTCATCTGCTGTGGAAAAGTCAACAGTGCACCCTGAATTTGCTAACATTGCATCTGCTGGTACATTTTTCTTTGACAGTAAGTGAGGCATAATAAACCTTGATCTTTTTTATATGCTGTTTTTTGTTTGGAAAGTATGATTCATTGGCTACTTGCTACTACACATTGTTCCTCAACAGAATCACATTCTACAGTCGCAACAAATTTCTTCCTTGGATTCAACAAAACCCACTATTTATTATTCTTAAAAAATAATAATATAAGAGAGAGACCTCCATGTGAAAATTTTAGGTCTGCATTTTCAGTGCTGACACCTGCCGAGTGATGCATCAGAGAAAGTGGGCCTATTATCACCATAAGAACTCAAAAAAATTCTTTCTGAATTCCAGTAAATATCTTCCTTTTCAACAGCTTATTCGAGATATATGAATGTGATGAAATTCTGTGTTCTGTGTGAGTGAATGCGTTTTCATTTTCATTCAGCAAATAATAATCTGTAACCCTCAATGGCATTAGAAAGAGTATTTGTCTTTGCAGTGCTCCACGGAAGTTGTTTGAAATCCCCTGTCAAAACTTTTCAGCCTAAAAGGTACATTGGTGATCACTTACACACACACAATTGATCATTTAGGGGCTGGAAAAGCATTCTTAGCCCTTTCACTGCCTGTGCAATGGTATCTTCCTAACTGTACACATCTCAGCAAGTCAGCTTCACAAATAAAATGTACTACTGAGCTGCGTTTTTCCTATAACACACTAATGACTCATCTTCTCCTATTATGCTTCTTCCAGAAGAACAACTAAGGCAAGGAGAGCACCAGTCAGTTCACGTCTTTCCCCTGAAGTAGATGAAAAACTATTAACTGTATCACAGATGCCTTTCTTTTCAGATAACTGTTTCTTTACATAATATTTATTAGCTTTCCCCCTAAGATTTGGGTAAGCTTCTTCACTTCTTTTAAGAAAGGGAAGACAGGAGAAAGAGGAGAAGGTCCAAACTAACACAAATAGAAAAAAGCCTACGCATGGGTGTAATCTGATTGAGAGAACAGGTTTCAGCTTGTGCATACTGCTGTATCTCACCTGAAGTTAATGGATTCACAATAACAGACACATTATGAACCCAACCCAGTATGTCATCTGTACACAGATGAAATAACATTAATTAAATAAAATCACAACAGAAAATAGCAGTAATGTTCCCTGTTAAATATATTTTGCCTGTATATAAGAAAGCCAGTATGAAGATTACTTTGACTCCACTGCTCTTTCCAAGGTGGAGATGTGTGTGAAAAAGGGTTTAAAATAATATGAGAGAGGTTTCTCTCACTCCAACACTGAGATTCCTCTAAAAAATAAGTGACTGGAAACATTCCTGTATGAGTAAGTATTACTTTCGTTTTACATATATTATTATACTCCCCTTGTTTTTCCATCTTGAACAGTAGAAAATTATAATCTATTATATAGAACCATAAGTTATCATAAGGAAATAAAAAAAGTAGGTACGTGATGTGCTGAGTAACGCAATGTGCAATTACTGGACAAGATGCAAATCAAGACACTTTCTATGTTTCATGTAGGAAACACTTTTCCTGTACTATTCTGATAGTAATTTCTTGCCCTCCAGTTCTATTTTGTCTATTCCTTTGAGAAACTGTCTCTGATACTTTATACACTCTCTAGAGGGAGATGGCAACTGTATCTATAAGTACACAAACAAGGATATTCACTGATACACTATATACTTAATTGATTTGAGTCAGAAAAAAGACACGGAACAGCTTAACTCAGACAGTAGGTACATTGTGAAGCACCTTCCACTTATTAAAACACTGAAACACAATGATCGTTTAAACAGTAACAGAGGCGCATACCCACAAGCTTTGTTTGCTCAGCTAATATTAAAATTCTTTCATGGATTCACCATAAGGTATTTCAGTTTTTCCTTTTATATATCAAAACCTGGTCAACTCCTTTTTCCCTAATGTAACTTCCCATAGTCAGGGAAGCAGCAAGAACAAAGAAAATCATCTTTAGAAACTAAAGTCATCACCTGCCTTATATTTCCAAATTATTATTAATATTGTTATTTAGCTTTCATTTTATGGCAGCACCAAGGAATTCAAACTCCATATCAGTATTCTCTTCCACAATGACAAATACAAACAACAGCAAAGCAACCCTTGCTCCAAAGCCATTCCAGATAATCAAGTTATTAAAAACATCATTATGGTCTGTCTGTAAGATTGCATTTAAATTAATCAGCAGATGCCACATCAAGCACTACATAATCTGCCCAAGGACACCAGACCCACACTTCTGACTTCACTGGACGTTGAACAGTGCTTGAGAATAGTGCCTTCACCCAGCACTCCGGTACGGGCCCAACTCCTCTTCTGCTGGAGTAAAGGCAACAGAAATAGCCTCTTGCAAGAGCCCGCAACTAAAACAGTCTTTAATTTTAAGGTAACACAAACCTGAACTACTTTACATTGTTACCAAGTTCCCAGAAAGGGCTGGATCCATCTAGGATATTAAGTGGAGCCCATACATTTCCTAAATTCCAGTATGTCTGCCAAGTTTTACTCTAATAATACCATTATCATTAAACTTCACTGCAAAAAATGAAACGAAATTAATTTTACATTCCTAAAATAAATCTTGCTACCTGAGTTCAGAATTATGTGCATGCAATTCATACACAGAGAAATCTACGCACTTTTTTTTTTGTAGTCGTCTTAACCTCACAGCCAAACACAGCATGTGAACGAGGTACATTCCATAATAATTGTGTAGAAGTGCAAATTCCATGCTTGCTTGTGCACTCCTAAGGCTTTGGCACATAGGTTCAAGATGTTTTGTTTTTTATGTAGAGATTTATACTAATTTCTCACCACCAATAAATAATATTTCCTTAAACAACATGTTTCCTTAATTTATTACACTTTTCACATATGAAGGTTCAGCCCTTTGCCATTCTGACTTCAGTAACTACAAGGTACGTGTCACGGGTTAATAAAACCTATCATCTGTGCTAGCAAAAGCACACCATAACACATTCAGCATCCGTCAGTTCTGAAAATACTAATGTACAAATGGTTTGCTATAGATTTAAAAGTTGAACCCGATTGAGAACCTTTTTTAAGCTTAAGGGGAAATGTGGTCATGAAACTGAGGAAGCTTTATGGCAGAAGGCTGTATTGATATCTGTACTTATGTCCTTATCAAGAACAGGTCAAATAAGCCTTTCTTGGAATTACACAGTGATGAGTTCAGATAAATAAACCAGACCATGTAATTCATAATCCTTAACGGTAACAATTAATTTTCAGAATCTGTCTCCTGTGAAAGAAAGCACTGGTGTTTCAAAGCCATGATTATTTTAGCTCTGATTTACTCGTACCACAGTGTGTATTGCCCTACCTCTGAACAGCTCTGGAAAGCTAAGTAACTAGGCCTATAAAACTATGCTCCGTGGATTTCATATGAGTCTAAGTGTAAACAACAGAACTTACAACTAATTGCCTTTTAGATAAAGCTGACTTAAGCAATTGAGATAACAGAATCCTACAATACTCTGGATGAAACATACTAAAAATGTGAATTAATAAGTTAGCTGATATTGAGCTCCAGATGTTTCTTACTCTGGCAACGTTCCTTAAGTGATGATAAGCAGATTTACATACTTAACTAATATGTTTATTTAAAGAAAATTTCCAAATCCAGACTAACATCCAGATTTCTTATTTGGCTTCAGATCAAAAGACATACTATCAATAAGGACGGCATCCAGGAAAACCTTTTCAACATCTGCTTAGAACTAAACAACAGATATTTGATTTTCTGCAAATTTAATTTCAGGCAAAATTTTACTTCATCCAATATTTTTTATATCCTCAAGACAGCCTGACCTAGTCATTTTGCATATTCAAATCTCAGAATACAGCTCGTACACTGGCAGAGGCAGCAGTTGCTAAGGAGAAACTCTGTTAGTTTGTAGTTCACATTTAAAATGCTATGAGCAATTTCACTTCGAGTGAGAACAAAAGCTTTTTGGAAGCAAAGCCCTCCTCTCGGTAATTTAAAGAAACAGGTTCAAAAACATTGTATATGATCCCAGTAATCTAAAGAAACTTAAGTAGTTCGTAAGCAAAATTGAAGCTCTACTGTTTCATAAAGGTGAGGAATGGAAAAGAAAGTTAACATTACCGAGTCATAGTTGGTATTCTTTGAAACTCTCTCATGAGAAATGCTTATTGTTACATTTATGGCAAACTAAGAAAAGACCAACTCAGACCAAAAATTTAAAAGAAAATACTGGGAAGAATGGATGCTGTTCCAAATTTCTCCCCAGGTTACAGAAAGGAAAACACAAATATACTGTTCACTGGGAACAAAAGTGTGTATTCCAGGGCTGAGCAGGAACTGACCAGGAAATATAAAATATGGACTCCATTTTCAAAATTAATTATTGTAGAAGAGAAATGAAATGAAGAAAAATGTTTCCAAACAAGTCGAGCACGGGCATAAACTTCTACTGAAAGCCAAGATAACGACAATATAAACATAAAAGAGATAAACTTTAAGCCATACATTATACCAGTAGATATATAGACTGTCTGAGGAATGATGCCAAGGATTAGGAGAGATGAGAGGAAAAACTACCCTGTGTTTCTTGTGGTTCCTTGGCGTACGTGAGAGAACAGGAAATATACCTACCAGGAATTTGGGACAGAAGAAAGTCTTCTGGATCCAGATAACCCTATAACGTGATTGGTCTCTGGTATCCCACACCCACAGCTTTCAACCTACTTTGCAAAGCATGTAAGTACAGGAAAACTGCTAATCCAAATCACCCTGCGGGGCCATGGCAGAATCAGAAATACAACATAAGAAACCAGAACGCCCTACCCACTGAACACACTGATTTTCTTCCATTAAAAAAGGAGAATATACCTTTACACTTCATTTGCTGTGGAAAAAAAGGCTGAAAAATGCAACAGGAACATTCCCTAAATTGTACTCAGAAATCAAAAAGGCAATAAAGGGAAGTCAACATTTATTACTTCATTAAGAATGTGTGGGGTTTTTTTTAAACTGGCATTAAGACTTCGGAATATCTGGGGTTAACAACACTGCTATCAGATGGAGTCAGACTTTCCGATTGATTTGTCCGCGTAGCTAAGTGGTAACAATCAGAAAACTAGATTGTATTCGTTTGTTAGCGCTTCAAATAGCGACAATCTAAGGGTTTGGAGCTGGAATTCTCTACCATGCAAGTTAGCTTACCCCAGGCGATGACAATCAAACACATATGAATGAAAGTGAAAAATTCCACAGTGTTTATACATAAATTGTAAAAAAGCTTAAAATGGTGAGATTTTTAATAGCTAATGATTATTAAGGTGGTTTTTTTCCTATGTTAGCGTTGGTCTCTGCAATTCGCACTTCCATATTTTCCTAACATCCACAATGTCCATCTAGGAAGATATATTCCTTTCCAAATGAGCTGAGCTTGCAATTTAATGATTTGTCTCCAAGATGTGCGGCTCTACAGCAGACGTAGCAAAATACGTCCTTGCTACTTTTAGAGGCAAAAAGGCTTCTCTTGGGTCCAGAAAGGCTGAGCCCTGCTCACTGCTGTTCCAACCAAGGAAAGAGTCTGGAAAGAGCCCACAGACACGGAAGAACAAAGGAGCAGCAGGAGGCAGGTGTCAGGGTGAATGCTGGGCAGTACACCAGCTGCCCAGGTCATTTTTTACAGCTCAAACTACATTAGGAAGCACTGATACAACACAAGGCAATACACTGCCCCCTTTAGCTTCAGCTAGCCCCTAATATAACAACCACGGCTCACAATATCTCTTCCTCTATATGCTTTCCTAATTCCTCTTCCATTTACTACGCCTCTTTTAGCATAGTCAGAGCCATCTATTCTATTTGTTCTTTTTCCATTATGTTCCACGTGTAAGTAAATTTGTCTCTAATTCTTTCATACTGATCTTTTTCCAGCAGCGATTCACATCCCCAAATACCTGTATTTGCCACAATTACAAAGTGTCTCATAATGTCAATGCTTTCTGTTCCTTCAGGATTTTAAATACACCAGTAGAGTCACCTTTTATTTTTTTTTTCCATGGATATAGTTTTCCTGACTTCCCTTTGTGTAATTAAGTTCCTAAAACCCCTGAACTGTTCCAGATTGCTCTTTTTAGGTCCTTCTCCAGCTCTGTGATATCTTCTAAGCATGGTAACAAGAACGGACCTTGAAACAGTTTTTTTCATTGAAAAATTTGTTTTGCCACTGGGTCTTCTCATTCCATCCACTTCCACCTTGAAGGCCATGGCTTTTCCTTTCTTAAAATTTGCATTCCATAAAGGTATTATGATTTAATGTTTTTGGCATCATTATTTCTTCTTTTAAACTGCAGAAGAACCAAATATACACAACTTCTACTTTTGATTTACCCTAACTGCTAGTCTCTTTTGCCTTATTACTTTAATTCCTCTTTATTCAACTGTAGAATTAACGATACATTAAGCTGCCCATAGTATATCCAGCCCAGTGCGCCTGACTGCAACAGCAAACATAAACCAGTAAGGAAGTCTGCAAACTATTCCATAATTACATGAACTTGTGTTAACATTAGTTTCCCAAACATGCTTCACGTGGTGTCACTGAGAAGGCATTGGCATAGGGTCTAAATCTGACCAGGGAGCAACTGGGGCTAAAGCCTGTGCAGTGCTAGTGCGGGCAGAAATAGAATGAAGCAAATTTGTACCTTCTCTCTTCCAAAGACTTGCTCTGCTCCAGGATTTGCTCGGGTGTCCAAGATCCCTGCGAGATTTCCCAGAAGCATGGACTAACCGGCTGATGAGAACATCCTGCTCCAGTTCCTGCCCCATCCAACGTCCATCCAACACGGCACCAGCCTTCAATCCCGTGGGCAAACATAAGGCAAAGGCTGCTAGGGCTGGGTAGGCCACGCCTGCCTTAGCCTGCCTTTTCTACTAACCTCCTTGGAATTATCCCTTTGCAGGGCAATCAGGCAATAAAGCAATTTTGTATCTCAAAATCTTCACCAAACCACAAGGGAAAATTAAGGTAGCACACCACTGGAAAAATGACGCTTCATGGAAAACTAGCCAGCCATCTACTTCTTTTGCTGTTTAAAACCCCCGACGCCAGTAAAGATGCATATTTCAAAAGGTTTGCTTATTTGGGTGCACCCCAAGACATGATGTTGCCCTTTCTATTTTGCAAATTCAGTCAGAATTCAGAAATGTGTGAAGCCACATATAATGAATCTGATCAAATGCATTATGAGTAATGTATCTTCTCATATCCAGGCCTCACTCCTCTCTCTCTCTAATTATTCTGACACCACTAGACACACTTGGTCTCTCATAAATTAACGTAAATCATGTGAATATCATTTATCATAAAACATACATCTGCAAAGCACAGTAAAACCTTCTTTTCTCCCTTCTCAACGTGCAACAACATGCATTTCAGTTGGTCTAGTTTAATACTGGCCTAATACTTAATGATCCAGGGCTGTGCTAGTGTGTACTATTTCAGATAGCTGGTATAAACCACTCAACGTGAACACATAAAATACATTCAATGGAAGAAACGAGAACCAGCATATAACATTTCCAAAACTATTTAAGTGACACAGGAGCTGCATTCCCATTTTTAAAAGTGACTTAGGTACATAAGAGATTTTGAAATTTGTAATAACTTGACAATAATTAGGCACTTGTGTGAATTATATTTTTTATCTGCATTTAATTACCCATTTGTACTCGCTTCTGTGATTAATTAGATTTTGTTTTGAAGCAGTAGTGCATTATTGCTAACAGCTTACTACAAATGATATACTAACTACTTGCAGTGTAAGGAGGTTTATATAAGTCCCTTGACGGGGCTTAGAAGAAATCCAGCCTGTAACAATTCTCTAAGGAGTCCCAGCAGGCAGAGGTGTTTACAGGGGTGGTCTTCTACCCTGGAGGAAGGACAGCTGCGAATCAGGAATGGGAAACCCATAAAAACCCAGCAAGCAAGAAGAAATACTTTTTTTTTTTAACTTTCAGGCTTCTGTAAAGGAGGGCTGGGGGTGCTGTTGCTTTCTAAAGAAGAAAAGCTATGCAGGAACCAGAAATAAGAATTTTTGTAGTCAATAAAAGAAGCTTGGTTAGCTACCTGCTGTGGGAAATGGGCACTATGAAGGCACTTAGGCCATCTGATCAAAGAATCAAATATTCTAGAGAGCAATTCCTGGCATAAGTGGCAGAGAAATTGAAATGAGAAAGGGTTGCTATCTTGTCCTAGAAGAATAATAGAAAGATTATTCCAAGGCAAAAGCTGGGGAGGTGGGGGAGTGTTCTCCTTCCAGGGTAAGGTAGGGAAATTTCTTACAAGGTCACAGGCCGCTTTGGCAAAGAGATATAAAACCAGCAGCACTCTTAAGTGACTGTGCTGAACTTGAGAGAGAAGGCTGTGCCAGAGATACAGGTGTGCTCTGTTGGCTTCCATTCTTGGTTAAATTCATGACTTCTCAAAGCTGCTACACGGTTACGGAAGAGCTCCCATTATAGCTCGGTATCCCGTGTGTCTCTGCCTTATCTCTGTACGGAGTGAACAAACTTCCTGTTCCTCCCCTGCCTCGAACATAATTCCCTTGTTCTTCCCACTACTTGGTTTTTATTGCTGTAGGTGTTTTACTGCTAACAAACGCAAAGTTTGAAGTGTTAAAGTGGAAACGAAGGTAAGAATTTCACAAACCGAAGTGATTTCAATATCGACCTGGTGGTTTTCCCAGCCTGCCATTCTAATAAACGAGTGTTCCTTCAGTATTATAAAAGTCATCAAACCATGATAAGGGAGACAAAAATCACTTCCAATCTCACCTGGGGACTTGCAGCTAGCAGCACAATTACACACAATACTGTGCCAGAAAATACTGAAGCAAATATTAAGAGGGTTTTTATTTATATGTATTCTGTCTATGCAGCAATGTCAGAGTTGACAGCTCAAAAGACTGCATTTTCCCAAACTCTTACTTTTAATAATCTGCAAACATGACTGAAGGAAGCAGTAAGAAATCTAATAAAAGTGAATGCAGAAAGGATTAAGGAGACAGCTTCATGACAATTTACAGTTCTACGTAGCAGTCTCTTGCTATGAGTTGTGATAAGATAAATCTTGTTTACAGTGTGTTAATCCCATGTCCCAATAACGCTCGTAGGCAATGGATTCAAGTCTTCCTTAGAAGAATGAGCTGCTTTTGCATGAAATGAACAGCCGTGAGTAGCAGCAGCCTGAATGAGAGCGTGGAAGGTCAAGGGTTATTCGAGATTACACTTCCCAATGACTCATTCACATCTCTCGGCTTCAGAAAATGTTCAATGTAAATTGTTTGGATGTAAATTATAAGTAAAGCTTTATTTGAACTTTTCTGGGTCAATGATTGACTTTTATTGCTCTCTATAGAGTGAAATTTCAAAGTTGGCTTTCAGGTTTATTCATATAATAGAGATTTTATGCATTTTCTATGACCAGAGAGGACTCTTAGTCCTCGTGAAATAGCTTTAGTCAGGAACAGACAGTGTGTTTATATAATATCAGATACTCTCCTAGATAAATTTCAACTATGAACATAAAACTTTGTATTCCTCTTGCACAGACAGTAAGAGTTGATGGACTATTACCTTTTTATCTCTGTATCAGTGTTAGGCCCTATCACTACTTACCCAGGTCCAATCACTTCAAAATATTAGCTAATTAGACATTATCCAACCTATTGCCCCCAAAAGGTAATGGTTTGACCCAGATAGGACAGATGACAGGAACTCAGAAGCCAGATTATATATCTAGATCTGATATTTAATTGTCTGGACACTTTAGGCAGCTCACTTCACCTTCTGCGACAGTTTAATCTTCAGCCTTTCTTGCTGTGTTGACTGTAAGAGTTCAAAAACTCTCCTTTTCCATAGAGATACCTCTCCTGTTTTGTTTTGCACCATCAATATTCCACTAGGAAAGAAACAGTAATAAAAATTATTTTAAAAGTTACAAGAACCCTGTGCAGAGACTGATATCTTCAGTTGCTGCTTATTGATAATAATAATCATTCTTCTGTTGCAGTATTTTACTCATGCATTTGAGAATTGGAAAACACATTTCTCTATGGGCTGCACTATTCATCAAGAGTGAAAAGTTAGTTGTCCTTTAGTCAGCTTTGCTTTTCTTTCTCCCCAGCTTGCTCTTAGAAACAACAATCCAAGTTTCTTCTCTCCGCTGTTTGAATGCTTGCATTCCGTACTGACCGCTCACCACTCCGAAAGCTATGAAGCTGTATTCTTTTTAACCACATCTGTCATTATAGGAGATGGTCACCTTAGTAGAAAGATGGCTATAACGGGTTGCTAATGGGCTATTAAGGGGCTTTCAAGTATCAAGATGATCATCATAAGTAAGAACTGAGAGCCATTCTTTATTTCTCTGTAAGATTAATTTTTCCCCAGTAATTCCGTGGATTAATAATGCAAGGTTTGTGCACCTCAGGAACTGCTTCGTGGTTTCTTACCATATGCTATGCAAATTCAATAATTAGCTCTTGACTTCACAATTTAAAAATAAGGTACTACTAACTCCATTTAGGGATGGGGAAAATACCAAGTTGAGCAAGGTTTCTAAAGGAAACAATTAGGTGATATTCTTAAAAAGGCTCTTGATTCGATCAGCTTTCAGAAGTACCTTAGCACATATTCAGTTATAGTGACTGAATCACATAAACATTTAAAATGGCACAAATGCACAAAATATTTGTAATCTCAAGTCTTGCTTTATCATTGCTTTGTTCTCAGATGAATTTCTGGGTACTAACTTCTTTGAGAGCTTTGCAGTCTCTATAGAAATGTTCTATATTCTGCCTAAGCTTGTGCTCTCAGAGTTGACATCCTTTCAAAAGAAAGCAGAAAACACAGAAAGTGGCACTAGACATTCAGACGTGAAATACTGAACTCATATTTTTTGCTTATATAACAAATGGAAACAAAGAAAGTGGGTTCTTTCCAGTCCCAGCTGGTTATACATCTTATAACAAACTGTCAAACAATTTGACTTATATGTCAGATTTTGCTTAGGTAGAGTTCTCTGTTTCTTCTGAGTGGAACAGGTTTCCTTCTCTGACAGGCAATAGAATAAAGAGGTTTACCTACACTTGGATCTTTCAGCTTTATAGGTTACTGTTCCAAAGTTGTACGTATACATAAGTAATACATACACAAAGCGCTTTTTTTTTTTTTGACAGCAATATACTTACTCTCAAACGCTTCTTTCTAGTTAAATACTTCTTTCTGCCTTCTTTTGGATCTGCATCCTGAACAACATGGTCAGTGTGCCCTATGTTTAAAATGGCTTTCTGAAGTTGCACTTATGATTCTCCCTATATTTTCTGACAACCCAGAGTCACCCCATGTGGCATTTCTTCCTCTCCTTTACTATTCGAACACTATATCTTGGAGGATAAGTGTCAGCAGGTGTAAACAGGAAAAAAGAGACAAGTGGCACCATTATAGCATTGCTTTCACTTGAGAGGGACTACTTTTAGAAAAGAAAGCACTTGCAGCAACTCTCATTTGATTGGCATCATTGTCTAGTGAAGCTGGCACACCATCTTGTGAGCAGGCACAATGCCATCGTAACAGATGGGCATGGGGATAGGAAGCCAAAAGATAATGTATGAGTACCAAATGTGTGTATTGGAGGGCAAGTTTCCCAGTCAGGAACATCAGAATGGCAGTTTATAAGCTTCTGCACCTATGTTTAAGGGAGATAACGTACACATTGCATCTTGACAATAGATGCGTGAGTAACACATTCTGAAACAATAGAAAGAGACCTGTAAGTATGGAATTCAGCAACTGCAGAAGGACTTATCAAATTTTTAACTTTATGTAGGTAAAAGACCCATGTAAAACCCAAAGATGGTGTCTTTATACTTGCAAACTAGGATACCGTTTACAGTATATGATATTGTACAAAGATTAGAAACGCTACACTGAATCAGAGTAAAATTCTTGGCGATGCCATTGACCAAGAGGGGCTAACTGAAGACCAGGAACGAGGGGCTGTATGCAGGGGTCCTCTCCAAGGTATACCTCCCAAGTACAACTTTCTGAGCTGGAGCTTTCATGTGGACCATCACATTAAATAACAGCTAGACTTAATTCCATGAACTTGTGTTACATCTTTATGAATTCATTTATATTTTTGGCTTCCACGGTATCTTATCGTAATGAGTTCTGCAAGTGGATTATTCAGTGAGTGAGCACTTCCTTTGACTTCTGTTGATCATGGGGTAGAAGCACAGTTCTTATGTTGTCAGAAATAGCATAATAGAAACAAGCATAGGCAATTTTTAAGATCAGGTCTGAAATCTAGAATGTGGTCTTTATTTAATTCTGTCCTCCCAACATCACCACCGCCATAGCTAATCTGATCAGCAGCAATGTTACGTGGAATACAATATAAGAAACCAAATCAGTGGCATGATAAATATTCATGAGTCATATCGGTCAATTCAAGCTTGGCAGTATTACACATCTTTAAATGGGCTTGAAACACAAGAAAAGCAGATCACATCAAATAATGCCATATTATACTTCAGTGTGAAACCACATTCTTTGGTCCCCTGCTTCATGTGCTTCATGAAGCCCTAAAGGGTAGTAGTAGAATATAAAAAACGACAATGGACCAAGGCGACAGGAGTTATACCAAGACCTGAGAATGTGTAATTCTCAGCAGACAGACAAGCACTGCACCCTTCCCTGTCAGCCCACCGCGTACCAACAGAATTACATAAAAGTATCCATTCACATTCTCAACTCATTGCTAAATATTCTTTTAACAATAGCCTTTTTTTTCTCCTATTAGTAGCCAAAGGATAAACAGGGATGTGATCATAATTTAGCTGTTTTCATGCCACCATGGGGATTTTTAATAGTTCTAACAGGTACACACCCCTAGACACCTAAGGCAGGACACAGCACCATTCCCCCTTTATTCCCAAGAACAACAAGAAATGGATAACTGCTCTAAGGTTAAACGCTTAGCATTTCATACCAGTAAAACTTCAACAACCTCACACAGCACAAAAATTTTTTAATACTGTCAGCAGGTAGGTGATACTTCCTTACCTGTACAAAAAGGACATCTCTCTGTCAATGTCGCATCATTGTAGGACATTGCAACACAATAGATCAAACTAAAAATCTAAACTTTAGGTTTTTAATCTTGTGTAGTATTTTCTCTAGTAGTGCCATTGGATTTAAAGACTCAGTATACGCACATTATTACTTCTGTACTGCTGAATACATGCATATGAAAACTCTTTGTTTTAATACCTCTGACTTTTTCCAAACCCTCTTTATTATACCTTAAGACATTTTAAGAGACACTATTAGGCTTCACCTCCTAAGCTTTTTCCCCCTGAGAATAAATCCAGCCTGCTCCATGTCCCTTCTTTTGTATGTGTTTCCATACAAACACACTGAAGCACATTTTATTCCCAGTCACAAAAACCTGAAAGAGAAAAATCTATGATCCTTTTTGGTATATGCTGGAGCATTTTGCTATCTTCTTTAGTACTCACAGTAGAATAAGTGATAATCAATAGTGATATCTGCTTGAATCTAGATGGTTTGATGCAAGTGCTTTTGAAACACATCATGGTGTCTGATTTGCTGTAACTTGGTCAGCTTTTCTTACCTCTGCAGCAGCACTTTATCTAAATTATACCAATTGTTAGTTGAAATCTATTAAAGGTTATTATTAGCATTTCAAAATACAGTTGTACCTAGCTGCTTTCTCTCTTGTTAAAATTGGCCAGCTGGGTTAGCTCTTTTAGCTTTGAATCTGAAACAAACCATCCGCAGAGGCCAGATGTAGGTGTCAATAGCAACACATGCAGCCGCTGTCGTGTTTTGTTTCTGGGTCTTCACTGTAGGGAGACTTTCCCTCTGCTTACAGTCTTCCAAAGAGCCAAGCGAGTCAGAGAAGTAAATTACAATTGCGTTGCATTATAATATTCCAGAACACAGAGTTCTCCTCCAAAGCTGAAATAGTACCCAAGCCCTATGGTCCTTGCGCTTATTCAGCTTGTTTGAAGAGGATGCTCTGAGACTGTGGCTTATCATATATATTTTGTTAGTCCTGGGTCTCTATGTTAGGAGGCAATTTTGATCATCGTTTAAAGCTACAAGATTTCACAAATTGACTAGGACTGTATTTCACTCTCTGGCCTAAATATACTAACAACTTTCTGACCATTTTGTGTGCAGAGACATTATTTTGCCACCAATTCTACCAAGCCAACTTCAAGAGTTTCTGAAAAACAAGTGAAAAAATTATTGCAGTAGTGACTTTACATGGTTTGTATATACAAATGCTCACATAATGCCCTCGGAAACATGCCAAATGTTGGCGTATTTCAAAGCTCAGTGGATCTAGTATATGTATTCAAAAGATGCTTTCTGTGCTCTTCTCTTCTGCAATAGGTTCACTTTTGCTGGAACATGGGAGCATTAATTAAAAATATTTTTACCAATATTTTTCCCCCGGAAAAATGCATATGCGAAATATAAAAGCTTTTATTTTTAGAGTTCTCATTTTGTTCCAAATTTATCACAGAGTATTCTTTTTTAATAATTCTACTTCTAATGCTTTTATGGGGAACCTGCTTGTAACCTAACTCAATTTTAATTTAACGTGAATTTGGATCTAGGTAAAATGCTGCTTACAGAGTATATCTGCCAGAGTATAAATTGCTCAATACTAAAATTCCCACCCTCTAGAGAACAACTTCTGCAGGTACTTTATAAACAACTGCTGAGGTTACTCAACCTGTTAATTACCATTGAAAATGCAGCCTGGTATCCAAATTATGTATGTTACAAACAATGCTTATGCCAGGGTTGTCAGCAGCAAGCTGCCTTCTCCATCCCACCCCCCCATTGCCACTCTGAAATGCCCTTGAAACTAAGCATATACGGTGTCAGTGAAGAATAAACGGAGGAATTCATGGGAACACTCATATACTGTAGGTACACACTCTGTAACGACGTGCTTCTGCTCTGTAAGCAGTTCTTATACATCAGATGCTCACAACCTAAGTTACACACCTAAAAATAACTGCTTATGTCAGGAGGTTGTAAAGCAGGAGGAACAAGTACTACTTGCACCCAAGTCCCAAAAACCAAATGGATAAATACTCTATCTTTAATAATCACAGCAAGGACCATTTCGGAGCGCAATTACAATTGATCTACTGACGAGATTGGGTTCAGAAAAGGCTACTGACAAAAATCCGCACCTCAGGATAAAGTTAATGAGGCTGTCGAGGGAGCAGCAGGGCCAGATTTAGTGCCAAAAATGCACCAGTCACACTAGAGAGCCAAGGAAGGGGAAGAAAAAGCAGCGCTAAGTGATAAGGAACAGTGTAGCTCAGCGACAGATAGATTTAGACCCCTTAAGTCCTATAAACAGATGACAAAAATTGTTAAATCAATTCATAAGAATTATGCTGAATCCTGACTAAGACGCACATCAGACAAATAGCAAAGCATTTAGAGTTAGGAAATATAAGAAGTCAAGAAGGTAATCTATGTGTCACAAGAAATATGAACAAGGAAAGGACTCTCTCAGACTCCCTGTAAGCAGTTCAGTGCCTTCTTGCTGAGCTATAGCGAATTTCTACTGTCATGATGATGAAGACACGTTGGCATCCTTTCCTTGGCATTTCAAAGGCAGAATATAGGAACAACTGCAAAGAATCTTGAACTCAGAAAGGACCCTTAATTGGGATACACTCAAAGCTCAACACAAAATTTCCAGTTCTGTTTCCTAGGGCTTTGGAACAAAATTTACCTCCCATTTGCTGGGAGAGGGGGGATAAATACGTATGGCAGAATGTACAATAAATCCCTAAGTCATAATGGCTCGTTTACATTACATATAGCTCAGAGGTAAAGTCTACTCTAAGGCTGTTTCAGTGAAATCCCGATACAAGAGATCATGGCGGTGTCCATGTTGAGTCTACTCAAGTCTTCGCCAAACCAGGTTGGAAAGTCCATCTTGGGATCTTGTCAGTATAACGCCAGAGCAACTTCTTTCATTTAGTCCCAAAATCCATGTGTCCAAATACCACAAAGCATTTCATTCTGTGCTTCAGTTAAACAGCTATGAAAGACTGTAGTCTTTTTTCCATAATTCTATCAAGCTTCAAATATGTTTGGACTTCTTATTTTGACAAAACAGTAATGGTGTCCAAGGATGACAAAATCTGGTGTTTGGTACACTTAATGAACTAAAAATGAACAAGGCAGTAAAAATTTACAGAGAATAAAGTTATTTAAGTTTCTCAAGTCCTGAGATAACCCTAAGTATCTTTCAAACGGCTTAATAATCTAGGTCAAAGCCACTGCAGAAAAAATGCAATATTGATAAATGAAAACTAATGTACATTGTGGAGATAATGGAAATTAGTCATTCATCTTAGCAAGTTCTGAGCTGATATATTATGGGAAGGCACCTAACCAATATTGTGAAGACCTGAAGGATGGCCTGTAGCAGGAACAAGAGCTTGTAAAAAGAAAAAAAAAGTTTTGCTATATAAGGAAAAGAACAAAATAATGTGGATTAAAAACCCTATAGATTTTCTGCATCTCATAAGGCATATTGAAGAAATGGGGTTCACAGAAGCAGACGAATATGATGGAAGCAAAGAAAAACTCTTAGATAAGGATAAATTGCTTTTAAAACACTTATTTTGTTTATTTTCTTGAAAAGAAGACAAATAGGAACAGGCATGACAAAAAGTGTATTAAGGAGTAATGAAAGCTATAAAGAAGGTCAACTGGGAGCTTTTCTTCTTCTCTTCCATAATACAATAAAATGAGGTAGTTATTAAATTGAAATGGGGCAAATTAGGAACTGATAAAAGGAAAATAATTTTTCTCACACAACACATAATTAGATTTTGGAACTTCTTGCCACAGCATTTTGCTAAGGCCATAAATTTAACAAGATTCACAGAGGGATTAGATTTCACACAGATAAATTCTTGAGATACACAGTGGTTGAAACTAGGAATTTTACTTAATGTTGACAAAGAATTACTTGGAGTGACTTAAATCTCCATATTTCAGCTATTAAGACAAACTTAATGAGCGCTTCACAGATGACCCCTATTAGTCAGAACATTGGACTAAGCCATACTAGAGCTCTCCTTCAGTGTAGTAATTCCCAGGTACTTATGTTTCAAACATTACTGTTCATGGCTATAAAGCTGAAGGTATGAGCTTACACTGCCGGGTGGATACAGACAAGTTTGGGGTCAGGGAGTGGAACGGAAGGGGATAACTCCGGGAACGAACTAAGGGGTTTCCCAGCTACTCCTGTTTGAGGTTTACAGCCACATATACCACAGCTGAGGAGAGATTCTATATGGAAGAAACTTGCAAAGTTTTGTTTGTCTTTTTTTTTTGTCTCCTCCATCTTTACCAGCTACTTTTGTTGTCATCAGATTATTTTTTACATGCCAATAATGAAACATTCCAATGTGGCAGCTGTCATACTAGAAAGTCCAGGAATTGCTTCGTTAAAAACCTGGGAAAAATGTCATCCTACGCATAAAGAGCAAAGGTTACATTTCTTTTTTAAATGTTGAAGTCACAAGGCCCAAGAACGTCACTGGTTGTCTCTCTTTTTCAGTGGCAGTGGTGCTCCAGGATGATGTTTGGCCATTCTAATCAAATAATATGCACAATTTTCATTGCTTAACCTAAAGAGCATTTTTTTCTGAGTGGAAAAGTGAAGCACTAATTCATATAGAAAAGGCAGAAAGCAGCCTTTGATCAATTTATCACAAAATATAAAAATGTTTAAAGTGGAGTATTTCAGGTACTGAGAATTCAGCCATTTATGGGGAAAACAGGAAGAGAACAGTACGAGAAATAAGTGGAATGAAATAAGAAGAAGAAGAAGAAAAAAGAAAAAGGTTGGCAACTGCAAGAACAGATCCAAAAACGGAGAGGAGATTCTACAACTGACAGCTTGAGACAGCAGGTATATAGAACCTTACGAAATAAAAGAAATGTCTCCTCACAAGCGCACAGAAACTGTGTATTAGAGAACCTTTGTTGGCCTATGCTCTGTGGTAAGATAAGCGTCAGGTGTTTAGGCCCACAGAATTTAATTTCTTTTTGCTCTTCTAACTTACAATTCTTTATTGAACTTCAGTATTGATTTACTTCCAAATCACATACTGTACCTTCTTGCACTATTGCTTTTTAGGTAAACACTAACAACAGTACAAGATGGAGCTGATCCAAAGTGTTTGCTAATTCATCAGTAGTGGGAAACCTACGTGTTTTCAAGCAATGCAAATTGGTTTGGCTTCTGCACAGCTCCTACTTTTTTCAAACACTGATGGCAAAGAACATTTCCCAGGATTCATATCAAGTATTCATTTTAACAGCATTAATTTATGATGTGTGTTATTCCATTCTATCTTGTGCAACATGACTTATTTAAAAAGCAAGCAATTTTCCAAAGTAAATACTCATTTTCTGTTCTAACTGTGATGCTCTTTGTGGATTTTAAGAGAAAGGGGCATAGTCTGGAAAATATCTTTTCTACAGTTTTTGCTTCAGGATCATTCATGGTACTATTAGGATATTTTAACTATCTGTCCCTTCCTGCAGCATTTTTAAATTATCTGTCACGCTGTATCTATTGTAAAAGTGGAATTATGAATTTTCAAAAGAACGTTCTTCGTTTATTTTTACTGCTATTATTTTTGTCTGCTTCTCTGGCCTCAAAACACTGTAGATCATTATAGGATCACTCAGCTTAAGAAGAATAGCATTTTTCAATACAACATTGAAGAAATTGTCAGCAAGTCACTTAACTTCCCTAATGATTCAGGGAACACATCAATGTAACTGTGCCCTTTGTGCTGCAGTGAATTGTCTCCCCAACGACCTTACTGTGATAACAGTTAACTCTACCTGCTGCCGTCATAGAGCTGCTGGGACTCTTTTTTTTCGTCCACGTACTCCCTTTTCTTCATGGTGTTAACAGGAAGGGCTGTCAAAAAGCAACATTGGCTAACTGGTAGAACTGATAACTAAAGCAAAATGGAAGCTTGAGCTGTTGTTGAAATTCACGACACAGATGCATCTTCACAGATTGGCACAACCGGGCTAACATTAACGCTGCAAGGCAGCTTTTCATCGTGGTTATGAAACATAACCAGAGGGTGGGATTACGGGCCAAATTTGAAAATAATTTCAAATGGCCATTATTTGAAAATAATATTGGAATAAAAGCACTAACTCGGACAGGCTCTCAAAGGCACTGAGGATTCTGAATGTAACAGCAAGTTTGAGAACTGCTCAGACAGTTAAACCTGAAGATGCTGGGGTGGCAGAGTGTCTGAGGACAAAAACATTTGTCATTTAGAATAAAAACATGGTCTATGAAAATTTTCAGGAAAAAATGTTTAGACTTCATTCCTGAAAAATCCTTTCAGAAATACCTTTTATCCCTAAATTGACCTTTTATCTCAAAATTTTTAATTAACTGCCAAAGAGAAGGTAAAATACAATAATTCTGTAGTCACGTATACTCATGTTATACTCCATCTGGTTTGATAACTAATAACATAAGATCAGCTAATTAAAACCACTCTTAAAATAAATTGAAATTTGCATGAATTTTTAATTCACTCAGTGTTACTAGCACGGTTCTTAATAGAGCAGTGCTCTGTAGCCTGTATGTAAATGTGATTTTCAGAAACCGAGTCAAAATTATGCCCTCCATCAGCTAACAGGAAAAAACATGTGTGCGTATGCATGTGCGTATGTGTGTGTAAGGGGGAGAGAGCTCAGCATCATGGTGGTGGTTGTAAATTACCACCAAAATACATCTCAAAAATAAAGCAAAAATTTCAAGAAACTAAAAACTTTTTCTAGCTCATCAATAACATAAGATGAGTATTCCTTCTTGATATTTTACACTAGAGAACTTCAAATACTAGGCAAGATAATTATATACATGAGCAGTGAAAATGTATTATCGTGACATGATGAGAAGCAAATATCTCTACACATGAGGGAAGCCAAGCAGGTGACAACGTCAAGCTCTATCATCACACAGGCTATAGCGTGTAACACTGTGATACCTGGCATTATGTGATAGTTCTTCACCTGAATGATGTCTTAAAATTGGAATACTTAAGCCTCCACTTCAGTTGGCAGTGAAAATAATTTCTGATTTGCTAATTTATTAGTATAAGTAGCATGCTAGTAGAAATTGGTAAAGAAATGCCTTGGTGTTATTCGCATTCTGTGCACTAACACACTGTGCCAAGAGGTAAACTCAGTACAAGAAAGGGTCAAAAACATGCTATAGGCATGAAGAATGTGTATGTTGTTACCACCATTCTACTAAACCCACGAGTAGCTGATCACCTGTGATGTTTTTACAAAGATTAAGCCGTTTACCATTTCTCTAACCATATCAGTGAGGTCACAGCCATTAATACTAGTGTATATAGTAGTAGTTGCCCATTAGGACTGAATACTCAGAAACCTTCATGCTCCGCTGATATTTAGCAATTCTGCAGGCTCACTGGAATTACCAATGTAACTGGCATCAATCAGCAACATAACCTGCAAGCTTGAACCCCCAAACTGGCAGCCTTTGTCTGAACTAACTAAATTGACCAAAAAAAAGTATTAAATGCATTTGGGATGGCAAAAATAAGAATAACAGACTACAAAATAATCTGTAAGGGTCAGCAGATCAGAACATTCTGCTCTGTTTCATTTTCACAGTAACTGCAGCTTGTGTGAAGCTAACAATATTCAGCATAAATAACACTTGGAAAAATTCAGAAGACAAATTGCCTCCTGCAACGTGACACCAAGGTGGTGTAATGAATTTTACATACAAGTTTTATTTCCTTAAAATATATTTGAGGTGTAGGCCTGAATGTATACAGGAGATCTGTACTCAAAAGCAAAACCAACCGGAGTTTATGCATGAAATTATATATACATAAGATGACATTTCTGAGAAATAGTCATTTCTTAATGGCTACAAAAACTTCTACTGAGAATTCAAATAGTAGGCAAATAATTATCGTGTGTAGTTTTAAATTATACTCCCCTAACCAAAAATTTAATTTCTGGAAAATCCATACATGATAGCATTTTCAAATATTAATGGCAGCACCTTTCAAATTTCTACTCAGCAAGAACACTTCTCTCTATATAAAAATTCTTTTCTACACAACCAACATCTATTTTGTTCCTTTCTAGTAAAAGATAAAACAGACTAAGCGGCTTGCAACTTTTTTCTTCTCTATAATTATTTTTCTGCTTTTAAAAATACTCTTAATTCTATAAAACAAAAATCGACTTTGCTCAGCAGTGTTTGCAAAAGTGCATGCTGAAAGAACTGTTTCAGTTTTCATTAGCTCTTAGCTTTTTCATCAAAAAAACAAATGAGAAATTACCATCGTTAGCTTTCATCTCAGAGCAAAATCCAAACTATGTAATAAAATTCTTTTCAATAGTTTGAGATATGTACAGATAGTATTTCAAACCACATAGATTTTCCCATGAAAGATCACTTTTTGAAATAATGTCTAAGAAAAATCTCACACTCTAGATATTTTTCTCTTTAGATTTAATCCTGACCTTGAAATAAACTGAATAAATTCTATGTGGATCAAATGGTTACTAAAATAACCCATTTATAAAGAGGAAGCTAGATAGCCATAGAAATATTTATAAATAGATGGTGCATATAGAAATACAAAAACTGATTTTGCAGAAAAAGCATGATTGTAAGAGATCTGCAGCTGTTCTCAACCTTTAGCATTGCCTATGTGAGCCAAGACTTTTTTTTTCTAGTACTGAAGCTAAATTAACTTCATGGCTTTTTTTTTTTATCCCCTTGAGTAAACCTGTGACGTACACAGTACCAGGCAAAAAGCTTACCCTCAATTTCATTTTCCCAAAATTGAAATGCTTCAAAATATAAGCATAAATGTATTGCAAAATCCAATTGCTTTGGCCCTAAATCTAGCTTTTCTTGGCAGAGTGCACTTGTTTTTAATCTGAATGCTAATATTTTGCAATGTGGCATCAGATATAAAATACTAATTTACATTGCGCCAGAGATCTATAGTATTTCAGTACTAGTCAATCAATAAATGATTAGAGAAGCATTTTTTTGTTTCAAGGGAACATTATTTAAACCATAACATAATGCTGCAAATGATTCTATAGATAATATGTACCAAAAAGTCTACAGCAGAACAAGCAAATTCATTACAACTGTCTCAGAGGGGAAGCAAAGTAGAAGAAAGAGTTGGGTGATTTTAGATCAGTCTGTTAAATATGCGTAAGATACATGTGCGCAAAGGCTACGCTGAAGGGGGACAAATCTCACGAAATTCTCAAGTAAGATTAAGATCTTTATAAATACTTGAATAAACTTTGAAAACTGGAAGTATTTGCAGACTTGGAGCTTCAATTCCAAGTTTTATTCCTACCAGCGTACCTTGCTGTAAGCAGGGAAACAATTTAATTTGTTTCACTATTATGTGAAATAGATTGTTTATAAAGTTAGTCTGTTTTTTATATGTAGACACAGGCAGAATTCCTGACTGGACTTTCTTTTGTAGGACCGTAAAACAAGCCGTAGTATTAATTCTTGGATGCTGGTTGTTTTCCTTTAATATATTGGACTGTATTCGATTTATCAGAAATAAGGAACCTAATACTCACACGCATCAGGCTGATAAGCCCTTTGCAGTCAAAACTCATAGTACAAACTGTGAGAACTAGAGAAATTGTCCCACTTATATCAGGGAAAAGCACAGCTTGTACCCAGGCTTTTAACTTTCTGGTAGCTGGGAAGATGCAGTGAGAAAGCTGAAGTTTTCTTCTATTCAAGCAAAATGGTTTTCCACACGCTAACAGAATATTTACATCTGTTTGAATAGTCAGTTAAAAAGATAATTTTGAAAAACACATTTAAGATAATTTTACACAAGAAAACCCTTTTCAGAGAGTTTACTAACAATTTTTAAAGAGATAAAAATTTTAGCAGAGAAAAATAAATACATTTGACAGTTTTTCAGGCAATAGGTTTTTCTCTGAGTCCTTTAGGGTTTTGAATCTGATGGAAAGCCTTGTCTTTTCACAATTTCAGACCTAGCTGAACTACTGCATGAGTGAACTGATACACCACTACTTGGAGAAAGCTTTTTTTTTTTAAAAAAAAAATACCATTTTTCCTTCTTTCACCAGTGTAAGCATGATATCTCCAGTCACATTCTTTCATAAAGTGATCAGGTGGGTACTTGCCCACTTACTGGACGGGTGCATTTCCTGCTAATACAGATTTCCACCCCACGTCCCCCAGAACTAATCTAGCCCAAATAGGTTTGTCGTTCCAAGCCAAAACCTTCATTTTCTATTAATCCAAGCCTAGTGCCTTTCCTATTATTATTTACCACAATACATCTTCTAAGTTGATAGAGAGTCTCCATGAGGTGTTTCATGGATCTGCCACACAGTTCGTGAAGCCAGACCACAACCATCTTTTGGGTCAAGTAAGGAGACTCCTTTCTGCTGTTCCCAACCCTTCCCTTGCCTTCTCAAAAACACAAGCGCCCACTCACCAAATCACATAACGAGGTGGGAAGTGCAGACGTGGCTGATGGAAGGCTGAAGATAATACAACAAGGGCTACGTGACTCTCCTGTGTCCACCCATGCAGCAAAGGAAAGGCACCGGCTGAAGTCTGTAACAGAGAGAAAGCGCACAAAATAGTTATTTCACTGTAGTGTATCCTCTTCCCTTTCAAATATTGTGCGTATCGGGAATAGAGGGCTCATGCTTTATAAAGAGAAAAGAGCCAAAGAGCTGTATTAAATAGTGGCATTCCAGCATGGGAACAGGAGATTAGCACAGCCTCCATCTTTCCTTGGCATCTGTAACCATCATTATTTAAGAAATCTACCCAAGAGGGTGGGGGGAAGGGTCACAGTGGCTATGAAGCATTTAAACATTTAACACTGCTGCTAGAGCCAAAACCAAATTCCTCCAGAACTAGGGGCTGGTTTACTGCAGGTTCTAAGGACAGCAGTTGTGCAGGCTTTGAGGAATGGTTATTACATATGGATGCTAATTTTAACACCAGAATATACATATTTTCCTATTTCAACTATTATACTTGAATTTTTCCATTTCTGTAGTCTTTTCATTTTGCTATGTAGGATTTGATTTACAGTATACTTTACAATACAGTTCCTATGATAGTGCTAGCTTACCGTGTGTGTTTTATATGAAGTTTTACAGAGAAGCAGCTTGTTTATTTCATGTCCTTTTACTGTGGATTTTTATTTTAATACTGGGATTTGGTTTTAAAAAAATTAATGATCTTGTAAGTCTAAGTGGCTGACCAAGGATTACTGAGCACAGAAAGAAGAATATTATCAGTTCAGTGCAGGATCACAACCAAACAGGAAAAATCTCTAGAAGTTTTAAAGACTCTTTAACGCTATAACCACGAATCCATGAGTAAATTCCTCTTGCTGCACTCTATCTGTAGAATGTGCACAGGGAAACAGTTTTTTCAGCGGTTCTTTCATAAAAAGCCTTGCCAGTTTCAGTGGCGCAAGTTAGCTTAGCTTTCTTTGGATTCCTGTTTCTTTTTGTGATATATACACATATTTAGCAAGCTGGTTCAGTTTTAATTCAATTGTACAGTGAAACATCAGTAATATCTGGAGCCCTGCTTCGCGCCCTGTATTCCCTCTGCCTAGTGTTATTGTATTTCGTATTTAGTTTGCTGATCAGATGTTTAAACACCTGATTTACTTGAGTCTGGAAAGCAGCAGAAAAAGATGTGGATTGGTGATGGTCCAAGGGCCTGCCTAGCTCCCTCTCCCACCACGTAGGAATAGCTGGCACCTTCTTCATAGCTGGGCTCTTTTTCCCTTCAGCATATAGACACAGAGGATCAGGGGCAACACAAAGTGCACCTCTTGTGAGGGGGTTTGTAATGGAGCTGGAATTCCAGCTATTGATGGAAAGATCGAATCCCAAATCAGGTGAAATTTAAATAGCAAGAGAATAACTTCGTACATCATTATTTTTAGCACCCATACCCAATGGGTTTCTTAGTTTCTTGACACAGTTCCCAGGGCTGCCCCAAGCAACAGCACCAACCACTGGGGCATAAAGGTTGAGAAACACAGTAGTCCTTGGGGAAGCTTTAGCTGGGAAGTTAAGGGGTATGACAATTTCCATATGAAGAGGCGGCACTTTTCTCCCTGAGTTGCTTTTGATTCAATTCTCTATTTCCTATTTTGACAATAAAAGTAAGTATTGGGTAAAGCTATTGCTTATTCTATACCTTGCACTTATTCTTTATTATTTAGTCTGTTAGGATATGTATTATATAACATGCAATACATCATTCATTTCCATTCATAATTACATGCAATATGTGTTAGCATATGTGTTAGTTCTCCATATATACCTCAGCTAGCAATAAACCAAAATCATTGTGTATAAGGAAAACCAAGGACATGAAACAAAAACGTAATCAAAACTAAAAATAAGACACAAAAGACAGATGAAGCGCCAATACTGCAGAATGGAGTGGAGTGTAAAAGCAATCAAGCAAAATAAAGGCGGAAAATGAAAGGAATATTGTAACAGCAGTTGAGACAAATTATAACATTTTTAAGTACAAAGATACCAGAGGTTATTACAGGAAACAGTATGACTTCTAATGGCATGGGTATTCTGGTGACAGGAGAAGTAAACATACAGTAGACACTGCTTCTAGAAAATGACATGAATCATTCTGGGAAGGAAGAATAAAATCTGCAGGAAATCAAGAGCACTGCAAAAACTGAACATCTGAAGACTGACAAAAATGACAACATCAGAAGGCTTCTAAAGAAAAATACTTCACAATCTTGGAATGATTTAATTTTAAGTGGCAAGACACAGAAGAAACATTAAGAAATATCTTTGAAAGCAAGAAGACAGGTGACAATTTCTGGCTGATAATATCATCTCTCAATTACCACATGCTGCCATAAATTGCTTCTATTTCCTAATAAAGGTTTGGTTTAATATAAATAAAAGCAAAAGCGCTAATACAGTAGTTTACATATGCAAAACACTGTACAATCCACAATCAAGATAAATTAATGTTAACTACCAAGATGATAGGCAAGTTATCTCAGACCAGTCACTGAGTCAGTAGCAAAACTAAAAATTCGAGAACTGATAGCTCATTTCCTCCAGTGGGCGAATTTTAGCCTTTTCCATATGGTACCGTCATCTTGCAACAAAGAAAATGTAATAGCTTAGTATAAAGTATTGGAAGTAATTGAGATCCACAGTTGCAATCTCCAAGTTAATATTCTACGCTGTAAAACTGATGAGTGTTTTGGACTGGTATTCATAATGAGCAACTTAAACTGGCAGGAAATGCAGACGGGCTTGAATGCATTCCCCAAAGCCTGGAAGTAGACCTACAGCTTACCTGTGCCCAGATCTTCCTATAAACCATGTTGCTGGAACAGAGGGAAAGCTAAACTGAAGAATAAGTGCATTTTTATATACCTTTTGCTTTTACACTGCATTCTTATGCTCCGGCTGGTTTCTCTTACGACCTACATCCTTAATGACAATTGACAGCTCAGGAATTTTATGATCTTGATTCTCATTTTTATAATGGGCTTCTTGAGAAGAAATGTTGTTTTGGGACAATCTGACTTGCCAAAGTATGGCAGACCCAATGTCTGAATCAAGCATTCCCAACATGTGATTCATGTAATGTTATTACCAGTCAAGAGACTACTCTTCATACTTGCAGGCAAGGCAGCAATTAAAGGCTGCCTTCTGTGTTTAGAAATAGAAGGATACCTTCTTTTGTGACCATTGTTTATTCTGTTGCATTAAAAACCTAACTCAGTGTCTATCTCACTATTCGAATGCAGTGACTTATGAATCGCATATCAAGAAACCCCTCCTACACTCTTGCAGCTTCTTTGTAACCTATCTTATAGGCAAAAATAAACGTTTCGTCATTGTTGTCTTGCTTGGGATTTAGACATTAGCTACTCACACATATCACTAATAGAATCTGGTTTTTCATTGCTACACCTGGATATTTCCTGAATCAGCTTTCATCCTGCCTCTACTTAGGATTTCAGAGTTAGAAACCACCTTGTAATGGCAAACACACAGCTCCTTGCAGACCTAGTGCCTAAAATAAGGCACAAATGCATCCTTTTTGTTGCTTCCATTTTCCAATGTTAATTCGCTAGAGACACCTAGAGCCAGAGCAATTCAGTTCCACCCTCTCCGAATCAGGCCCTCACTTTGGCTCTACCATGATCATGATCAGTTTGTTGCCATTAATTATACATTAATGATTAGAAACTGACACATTTTTGAGATGCTTAAATATCTATAAAGCTCTAGAGCAAAAGATACACAAAGCATTTGCCTTACATATAGGCAACGGAAATATGTGCAGAGAACAGTCTGAGCTCACTAGTCATCTGAAAAGTAATACGTTTTGTTTGTTTGTATTTTCTAAAAAAAACCTATTGCATTATGTTAAATACCCTGAGGACTTAGCATAAAACGTGACTGGAATGAATATAAAGCAAAAACTTTCTGTCTCATTAGATGGCCTGAGTTTCAAAATCTGTTCTAAAAGTGTTGTAAAGTGTGTAGTGTTGTAGATTAATGCACTGAATACATTTCCACAGTGCTTGATGTGTTTCATAAAAGGTCCATTTCAGAAGTGTGCTGTATTATAGGTGAACAGTCGCAGTAAATAATCTTGTTACAGAAACCTAAGCAATTTTTACAAGGCGTATTTCTGGCTGACTGAACAATTTATTCTCCAGATGTCACATTGTATTTTTCCAATATAAAATGAAACAGCTTTTTTTTTTTAGGTTTTGGTTGGTTTTTTTTTTAAGGGAGACTCTTTTGTTTGGTAAGACTGGATCAAAAGTACTTCCTTAAAGAGAAAAATCTATTATTAAAAGCTGTTGTTGTATAAAATTTACACTGTATGTGATTACTATATGTAATTTATCATTTAATTTGATTTAGAGGTATAAAAGACCACACCAAAGTGTGAACATTGCTGAGGATAGCTGTGTGCATTTCAAAAATAGGAATCATTAGCTCTCAAACTGATCATCCATGCTGATCCTAAAGGCTGTGAGCATCTTGACTAGCTCTATGTATAGTTAAAACTATGTCACCTCAGACATTACCCACTAATAAACCCATATGCCATATTATAGGCCCTGGAAGATTACATGATAATGTGATATGATAAGAACTGCCTGTCTAGAAGGCAAGGGCAATTAAAAAACATTTTCACTAGGCAGACATCATCAGTAGCAATAAACAGGGTAATTTTCCAGCATATATTTACTTGGCTTCAGAAAGGAAATACTTTCACAGGAAGCTCTCACCCAGGAAAATTTGCAGAATATCAGCAACCTATTTTATTGATTAAAAAAAGGAAAAAATAATCCTATGCACTACTAAGTATCACACATTTCTATTTTCTTGTCCTGTTTTCTTTATTATACACATGGAAAATTACTATCAAAGGATAAATTGCTAGATTTTTAAAAATATTCCCGTTTTTACTCTACATTGTCTTTTAATCATATGTTTCTGTTTCTCTTTCTATCCACAAAGCTGTGTATTCATATAGACCCATATAAGAGTGCCAAACAGTTGAATCCCAGAAGTGTTTGTCTATTAATGTCGGCTTAGAGAAAACTGCATCAGAACCAATAGACGTTGGCACTAAAGGGTGATGGAGTTCCAAAAGCTTCTCCTTTAAACGAAGCTGGATTTTACAGGAAACGGGCTCAAGATACACTGAGATGCACTACAGCCGTACCTGGGTTCTGCTACATCCAGGGTCACGCTGGAAAATACTATCTGACTTGTATCAAATGGCTTTCTGCCCTTCCCACCCCATCCAACCTTTGGTGAACATCTAATTCAAAACCTGCCAGTAGGCAACAAGCCTAAAGAGCAAAGAATCGCCCAAAGGCATGTATAGACACAATATTTATGCAAGCCACTGCTTAAGTTGACCCCTCCTTGAATAAAATTGTTTTTCATTAGTTTGATGTCCTTCTGTCCTCATGTGTCTGAGTGAGTCCTTAACAAACCTTTTCATCTAAAGATAGAGTATATATAACTTATGTAAGTACAGACAGGGATGAATGAATTCTGGATACAACAAACCTTTTAAATCCAAGTTTCCCCTATGGTATACTCTCATGGCCAGCTCCTTGGCTAATATATCAGGCATTTCTGTCAGAAACAAGCCTTTTATCAAGCATTTCCGTTGGAAAGAATCTTTGTTCTCCCATGCTAACTTTCCACGTATTCTTTATATGCATGCATCTCCTAGGTGTGTTACACCACTTTCAGGAATTTATATTAAAACTAATTTTAATTGAAGATTCCAAAAGTTATAATAATAATTTTTACATGTAAATGGATGGCTACTAGAATTTTTAAGAGATACTTACACGTGTATCTACCTTTCAGTTCCTAAAAATCCTTTAAAAATCAGGTCTTCCATGAAAAAATGCAGGTGGATTACCTAAATGCAGTTCCACCAAAGATTTAGGATCTTGATTTTCCAGTGAGCGATTTGTTTGATCTGAGACCTAACTCCCTATTCTGTATTTAGGTTTTTCAGGGGTATGGGCCTCGCAACTATGAATTTTAGATGGTGCAGAGACAATGGATATACGGGTTTCATAAGGGACTTCAGATGTGGTAGCAGTTATTATGGCTGTGAACAAAAAGATTTAACTTCTCAATAATAGCATACAAATTCTTGTCTGAAACTGCATGGATGTGTCAGACTCACAAGACCTTGATTCTGGGTTCTTATCTGACAGCGCTGAAGCAATACCTTGAATTGCTGCCCAATTGATTTAAAGGGGGAAAGAATCAAGTTGCAACATAATACGAAAGTACCAAAACCTGCTTATCAAGAAAACGCATTTGTGTCTCTATAGATTTTTCTATTCTTGTATCAGAGGATCCTCCAGTGACACATTACAACCCAATTAAACTTATTCCAGAAAATAATCTTTCATTGAGTCTTTATTTTTGTGCGCTGTGTGACTTAGTGAAGTTAAGGTCAAAAAAAAAAGGTACCTTGCACCGTGAGTTGGAGGTAGGACGTTTGGGCTAGTTTTTTTGCTTTGAGAGAGTTCACAGCATAGTCCAGACCAGTTATTGGGAAAACGCAGTCTTCTCCAACTGCCTACTTTAATCCTGATTGCAGAAAGTTCATCTGTTAAAGAAACACAGCACTGAAGATTTCACCTATATTCCTGCAATTCAGCTGAAAGGTGAAAAAAGTATTATAAACCAAGGCAAGATTTTTACATTCCAGGATACAGTGGTATTTAGCTAAGCAGTGATGACAGAAAAATGTTTCCTGAGCTGCTGGTCACAGGAGCTTAGTGTCAGGGAAGAATCTAAGACCAAACCATGGACTGAGCTAGTTTGCTCCCATTCACAACCATGAACTCTTCCAGCTGCTCTCTTCTGCTAAGGATCACTTTTAGACCACTTAAGATAGTGCAAACCACAATTTGGTATCAAGTCAGTAGTGAAAAGGACCAAATGCAGGATTGATTTTTGAGGAGTCCACAGTTAAGAAGCTTCGGGAAAGATGCAACCAGCTGCATCCAAGTTTGCAAGAAAGTATATTCCCCACAGTCTGGGGCCCTGTGTCCGATATGACAGCATCCTCCATGCATGGTTTCAGTTCCACAGCCAAGCCAAAAACAACTTCATGCCAGACTTGGAATATTTGCTTTCGTTATGTCACATTAACAAGCTCCTCTCTGAGATTATTCAAAAATAGATTTAAATTTGGGTAGCAGTCAATTTGTAATGCAACTTCAGTGTAGCCTCTGGAGAAGGAATTCTTTATTTAATCTCACTCTCAGGTTTGTTTTTTCTTGAATTCCTACCCCTGCTTCTCATCTGGAAGTAGAGGTCAGAAAAATTGAGAGAATGTCTGCAATAAAGAGAGAATATCGATTTGAGAACCAGAGTGTTGATCACAGTAGTCATTGCTGGCTACCATACGCAAAGGCCGATGTACACTGATGATGGTTCACTAACTCCTCAGCTTCTCATACGCTTCCAGTGTCCTTCAGCAGGCTTTGGAATTCATTTTAGTCCATTATTTTCTGGGGATGAATCAGGATAATTGGTCTGGTCTCTCTTCTTGCTCAAGAGCTGGAAGATCTCTGCTAGTGTTATTAAGGTGATAACCTGTCAAACATATGAATGTGCTCTGATATCCCAACTCTTGACAACAGTCCCCTTTGGCCTACAGTGGGGGTTGTATCAGAGCTTCCCCTTGAAAGTTCAAGGGACATGAATGAGGAGATGAGTTTGAAGCTTTTCTATACATGACCCATTATTCATATTCAGATACTGGTATGCACCATGAAGAATCCTTTCATTGCTAGCAAGCTATGAATGACTACAGAATAGCTATTTTGACTTTTGTTTTTTTATGTAAGCTTAAATGGATTTGAATGAATTTTTCCTCACTTAAGTCAGACCCAATTCACAATCAGATGAAAGTAAAGCAATACCTACAGGATCTTTCCTGGTTAGGTCATCAGTATGAACATCAGCACCAGCTGTGTGGCTCTGTAATTCCCTGCTGCTGGTTCATCCCATAGCTATTTGATATCTCAGATACAGTTACTTCAGATAGAGTCCTTTTTTTTTTCCCCAGGGATAGTCCCCCTACACTAAGAACAGCACAGCTGAAGGACTCCTTGGGCAGAGGGAGAGGAGATTATCTATCATGCTACATGAAAGTAAGACCTGGACCGTATGAGTCCTGAAATGAGGCAGAGCTTTGGAAGTCACGAAAGGTTCCAGGAGCACAGGAGGTACACAGGAATGGACCAGACATCATAACAATACTCCCAAAACCCAAGCCGATGAAATTAAACGTTCTTATCCTTAAAATAAGGTATCTGGGTTGTCTTTGCATGCCTTTCCTTCTAACTTGTTTTTGGAAGAGGTGTGCAGGAGAAGGCGGAAAGGCAAAGGAATATCTGTAAAGTACACTACTCACAAATGAGCAGTGTTACACAGGTGAGGGATCCAGGGGCCAATATGGTGATCTCACTTTAAAAAGATTTTCCCTCTGCTTCCAGGTTTTCAAGCATGAAAATCAACCTGAGGCATCTTCACTGCTGTTTCAGAAGCCCAAGAAACTGGCTGGACCGGAAGGAACATGTTCCACCACCACTACCACGTCCCACTGGGGAGAAAAACGTGCCAACGTGAGGGAGATGATGCCAGTAAGAGACTGGGAGCCTGAGGATCAGGTAAACACAGGTTTTTAAAACTTTAAGTAATTAGCATCTTCTTGCCTTAAAAGTTTGCAATGAGCAATTACTGAAGCACAAATCAAGAGATTGTAACCTAAGGTATAATGGCAAATGTATTGAAACACTATTAATTAGTATTTCTAAGTATTCTAAAGGTACTGTTGAACTTATAAAATAATAGAAAACTTCACATTGAGGCAAATCAGAAGGGAAGGCTTTCACAAAAATACCTTTAATTGGCCATCATTTCCTGTGCTCCTGCTTTCTCCAACTAAAGACACTTGTGTCCCTGCTAACTCTGCCTCCCACACAGTCCAGGCTTTCTTTTCCCTGATCCGACAATGAGGCAATAACAGTGTGCTCATCAACTATCCTATTACCATAGAAATGATAGCAACGTCACAAATTCAGCAGTCTGATTCCTCGACAGGGTTGATTAGGAACAGATGATGAGCTGGAGAAAAGCTGAACCCTTGATTAAACACAAATAGCTCTTCTAATGAACAAATATGGGAATAAAATATATTTAAAATCATGTAAAGAATGAGTGTCTTCATATTCTAGATGAACAACATTTTTTTGCTTTTCACTGATTTTTAGATTTGTTTGAATTTGTTTGCAAAGTTCCCTAATTTATTTTTAAATCCACATATATAAGTAATTAGTAATCATATGTGCTCCAGAATTCACTGAAAAAATCAGTGAGGGTACAGCCTGTAAAACACTAGTTAGGACTTTCCATTTCTTTCACAATAAATATATTTAGTATTACAAATGCACTATCGCTAAGTATGCACATCCACACAAATACAGATAAACTATACACTTCTATTATTTTCAACCAGACCTACTTGAATTCAAAGGACATGTTATTTAGGGGCCTTTGTGGTAAGTTCTGACCCTTCCCTTCACAAAACCACCTCCCACGAGGTGCTCTGCACCTTGCACAAGTCCCAGAAAACCACTTTTCCCTATCCCCAGTGAAGACCTTGGCTTGGTAGGACACTGACAAACTCCTCTCCCACTGCTTCAATACCTTAATGAATGAATCAAAGCTGGATACTTTATTGTCTTCTGAATCCAGGCTTGTATTGAGCCCGCAGCCACTAAAGATGGCAAAGGACTATTTGTATCATTCAAACCATTCATCCCAAAAGAAATATCTCACATGAAAATAGAAAAGTGTTTCAAGGCAGTTCATATTCAAGAGACTGTCTTTTCATTTTAAATTCTCACACTAAGCGTAAGTGCTAAATCCTCAATTCATACTTTACTGGAGACTTGACAACTCCGATTCCAACCACAGCTTATTTTACCAGTAAAAGCGTGCAGTAGGGTGTGCAGACCCATTCCAGGCTATCCCTATTCTCAGGCCTGCTGCAGTGTTTCTTCTACTTCAGACTATTTAGTCAATGCCATTAATCAAAATCCTATAGCAGAAAATGCATGCATAAGTCCTACACATTTATTGCCATGGCAACAATTCAGGCTCTTGTTCATATGTCAAGCTACATCAGTGGAGATAAATTCTATTGTTTTCACACTGACAGTTCTCTCTGTGTTGGACTTAATCCATGGAAAAATATAGCTTTGCCTCTTATTAAAATAAAACACAGACCACCCAACTCTCCAAATTCTCATTCTTCACAAAATATAACTAAACAATCTGAATAGTTAAAAAATTATAGTTTGATATTTAGGTTTATGATAGTAATTAAAGTGTAAAATAAAAGGCCCAGTCCTCATGATATTGTTTTAATCTGTGGGATCGGTTAGGAATTTAATTCCTCATGAAAAGATGAGCTCATTGCTATGAAGCTAAACAGCTATGATACCAGAGCACTGCGTTCTTGAATTAGATTGCACTATTTTAAAATAAATGCCTTTAAGCTTTAAGTGAAGTTGATGCAATTCATTTTCCAACTTAGCTGTAGATACTGTATTTTTCATAACATAAAAATTAATGATTAATGCGTAATATCCAGAGAAAGATTTTATATTTCATTTAGCTCATGACAAAATACACTCTCATGCGGGTGATTCACAAGTGTGAAAGAAAGATAAGCATCATTTTTCGTGCATAAGCCTCTACAGATTTACTTGTATGTGCTGCATTATGAGTAAGTCTTAATGCCTGACATAATTTTACATGATTTTACTGGGTACTAGACCACAGCTTTGATTCCTATTATTTCCACAGACACATCATCTTTCTCATTATCACAGACTAATGAGAAAACAGTCTCTCGTTAATAAAATACTTTTAATGCTTCATACGCTCATTATTTCCTGGGTACAGTGCATCACGCTTCCTGGAAAGGCAGAAGCCTCATATCACAGCTAAAGACACATCCTTTTCAATCTGACCCTTCTTTCCCTTCCTCATGCAGATTTAAGTCCCTGCTTTTACAGCATGCTTCATATTGACAAAGCCTATTACCATGATATACTATACCGGAGTTCATTTCGACTAATATCCACCGCTACATCTGTTACTGTCAGTACCCAATCTCAGTTCCTGTGTCACTGAAGATGAAGACAACCATTATATTTACTTATTGTCACGCCATGTTATGCCAGTATCAGAAACTGCTTCACATACACACTGTGTGTGACTTGCATCAAATATATATATTTTTAAAAGGGGGGCTTTGTGCAATTTGTAAATATCCTGTGAACTTCATTCATATTAATGAAGCAGCGTTTGCACTTTACTGGCATTTTTATGCAAATGACAGTAACTCTTTGTGTGCCGTGCCCCTCTGTACGACACAGGCCACAGCTCCTAAAGCCAGACTGTTGTTTCCTCACAGAGTGGGTACGGAGCATGCCTTTTCCGTCACCTAAAAGAGAGAACCTGGGGTTCTGAGGAGGCTGAGCACAGAATATGTCAAATCACTTACCAAATAATTTAGTTTTGAATCCTGGCATGTTCTTAAGAAGAAACACTAACAAAACATCTTTCAGGGGCTGTGCAATTGAGAGCAAAATCTCTCTTTTGAACTCCAACAAGTAACATTTTACAGTTCTTTTCTTGGCTCCAATTAAGCATCGTGTTTCTCACTCCTTCTGAAACCAGACATACACTAGTTTCAATAAAATAAATATATTTTTAAATGGTACGATGTGAAGCAGAACAAAAGCAGCTTTTTTCCACAAACATGAATTGCACATCAAAATAAAATTTTAGTTCCCAGTTTAGCAGTGCCCTCTGGTGATACATATCTTGGATATGTATGTGACCCATTTCATCCTGGTGTATCAGGCCCAGATCTGGACAAGAACTAAAATTAAATTTAGGCATTTAGATCTAAGACAGGGATTCCATAAAGCTTTGTTTAACCCCGTTGGCTGCTAACATCTCAAAGATGCTGCATTTCTGTCCACTAAGTTCCCCGGCCCGCAGCTCGCTTTGTGCACGGGCAGAATTACTGCCACGTCGGTGGCTTTGGAACGCTTCTGCTCTCTCGCAGGTTCATCCTGTTGTCTCCTTCAGGAGTCTCTACCACAGAAGTGGGTTCTCGGCTTCCTAACACACATCTGCAGGAGTACTGGCAGCCTCAGCCATGCTTCATCTTTGAGAGACTGAGGCATCTACTATCAAACAAGTGGTTTAAGCCATAAATTTGTCTCTACATGATTGTATCTGAGTTGCAGGGAGTCATCTCAATCCCAGAAGGCTGAAATTTATGAACCCTGCTTTCAGCAGATGGTTTCCTGCAATGTTTACCGGCTGCTTGTGTATCTCATTAGGAGGCACCAAACGACCAGACTATTATTGTATGGGCCACTGTTTCCTCAACCTTTTCAAAATCTGGTAAGCATTACACTTTTTGAGAAAGAATTCTTGTACCACAGTGGCGGTTACTTACAATTGCATAAGACTAGGTTAATTTTCAATGTTAATTTATTGCTATTAAAGAATATAACTCTCCAATCCTAACCTAGCACACTGAAAAATCATTAGTCCATTGTTCCTATCATGACACTAATAAGAAATGCTCCACTTATGAACGGATATTGTGTCTATCTGGACTGAAAGATTGTATGGAAAAAGGTTGGCCACATATTTGGTATTGGCATTAAAATCTTTTCAAGGCTCATTTAAGGGAAGCTATCGGGTGCCAGACTCCTTTGAAAATCTGGCCTTTCACATGGGTGGCTCCTGCTATTGTTGAAGATACACCAACAAGAAATGATGCAAGGTGCTATTCTGAATATAATATTGTTGCAAGAACCGCCAAATGTAAGATTCTTAATGAGATATCAGTTTCAATACAGGAAAATTCTATAATGTTTTTGGGTTTTTTTAGTACACCAGTGAAAACGATTTGTGCATCCCAAGTCAGGGTCATAGTTGTAGCTAAATGGAGAATGCCACAAATATATGAACCTGATTTGTCTCCTTAAATGATAATCAAAACAAAAAGAATGAACTTTCCCTCCAAGTTCATTGCGCAATACTTCACATTATTAATCAGAGTTATGTCACAGGATTATTGCTTTGCTTAATAATGTGTTTAATGTAAATTTAATGTAAAAGATCCATGATAGAGACAGTCAAAGCTCTATTAAAATCCTTTTGCAAAGTTCAGCCACTGCTTTAGTAGCTTTAGGCTAATAGCCTAATGTTAATTTGGATTCTAATCTATTATTTTGCATGATATTTAATGTGTTTTTGTAATTAGATTTTTTTTTCAGACAAAGCAAGAAAAAACACTATGGGTCAGAGTGCATGACTGTCATTAACTACAGTGCATTTCTGGGACACGTATAATCATAACACAACTTCTGCAATGAAATAGTGTAGATTATACTCCAGTCAACAACCTGTGTCTCATTCTGTAAATGGAAAAAAATAGATGACAATCAAGTGATAAATACCTGCAGCTGTTCACCCATACTGTTCCAATTTAAAAGGTTCCTACCCTCTTAGCTGGTGCAGAATATTAATTCACATATTCATCCCTAACTCTGGTTCAGTCAAAAATGAGACTATCATGCCTCTGATAAACTCACTTCACTCCAAATGAGAGTTTGAGAACAATTACATGATTAATTGTTCTGGGAGAAGTGATGATACCTTAACCTCTAGGAAAAAGGGCACAAGTATATCTAGGACAGGAGAGGTGAACACAGCATGCCTCAGAATTTACAGGCAGAAAGAAAGGCCATAATAATAGACAGATGCATCTCCTTTCCTCAACTGCCTTCTACATTCCCAACAGAATTACATTAATCTTAAAACAGCGATCTAGAATAATAAAATATTCTTTATTTTCTCAAACACTCTTAAGCTTTAGTTTGTTTTTTTCAGTATGATAAATTACTGTAAAGTAGAAAGAAAAGAAAGTTTATGATCTAAAAATCATTCTTCAATTCAGATGGAGACTTGGTATCCTTAGATAAAAGTGAAAATAAACTTAGAAACATGAATTAAAGCAGCATTAGTTTGTTCTTTTTTTAATTAAATGGGGAATATGTACACATTGCTTAATTTTTATCTTGCCTATTCAGCTATATGGCCAAATCTTGTTCTTGCCAGTAAATTTTAACAAATTCTCTCTCTACAGTGGATTGTTCTACCAAATATACTGAAGAATTATTTCAGGTAGGTGCCCTGAGATAAATCACAGCCTAATCTGATACACCTTGAAAATTTATAGAGCTAACAGTACAGAAAATAAAAAAGCTTCACTTGGAGGGACTTACAAAAGCACATTTTCCTTTAAAAAAACCCCCAAAACCCAAAAAACCACACACAAGAAAATTTCTAAAGTTAAAGGCTTGTGGCTCTAAAAATTGTTTCCTTTTCATGCAGGACATAACCGTACTCTAATATTGAAGTCACTGCTTCTGCTGGAGAACATGAAGAGAGCTTTTGAGAGAAAAGTCTGGTTAATGTTTTTTGAATAAAATAGGTAAGAAAACTAGACAAGAGTAGATGCCAGGAGTAACACTTTTGTATTCTTCATTTTAAAGTATGGAATATTCAGACTTGGTTTAGGGTCCTTTATTTTCATACTACTTGCTTAGGGCTCTGTGTGCTTTTTGCCTTGAGAAAGAAAGTAGCTTTATCTGAACAACGTATAACAACACTATGCCGGCAGTCTGAACATAGCTGGGAAAAGAACAATACTGTCACTGTCATTCAGTAACAAAAATATACACTGATGGTACAGAATTTTGTGTTACAGAATTGAGCTTTGGACTATCATAAACATATACTACTTCTAACTGATGATATATTTGAGAAAGGTTTTCTATCAATGCATCGTGAAGTAGCCAGCTGTTGATAAGACCGCCATATCATTCTCAAATTCATTTCTCAAATAATACTCCCCATGCTAGTGTTGGTGGAATAGATATGGAACATTTAATTACTTCATCTCCCTTCCCCTAAATTAGCCCTAGTGACAGTGAAAATACCAGGCCTGGCTACAGCAGATATAGCAGCAATGAGTTTTCTTCTGATAGGTGATTTTTCCCATACCTAAACATCTAAGAATCATATCTTGTGTCTGAACACTCAGTTTAGGTGTCCTCTCATTCACCTGCTTTTTTACAAAAGATCACAAAAAAACGGTACATTATATTTATGTCGTATTACATTTTCATTGACATTGAAAATTATGTAATGCGACTGAAACATGATTAAAAATTAGCATCCTAGTCTCAGGTCTGCTGTATTCACAACTTGGTTTATCTTAATATACCTTAGTTTACCAGTAATGAAAGGCACCGATACTGTTCCCATCCTATAAAAATTAATTTGTATCTGTCAAGTGCTGAGATACTTTGGTTAAAGAAAAAAAATCTTGCATTTTTTCTCAGGGAGCAGTAAAGCCAGCAGAGCGATAATGCATCTCAAGATAACTTTCATTAGACTCCTAAGTTCCCTGCACACAATAAAACCCAAATGAATGGGGGCTTTGTGTCAGGAGGCTGACACAAGAAAACAGGAAAAGAACCAATCCAAATCCACAGGACTTACGATGTTACACCAAATTGAAGCAGAATCCCAGCACTGTTGAAAGTTTGCAGCCAGACTGTCAAAGAACAGACACTATTGACAGTATAAAAAATATTTCTAATGTGAGACTTGGAAAACTTAAGAATTCCACTAGTCACTCCAATAATAAAAGTGATAATAATTTTATCATATGTCCTGTTGTCTGAAGGCCACACTCTTTCAGCTGTCAAGGACCGGAAGAAGTTGGGGAGAGAAAAAATTTCTGTGATACTCTGTCTCATTATGCAAACATCAAAAGTAATCAATTAGGTCAGAAACTCTCCAGAAGTATCTCTGGGATGGAACAGCAGTCTTAGATATTTTGTCTTTAGTGCTTTTAAATCCCAGTCGTTGACCCACCTAGGTTTCTCCCTCCCCAGATTATCTTCTAGAGTTGCCATTTCTGTGGCAGCTGCACATACAGATTCCCCCTTGTTCTTGCTCTGTGTTCCATGCACCAGCAGCACTTCGGCTGCATTGGGAATCATCTGAAGTATTACTAACTACCAGCAGTATTTCACCCACTAGGAATATGTTAAGTTCTCCTTTTAAGAGAGCTCATAGGTTTTCTAACGTTGTTTATCACTTAGAATTAAAATTGCACATTATAAGTGTTTCGTGTTATACCTATTTAACCATGTAACAAATCTGGTAGAAAAAACATCACCCAGAAAATGATCTCTCAGATAAATACTTACATAAAATCAAATCTGAACAATGCCCAAAGGCTGGGAGGGGGAAAAAATACTCCAGAGCTAGCTGCAGTTTTTCATAAAACACAGTTAGCATAGATATAATGTAACTAAGTCAAGCAAGATATGATTGATTTATTATATTGGAATCCATTAAAAGTATTCCATTGCAGTTTTAAGACCATATAGTCATTAAATATCTTTGAAAACACACATTCTCTACCATCATTATAAGATATTCTTGACAGCACATCATTTTTAATGGCACCATTATAAACAGGATTCATAATGGCTCTGTTTAGTATGTACCAGAATTGGAAGTCAGTAATATACAGACTTGCATTCAACATAATCAGATAACAGAGCACTGAAGGAAAGACGAATGCACAATTAATATATGAATAATTATTTTGTGTAAAATGAAACGCATTTTAAATAGTGTGTCAAATAGGCATTAAGATGAAAAAATGAAACAGTGAAATAGATTTGATGTACATTACTTACAAGTACAACAGGAACTACTGGTGCTGATATATGATCTAAATAGGAGAGGAAAGGATTAGCCCAAGGCTAATTGAAGTGATAACACCGGTTTCTAATCGTAGCAAACTGTAATATGCTGTGGATCCAGTACATGTGCCTTGAAACAACTTCAGCTTAACTCTTGCTTTTATTTGTGGTCCTTTCTAATAGCGGGACATTTGAAGAACAATTCTTCATGGCTTTTGTCCCTTCAGCTGCATTGGGGTAATTGGTCTTCAACCGTCATTAGTCAACTTCACAGTAAGGAAATCATGAAACCTAAAGGATCTCAGGAACAAAGTTTATCTTTAGTTAAGCTATAATTTAGCAAGCCAGGTACTTGAAATGAAAACCAGATCCTAAATTAGGTACACAATAGGTAAGACAGATTTATATAAAGAAAAAAGGAAACAAGAATTTTCCTAATGCAGTACAACCCCTTACGCGGTATCAAGAGAAGAGGTCTCCTGACGCACCATAAAAAGTAACGGGACTGTAGTAACCCTCACCAGCACAACCTGGGGCAAAATACTCACCCCAGACACCTTCTCCCTACAAGGCCTGGCAGTGTAGGGAAAAGGATTAATAACTGAAAGCAAGATTCTGCAATTAAAGGCTCTAACTGACCTCTATTGCAATACAGATGCATTAACATAAAGCCATAGGGTATTTGTAATTATTTCTTATGATGTATGAAGACATAAATTGGCATCCAGGAAGATCTTAACCAGCCATGTAACTTGTCATAACTAAAAAAAAAAAGAAACAAAAACATCCTGTAAAGGTCCATTATTCCTTCAACATAAATTCTTGGCTGTAATGTCCTCTGGATAAAGTCTGCTCTAAACTCTAGTTTAAGGCATTGTACAGCCCAACTTGTCTCTAGCCGATAGTAGAATTTTACAGGAAAAAACCCTCGCAAGACAGAAAGGTCCCAATTTTTTGTACTGATGCTTAAAAGGAAGAGGTAAAAAACATCTTATGCCACTATTCTATTTCTCCTTTTCTGGACTGGAGCTGATTCACACCTCAGCGCAACTTAGAGCAACACCTTTACTGCCCTAAATTGATTGTCCCAGAGGGGCTACTGCAGCCAGAGTACATATACATACATATGTGTGTTTGAGTGTGAATAAATACACATGTGTGCATATACAGATACCACACTCTCCACAGAATCTCTAGTGCTTTGGAAGAAGCATAAGCAGAGTTTTTAAACAAGGTCTCCAACAGTTTCATTTCTTTCATTATGTCATTTGTGGCAGCGCCGCCCAAGAAGAGGAGGAGGTGCCCACATAAAGCAATAAGCCATTCAGACTGACAAAATTTATTACATACCTCTGTATTTGAAAAGACCTGGCTTATAGCCATACTGAGCTAATCGATTTAACAGTACGTTTATCTACAGGTATTAATGGCCGCATATATTTGCATATTTGTATGGTTTTTTGTGATGAGCTCTTATGCAATCCAAAATAAGGAAATACAAATTTAATTCCAGAGCATGGCCTTAATTAATACTGATAGTACATTTCTCTGATTTTCCTAAAATAGACAAGACGCCTGAACGTTTAAGTTCATTGTAACATGTTGGAGCATTTACTTTTTGACATATGAGCAGCACGTGTCCATTAAGCCTGAAGTTTTTGCCTTTTCTACTATTAGAATATTACCTTTCTATGTAATTAGAAAAATATCTTTTCCCCACTCCGCCCCATACTAATTAGGTAAAAGTCAACATACAGAAAAACATGTCAAACCTGAGGCTAACAATGTTGGTAATAAGTATGTGAAAGTCCTTTTGCGTCAGTACTTTTCCCCGAACTGTAGTCAGGCATAGCTCCATAAGTTCTGTTTGCCATTTTGGCCTTACTCCCCGAACTTTTTCTCCCCTCTGCCACGTCAGCCATAAGCCTAAACTTTATTGCTTGCATATGTGAGGATCTCTGCATTCTCCCCGCTGTTATTACTTCACAATGTTATTGAATGTCCTGTACAAATGAAAAAGCACTTTTCTATCTGTAACACGAGAAGTATTAAAAGTATTTCTACTTTTCTAGAAATAATGCAAAAACGCCTGTACAACGTAAAATATCATTTACTTTAATGGTCTAATTGTGTCAGTACCATCAGAACTTTCTAGCTCACATAGCCAAGAGATAATAGCCAGTACATCCCTTACCTCAGCTGACATCTACCACGCAGGCAAGAGGCAGAGACCAGGTATGAAAGTTTTAACAGTTACATGTTAAAAATACCGGGGGGTTTGATACCACGGAGACTGAGGTGGAATAGTAGTGAGGACACAAGGGTTGAAGGGACAGGGAGGTAACTCAACTATGCCGTCCTGCTTCTGCCAAACAGGCCTGTATGTTGCTACCTAAACAGCAAGGTTTTTTCCAAACCAAATTTCCCAGAGGATATTGCTAACTGCCTGCTCCTCAGTGTCAGGCGCTCAATTCCCAGCACGAGCTCCCTCTCTGAGCCAGGTCTGCAAGAGCAATGCTCTGAACAATTCAAATACCATTCGAGGTCAATTACTAGGAAAAATCAGGTCATGGAGGGCTCTAATTTTACAATCCACAAAAGTATCAATCTTGCAACAGCAGTCTCTCAAAGTTTGAGATCCCTAGCTGTAAAATGGGAATATTACTATCCAAGGCTGTTGTGAGGAAACATTTACTCATGTGCATAAAGATTTCCATACTACAGTAATACTTTCAAAAAAAAAGCCAAGCAGAATGATATTTTGTCAGGATTATATCAGAGTTATTACTTTTTTTGGTCAGAATAATTGTATGTCAGAACACTCCAAAATAAACAAGGTATAGGAAACATACTTATCACAACTTATATGAGCAACACAGCCTGCATTTGGATATTCTGTAATTTTTGAATACTTGACTTTTTAGCCTTAACAGCACTCTTCTGGTATATACCTTTGTTGCCTGCATAGCGTATAATAGAATGACCTTCATCCATAGTGTCCTTTAGTAGAACAGAAGCATTTACTATAGATTTTATTATAAATGCCTTAATGAAATTCTAATCAATAATGCTTTAGAGAATGGTAAAGAAATTGAATACATTCATAAGCAAAAGGAGATGTTATTATCTCAGTTCAGTAACTATGAAATAGAAAGATGAAAAAAGTCTGTTTTTCGTATTAGAACTGAGCACAGCTGTACAGTTATATAATAAAGTATCACTTGTATCCATGGCAATAGGGAGTAATTGATGCACCACAGTTATTTTTATAAACCCAAACAAAAAAATTCAACTGGAAATTTCTTTGCCAGTTTCTTGGCATTGTATGTTTTTTATCTGTACATAATGTACAAATTTACAGTCTGAATACACTCACTGATCTGACTCGTTGAATAAAACATGCTGGGTTTTGCTGCATATTAAAGAAGATGGGGATCTCATACCCAACAAACAAGTCTTTCATGAAGAATTTCATGAAAAATATTTCTTGGAATAAGATATATTGTTAACTTAAATTCAGATTGCAGTGTCTCTATGAATCCTTTGCCTGAATTATCAGATATACATGACCAAAAGTCATTTGCTTTTTGGAGATTAAAAACGGGTGTTCTCTTAGAAATGCCAGCTGCTGTTGTTTATCAGGTATCCTATTACTTTAGAAACTGCATCACCATTTCCTTGAGCAATAGTCCTGTTACAAAATTTTTCATGAGACCAGCCTGAGAGCGCCTTTGAACACTTGGAATGGAAGAAGGCAAAGATGTGCATAAAATCCACATATCCACAAGTTTAGTTTGTTTCCTTCATCCTGGAATTTAACAGGTTTCTCTGGCAATCGCTGGTAAGTGGACATGACCTGGGTCCTTAACGCAGGACAGCATCAGCTACGAGCTACAGTGCACGTGTGTACAGGCACGCTTTTACCTCACATTAACTAATACTAGCTATAACTTCCTTTCTGTGGTTCAAAAATTAAAGCCATTTTTAATATAATTCATCTCCTCATCGGCAAGTGACTGTTCTTAATTGTGTTTATATTTAATGGAAGCACCTAAAAATAGTTCTCCATGATTTCCTCTTTTTAGGCTATTTCTTCTCCTTCCCTCCACTACTATATCACAATGCCTTTTTGTCTAGGGATACTGAACAGGGGATTGAAACACATTAACAAAAGAAAGGTTATGGACTGTGAGTCAGCAAGAACAAAAGAACCAAATATATCATGTAAAAGCTAATAATATTTAGATAGGGAGCCCAGAATTTAGCATTTTCATTATATTTTTCAGTTAGCATGAAAGTTTAATCTTCCACTAATCATTTAAAATGTAAAATAAACAGGGCTCTCGGCGTATCACAGTCTATACCCAGGTCCCCAGGAGAGTGAAAACCACAAAAGAAACCTAACAATATGATGCTATATATTCTGAGATATTGCTGTTCAATCTGATTTGCCACATGCCCATACATTTTAATGCTGACTTCATTATGAAATCTCTTCTTGATTAATCATTGGTGAACAATGACTAAATTGCTCTCCAGCATCAGCTTGAACTGGGGCATTGTTAGCAGCAACATTCATTTGAAAAGCGTACCAGATGGGCCGAGGAAAGGTCAGTATGTTACCACCACAGTAACAATGGACAAAGCTCATGAACTGGTGGCAGAAATAGTTGAACTGAGACTGCAGTAGCTTTACAGACCGTGCTGTGAGACTGTGTAATTTATTTTTTTTTAAATCATGTTAAAGAAATGTATTATCATAATATTTTATAACATTCACCACCTCGCTACTGTCAACAAAAAGACTAAAATGCACAGAAAGCTATTGAAACTTCTGAACTATAAATAAGTATGGATAGGCTTTGGTATGGACTTCTGTACATTAAGAACAATTAGCACATTTAATTGTATCTTCTATGACTATACAGTTTTCTGTGGTTTTTGCATAGCTTTCCAGTTCTTGCCTCCAGTGTGGATTGGCTTATTGCTCTTACCGTAAAGGCTCACCTTTATAATCTCTAACAGGTGTTTCTTTTTAATCATCACCTACATAACCCTCACTGCTGTGAAACAAGAGATGCACTATCATTTTCTCAATTTAAAAATAGACAACCTACATCTAAATACAACCAACAGATACTTCCAAAATAAAGAATCCTGCACTAAGGTGCTGGAGTACAAAGTTGTCCTCAAACCTTTCACAACTGCCATTTCAACATCGGAAGCGCCACAGAGCTTTCCTGATCCACCTAAAATTTTGACAGAGCTCCCTGTTTCAACCTTACTTCACTCTTGAGTTTGGTTACGATCCTCTAGGAGACCTCTCCCAAGCCCTTTGAGAGTCTTCATCTGCTCAGCATACTTGGCAAGCACATACTATGCTTCTTCCCATGCCCTGTTGAGCACATTACTCCAGGCCTACTCAGACAAAGGCCATGAAGACGATCCGAGGGCTGGAGCACCTTTCCTACGAAGACAGGCTGAGATAGTTGGGGGTGTTCAGCCTAGAGAAGAGAAGGCTCTGGAGAGACCTTATAGTTCCTTCCAGTACCTAAAGGGGGCCTACAAGAAAGCTGGGGAGGGGCTGTTTGCAAGGGCATGTAGCGACAGGACGAGGGGCAATGGTTTTAAACTAGAGCAGGGCAGGTTTAGATTAGATATTAGGAAGAAGTTCTTTACACTGAGGGTGGTGAGACACTGGAACAGGTTGCCCAGAGCGGTGGTGGAGGCCCCATCCCTGGACACATTCAAGGCCTGGCTTGATGAGGCTCTGAGCAACCTGATCTAGTTGAAGATGTCCCTGCTTACTGCAGGGGGCTGGGACTAGATGACCTTTAAAGGTCTCTTCCAACCCAACACATTCTATGAAACAGCTGGGTAGTGCAGGGGAATGGAACGCCTACACAAAATACATGGAACCCCACACAAAGCCTCCTCAGGCCTCCTTTCACCACCCAGCAGGCCACTGTCACCAGTGATAAGTGGTCAGAAGTCTTTAGCCCTGGTGTGCCATTAGCGAATTTTAACTGAGCATTAGCAACTGCTGTGTTTAGCCATGCTAAAAATACTATTACTAAAATGTCTCCGCATTTCCTTCAAGCTTACACGCCCCCAAGTATCTGATAAATACTACTCATTCATTGACACCGACCTGCCATTTGAGCAAATTTAAAACAATGACATCATTTAATATTGGCACATTTTTAACCACAATGAGAATTTTCATAACATTATGGTAGTCTATACACTTTACTACACTAGACATATTACAGGGTTAATAAGTTCTGGTAAATTGGTATTTTGAAGTTACTAAAGAAAATGTCATAAAATAACCTTACATTTGACATTTTAAAATGAGAGAAAAATTATCACAGGAAAACTGTAATCCGTGACTTCTAAACATGATCTCTCCTCTAATAAACAAATGGAAGTAAATATTTTCTTAACGCTTAAGTTTTCTTTTCTTCTGTAACTACCTTTCTTCAACATCAAATTCTACTTCATATAACAAACGCATGACAAGTAGCTGCTAGAATGGAAATTATTTTTTTTTTAACTCTTGAAGTTGTATACAAAAGGTACAGCCTACATGTACACAGAGGTATAGTCTGAGAACTTTTAGGTGTTTTGGGCTTGTTTCAGCAATACCTGATATAGACAAACTTCAGATAGACTAGCAAATTAGTAGTGGAGCTGTATAAACTACGGGAGCCAACTGGAAAGATGCATTTTTCTGCTAAGCTATGAAGCCCTCACAGCTGAATCATGGCAATTACAGGACAGGAGAGATAAAGCCGCCCACCCAATAGCTTGTAATTTAACCCAGTATATCCAGTTTTGTTACATACATGTCTCAAAATAATGCAGAAAACAGCGAGTACGGTTGAGATACTCCTTTCTTGCTTGCTCAAGGGCCTTTAAACTAACAGCAGCACATAATATAAACCAATTAGGTTTGTTTTCAATAAGGTTAGTATCCTTTCCTAAAGGATCACAAAAAGCCTAATTCAAATGTTGAATTCATAAGCAATATACAAGGGTCATCTGAAAGACTGCAATAATCAAAATCTTATAAAGGCAAGGCATAGCTATGTGAACTTCATATCCAAGTGACATTCAAATTTTGCATATAAGAGTTTTCAATAATATATAAAACCAGAAAGTGACTTTTAAGACCTATTTTATATCAAGAAAGTATTGCAGTAGGCATAGCAAGTGTTATATAGAATTTGAAGAAAACAGTTTCTAGGGGCACTATACTCACTCTAGCGCTGATTATAAAACAGCCGTGCTGTACTTGCTTGAGATTATGATAATCTTGTGGTAGCACTGTGACCTGAATAAACCACCTTCACCTAGTACTCATCAGAAGAGAAAGCACTTAGACCTTCCCTACACTGCTTACAAATGGATAAACCCACACTACTACCACTCCTCCTCCATGGCAGACAAAAGAAGCGTTGTCCGTGTCACACTGTGCTTAAACTACAAAAAGAGAGAGAAAGCCCTTCCCTGCAAGCTCACAAACTAATGAAGACAACACTATATAGCCTTCTTATGCTTAGTCAAAGTAGGGGCAGTTTTCTGAAGATCAACACGTTTTTGCGAAATTCAGTTGTGGATTCCATATCATTCATTATAATTTCTCTTTTCACCTACATGATGATGGGGCCCCTGCTCTACGTTGCTGGAGGGTAAATGCCAAGAAAGTTTGCTGTCAAGGTCGAATGACTTTCTTACATTTGTTCTTCAGAGAAGACTGAAATATTACATACTCCTCAGTGGAGCCTAACACAGGGTCAAATTCCTGTAGCCCACACTTGGCTCCTCTGGTCTTTTTAGCTGGTGAATACTACAGAATTGCTCTTTCTGCTTTCTACACTGGTTGTGCACTGCTGAACGGATTGTGTTGAAGGGATACACTTTCATTTACCCCTAAGTACAAAGCATACAGTTTGGGGCACTGCTTCACTTTCCACAATCTAAACCTACTCTTCAACACGGTGTCTTCATGTCAGTTTAGAGGACTCTGGATGAGGTATGACAACACCATCTCTTCCCAGCGCTGCCACCCAGGACAGAAAAGCACACTCTTTCAAGTTTCCACAGTGCTAGAGGCCAAAGGGGCTAAAGTATTTTCGTTTTATAGAAGAGCAAATGCTTAGGGCTTCATTAGACACTTAGTGGTTAAAAAAAAAAAATTGCTGACAGAAAAATGTGGAAGATACTCGTGGCACAGAGAGTATTATTTGAACACGGGTTGCAGGAAAGGACAGGTTATAAAGTGGCTTTCTCTAGTATAAAGAGGAAGAAAAGTAACGTTTACCATCTGTGAACCATGATGAGATTAGTTATTGAACCAGTATTTCTGAGTTTCTGGGGTTTGTTATTAACTAAAGAGCTTTCCTTTTCAGTATCATCTTTAGGAAGTATTTTGTTTGGTGACTACCTGAAAAAGATCAGAGGAGAAGTGACTAGTTTGTAAGGAATTTTTCCAGCAAGTAAGTGGATATTCTGCAATTCTATCTACATCTGATTACCTGTGTTCGATCATTCTGGTGTGTAAGTGATAGTTTATTATCCTAGGGGAGTTTTACATAAAGAAAAGTGTATTTAACGTTTCAGGGATTTCCATGATTTTGTGCTGGCAGAGGCTACTTACTGTGAACATGCTGGAGCGTGTCAACCATCTTCATGATTTCCTTAGCTCTGGTTTCAGAAGCATTCAGATGGTAAATTTTAGACTGCAGAGAAATTATGTCTCATTATGATTTGAACAAGTATGTGCCTGGTTAAAGACTAGATGAGAATATTATGGGAAGTTTCTTTCAAGGTCAAGTCTTGTTAATATAGATTTTATATAATATAAAATTTATGAAGATAAAAATCATTAATTGTTTAATGATTTTTCCATGTGGGTTCCTAAACTGTATGTTACAATGAGATGTATATAATCAGTAGGGTTTCTTCTTGGATTGAAGCAATCCCTTATAGGAACTTAGTTGGCCTTCCAAAAACATATTTTGTTTTTGTACGACAGCCTTGTGGAATAGAAGTCTCAATATTATTAAGGTAAGTATAAGCATTCTGCTTGTGGCACAGGCAGTGATGTCTGACGACTTGGTTGTATATTAAAAACCATTTGGTGTGTTTGGATTGACTGCTGTTTTTACAGATCATGCTTCTATGTACTGTACCTTGTAGGCTATTGGATTATTTTTTTTTTTATCATTTTTAAAGATTTTACAGAGTGCTTAGGAGAGCGCGTAGGTATAGAAGCATTTCAGAGAGAATTTGATGACAGGATGAAGGTTATTGAACTTGTAAAAACCCTGTGAGTCTAGGTTTTCCATTCCTGATACGTATGTCATCTGCATAACTGCATGGGCTTTGTGATACGATTATTTAAAAATACGTTCTTTGCAGCAGCTCTGTAAAAGGTTGACCATGCAAGACTATGTGTGCTTATAGTTTGGAACTGTTGATCTCTGGAAGTCATATCTCTCTGTGTAAAGATAAAAAGGGTGAATGCTAAAATATCTTTGGGACAACACGAAAAATTTGAATGTGAGTTTATTGCAGTGACAGGCAAAAAAAAAATAATAAAAAAATAAGAGGAGCTACACAAACTAAGTACCAGTGACACATCCTCTGTAAAAATAGGGTGGGAATAGTTTTCCACATTAGGGGACGGGAAAAAAAACCCCAGTATCATTGAATGAATATTCCTTAGTTAGCTAAAATAATTAGACGTTTTTTAATTACTGCCATTTTTTTAGGGTCAACTCTGAACCCAATAAAACCTGATGGGAGACTATCTTCAGATCATATGCTATGTATTTTTAGTGACTCCTTCAATATCATACAATATTGTATTTTGACTAATACTTCAGATCCTACCACAGCATTTCAAAGTAGAACCAGTATGTCCAGAGATACACTAACTAAAGAAATTCCTCAGTTTTTAATTTTTTTTTTTTTTCTCCTAAAGATATCTGATTTAAGGATAACCTTAGGGACAGGTGTCTACTTGGGTTATCAAATGCAAATACATGTTTGGTTCATACCTACCATAGAATACCAGAGTCACAAGGCAATGTCCTACCCAAACTCTGTGGCTGTCTTCAGGTGGAAAGAACGACTCACATACAGAAATCTTTTTCTAGATATCACAATGGAACAAATACACACAGATCTCACACTATCCAGTAACATTACATTCTTCTCACTTAGAATTCCAGCCAGGAAATAGCAAACTTCACCCTTGGATAGGCTCATAAATAGTTAAGTACCCTCTATCAACAGACAATAAAAGGGAAAAATAACCAATAAAACTACATAATGAACAACTAGTGAACAAACACAGCCATAGCACTCAAACACAGTCAAGTTATTGCCTAGGCTATTACAAGAATTTTACCGTAATATCATTTGATTTTCTAGCTTCACAACAATTATATCAAAGGTCTTTTACTCTTTTCAGATGTGTATCATTGCTTTAAATTCTATTACTAAGTCCAGTGTGGGAAGGAAAAACAACAAAAAGTTGTTCAAGGTCACAGATAATCATGTTCAGTAGCTTATTTGCAATTTTTTATCAGTTTTTAACTCCTGGAAGTCAACGGATGGTATATTCTGCTTCCTACCCAAAGGATGCAGTACAGTATGACTTTTTTTTTGCCACTATAGATAACGGAATCTAAACTTCTTGATTCTGGATGCAAATTGGAATTTGCACAGTTCAGGTTAAATTGACTTTGGCTTCATCTCACAACATCTGAAATCATACTGCAGTTCTCCGGTGCTTTTAGGACATAATTAGATAAATTCATAGATTAAGCTGCTCCTGGCAGTACTTGCTCTTCTGTGAATAGTGAACCAATTCCATAGCACATTGAAATACAAACTGTAGTTGCAATACCAAGTTGGCAATGCATCTTTGCTGTCGATTGTTGTGTGCCATATGGACCCACTTAAGCCTCTTCCTCTTTTGGCTCTTGAAGAGAAGGCAGCCATTGTGGCCAGTCATGAGGTCAGTTTGGAAACCAAATGGCCCAGGTGCAAAAACTTCAGCAGGGACATCTGCATCCATGACTGGTTTTTTGGCTAGATTTATCCCTGCCCATATTTAGACATGATATCTGCCTTCTTGCGTAATGTTGCCATTTTCTGCCAAATAGAACCCAGCAAGTCTGTTCTAATTTGTATTGTAAGTGATCACAAAATACACACAGTATAGTGCTTTTTTTGGTACCCTATTCTGCTCTTAGACTTCAAATACGAAAAGAGCTAATACTCTTTTTTCAGACTATTTCTTCTTTCAGATAATGCACGTAGAAGTTCAGGTGAAAGTTCTCACAAGCTCAAATATGGATATTAATAATCTCTTTTTTAAAAGTTTGCCGCCAGCCACCAAGGAAAGTCGAGATAGTCAGAGGAAAGATTAGAAGTGTAATTACAATGATATTGATATGGCTACAGCCTCATACTTTGTACAAAATGCAAATGCTTTATCTTTCGATACACTATTCTTAAAAAGGCTAGATAGATACATATCAATCAAGCTTATTCTGTGCTCAACAGTACCACAGTTAACAAATATCTACTGGATATTTAAATTATACTTACATTTCCTGCACAATTCTCCCCGAGGCCCAGATAATCATACTGGTCTCTTGTTTCTCACCTCAAAAAAAAATGCTATATAAGAAAAAAGAAAAAAAATAATCAGATACACTTATGATTGCGGGGCTATAACACCATTTGAAGAGCAAGCAAAATGCATTCTGACATAATTCATGCGTTTCATATATTAATACTGTCCTGCTGGTACATTTCCTTTTTTGTCACTTTTAAAACCACACATCAAGGTTAACCTTCAGTTTGGAGAAAGCACAGGCAAAGGGGACCTGTGCAAAATCTCAACAGAGTCTGATCTACCACCGCATCATTCAACTTCTATATTGTTCTAACAGCATGTAGTGCAAGAATCAAGGAATAATGAATCAAGGTCACAATATTTGACAAAGACTTTACAAAATAATTAGAAAAAAGAAATCTCTCATCAAATATACAAAACAGACAGATGTATTAGCTATGTCACATCAGAATTATTCTGTCCTCATTACTATAACATATAGTATACTTCCAGTGTCGTATTATGCTTTGTTATAGCATTCTTAGTTTTAAAATAGATTATACCAATCCTTTCTTTATTCTGATCTGGGGAAAAGCACATCTCTTCAATGCATCTTTGCCCTGCTTTCCTCTATCTTTTGTGCTAAACTGTTATACAAAACGGTTTTGTCACTTTGGTTATTTTTCCTCAGATAACATATATCTACTGGACATAGCATCTACAGAAAACTCTGACTTGACTCCAAAGCACAAACTTGTCCAAATAAAAATTATAGGACTAAGGAGCTTTTCATAAAGCTTTTCAGGCTGACATAAGCTACACCAAAATGAAGTTCTGCTAGCAAATAAAAATGCCAAATGGGGAGCTGCATCATGGCCAAAGTAGCTTTCAATTTTTAATTTTAGTCCATGAAAGGAAGTGGTACACTCCGTGCTTAGGGTGAGCTTTGGGTCTCTGCAGCAGCGGCCTTAGCCCCATCCACAGGCCTTCAAGAAATTAGTGTCTGGCAGGAAAGAGATTTTGTAGTTCGCTGCCTCCAGAAAAAAACCTGCAAGAATGCTTTTCCTTACAGAAAAGAAGTAAAAGGAAGGTGACAGTCTGGAATGCTAGCGAACTGTCAGTTATTTGACACTGAGTCTTGGTCTAATGACTGACAATAGATTTCAGAAATACGTGAGAAGCAGCAGCAAATACATACAAGCCTTTGGAGTGCCCTAGAATTTATATCTTGGTATTTTATACCAAGGATATGCAATAAGTGCATCCAGAAAATTATTTAGAATTCCAGACACACATACAGTATCAATGGGCATCTCAATAATGCTTAGGAAATACAGAGGTTTCTTTGCTTGATTTTTATGTATGGACTCTGCTTCATATTAGTAATCAGCTGTTCCATTCCAGCCAGCGCATCTCAAGGTTGCACAGCACTCCTTCAATAATTAGTATCGCAACTTGAGCTTCATGGTTTAAAACCTCTTCTGAAGTACACAGCAGTTATGTAATTTAGTATTTTGTACAGACCATACATAACTATACATTTGTGTACACTGTGTGTGTGCCACTTAGATTCTTTTCCCTTTCGTACTAGTAAATATAGAGCAAATCCAAACTATTTGTAATTTCACAATTTTAAGGAACTGCTAAATGCCTCCCTTGTATTATGTAGCAAAAAACAATAATATTTTTTTAACGTAATTATCTATAGGTAACATATAGATCTAGAAACAGGGGATCCTGATATCACAGGATGCTGAATTGCAAAGAATTCACTCAGCTTTGTTGAGCTGATGTGAATTGTAGCAAGCAAACTCAGCACAATTTTTCCAGTATGGCACACAAATGTCAGAGTCCCCTCCTATGCTGTACACATGAAGATGTGTGTGACGGCTGTACCATCTCTACAACATCAGTCCTGCCAAAAGATACTGTCTAGAAGCCAAAGTCACAGCCTGTTCGCTAATGAAAACAGAAGAGATACGATAAGAGAAGCCATAATCAACACCAAACATACTGGCATAAATCTTTACACATGCAATGCGAGTACCTTAGACTTGTTCATTCTGTTTACTTCTAAGGTTTTCAAGTAAGCCCTCTCGAATCCACCAATTTCACACTGGATTCAGATACATCTGGAACTACTATATGGCATATTAAAAAAAAGCAGAGCTCACCAAAGTACTACTGGTCTCTTTACATTTCCTAGTTAAATAAAGAAATTAAATGTCTTACAGAATATATGACATAATGTGCTTTAGTTACAGCCATGAGGTTACTCCCTTTTTCCTATTGTTCTCTTGTTATCAAGTTATCAGCTGGGCCTTTTCACGTGTCAACCAGATATAACTAGGAACTCTGCCTTCTCCCCACAGAACATGAACATTCGGCTGGCTTACCTGTATCAAGCTATTTAGAAAAACAAGTTGTTTGTTCAAAGATACAAAGCAAAGATCAACTTATAATATAAATTATTTATGTCATGTTTAATTCTATGTTAAATTTGCATTTATCAAATCACTACAATGCCCCTTGGAGTGGTTTGAGCTTACCTGTAATTGAGGAAACATAGATAAACATCAAGTTGTTCTAAGTCTTCATGATCTCTGTATTAATATAGTATTATTTACAAATGTTTATGTGATAGATGAATTCTTCCATCTGAAGAGAAAACCTGGGAGAAAAGTCAATGAATCAACCTGTAAATTTATCCTTAAAATACTTAAAGACAGTACTGTATTTAATCATATATAAAAACAAAAGTGATTGTCATGTTCTTAATAAGACCAAATATATAACAAGCTTAAAGGAAATCTCTCTACATCAGACTGTACGAAAGACTATGTCAGCACAAATGTAAAGGATTTGGGGTTTTGAGATAAACTAGCCTCAAACAATAATCTTCTGATAAACCTCAAATTCCAGATGGTCTTTGTGGGTTTCAGACAACAGCTGTATTCATACAGCATCATGATGAGGTATCCGGCTTGTTTTTAACAGTAAATGTAGACAGCAGTACTGTTTTGATGTTACTTGAAATAATAACCAGCACAAATATTATTTTCAAAAAGAACTTGAGATCTTCTCTGAAGACATATCACAATATCCTCACGTATCTCTCAATATTTTTATATGGGTATTTGTTGACCAATACAGTAATTTAAAAGGAATTTTGTAATTTATTTAGGCTTCCACAAATGAACAAAACACACTCTTCCACGTCACTACCTCTGTGATAACATTCATGGCTAAACAGTGGGTTTACTTCAAATGCAAGTCTCCAAATATCCTTAGACTAGCACTATTTTTATTTCTGTTTGACACAAGTTCTTAATTAATTGAGCTTCTTGGTACTATAAGCTATAGAAGATCAACTACATAAAAATGAGATGTCAAATGTTCCCCATACATCAGGCATAATGCTATTTTCATCGTATCTTTACAAGACATCAGATATGTTAATATTTATGGAGTATACACGGAGGAATACTGCTAGAATTAATAAATAATAAAGCTAATATTTTTTGCAAAAATAAATCATCAGATATCTCATTATAAACTGGATGTCTTCAGTTGTAGATAATTTAGTACAGTAATAAATAACAGGAGAACACAGTGCTGATGGAATTATATTTCATTATTTAAAATATCTTGCTACTCACATAAGAACGAATTCTTTTGTGTTCAAAATGATTGAAGTAGACAGAACTGGTTTAGAATTGAGGGTACTTTCAAAGAAATAAAAATGAGGTTGCCTCTAACATGCCAGCTAGACATTACTGAATAGGTGTATATAACACATACTGTTTCTCAAGTCACCCTGGGATGTGTCTTTGTACTTCAAAATCATCCTGGGATGTGTCTTTGGCAAGATGTAGCTCAGAGAAGTTTAGCCCATTGCTCCTATTGTCTCAATGATAATTGACTTCTTCCACCTTGAAAAAGGTGTTACCTTACAGATTTTAACGTCCACTTTGAGTCTTACCTGTAGAAGGGAAACAAAGAATCAATAAGGGGTAAGGATTCGTTCGGGGTTTTTTTGCAACAATTAATTAACAGAAATTCTCGAGTAAGACTTTATAGAAAGATCTTGCATAAAATTTTGTTGCACCTAATGATACAACAAAAACATACCAAAGAATATGGCGTATGTTGATACTTGCATTCAATACTGTTAATGACTTTATCTCATTTTTGAAGTATTTAGTCTCGTGGTTCAGTTTTACAAAATCACTACCTAATTTGTGCAGTGCAGTCTTTGGATGCAGGGAGACTGACGTGCCATGCTCAGTATTCTGAGAAGCGCTGTAGGATCGGCCCCTTCACTCTACAGCCAGGATTTTCAAAGTGTGCTAGAGAAAGCAGGTATCGCCTTCTCATTGAAAGGCAAAAGGAACCGATGCTGAACTCCATTAGACCTCTTCATTTGTAAAATCCCAGCCTATTCTCCTTGACATGGGACATGTCTTCATTCGCTTTCTAATCTATGCCCGGTATGCATTCATTGTACAAGTGTTAATTAACTGATAGTAATATAATTAAGAAAATGTTGCTACGGATCATTGTAATTCAGTTTCAGACACTGGCAATGAAATAGAAATACAATTTTAAAACAGGAACTTGCTGCCAAGCACAATGGAAATAGGAACATCAACATGAGGTTATGATTAAAACTCCAGAACCTTCAAAAGTAACTCAAGGCTTTATTTTTCTTACAGCTCTCTTCCTTTTTCTATGGAGTTCCTAATCTATACACAGCATATAACTATGAGATTTACATATGATTTTAGTAAATCACTAAACCCATTCTGCTATTGAATTTCTCAGTATGTGACTTAGTGAACTGGTTTTATGTCAAAAGCACATTAAAAAAAAAAAGATAAGCCTAGACAGTATTTTCAGCCTATGACAGATAAGTTAACACTGTATTGTTTAGTTTTCTGTGTCTACACCTAAATGACAAGGTGATGATTTGTTTAAACATTACGAGTTTTAAATATATACTGATCAAATATTATCTAAGAACAGCTTAAAGGGAAGTGGTACATAAAATCGACGACGAATTGATTAATTTACTTTACAAGTCAGGGACTTAAGGCACTAGAAGCTAAGATAAAGTGGAAGGCATAAACAAAATTATCCACCAGGTGGATTCCATTACATTTCTATGTCTGCAAAATTAAAATCCTGATAACACAAACAATAATATTACAACAGACAGTAAACCACCACCTAGCCAGCAGGAAAGCAACAGAATGTTATTTACTTCAATTGGCGTTGTTTTCAATAGTGCTGTGAGGATTTATACAGTGGAGATGTGGTTCTCTGAAATCTACAAAATACCTCCCCTTACTTTTTCATCATCATTTACCAGGTTCAGGTTCGGTCTTCTCAGTCTATTGTAGTAAGACTGTTGAGAGGAAACACAACACATTTACACCAAATTTTAATTATATTATTATGCCTATGAGCCAAACTTCTATATGGAAGAAAAACTTCTAAGCCAAGTTTGCTTTTAGCATGAAATGAACAAATCCTGATAGGTTTTCAGTTCCAAGCTCCTCGAGATGCCCAATACTCCTATTAGTGTCCTATATATCCCCCTTGTCAGGGATTCTCCTGGTGCAGCAGCTACATGGTAAGTGAGATGAGGAAGACTGAGAACATCAGGGAAGTAGAAGAGAAATGAACCGAATAATAATAAAATTAAGCATTTTGCTTATTCTGCTTATGCTGTAAGCTGCAAACAATGCAATTACAGGAACCTTCCAGAGCTACTTTCAGTGCTCAGTAAGGTAACAAAAGAGGTCCATAAACATGGCTCAGAGCCACTTTCTATTTTCAACTTTCCTTTATTTTCCATTGGACTCAACCCAGCAAAGAGTGATGATGCAAAATATCGATTCCCACTTTCAGAAGCTGGATCTGGCTTTTGGGATCTCTAGTTTCTGTATCTTTCCACATTTGAGGTTCAAAGTGAGCCTCTGAATACTGAAATATAGGCTATAGCAGAAACCACGATTCCTTATTTTGAGGGATACCTGCTTGTCCTACAAGAGTCACACAAGGCGTTTGAACCCCATCCTGCAAACAACGGTGCGTGTAACTACGCACACGAAGAGCTCACTGAAATTAACTGAGCAGGCAAAATACAAAGTTACATGAATAAGTGCTGTGGGACTGGGGCTTTGAGCATTATACATCTGCTTCTTCCCAAAAGATAAGATGAAGTACATCTTCTTTTCCACCCGTACATTGCGTGAAAATAGAGCTCAGGGGAGCAAGTATCCTGAAAAGATAAGTGACAACATCAACAAGATGCCATTCCTGAGAAATATATTCTGAAGTTATTCCTAAATTCCCCTATGACCTCTTGGCTAACATCTACAGATGACCAATATGGAATACAGTGAGAATTTGTGCCAAAAAAAAAATATTGTTTGTTATATATGCAATTTTTAAAGACATTACATGAAAGATGACAGATTTGTCTTGATTTTATTATCAGAAAGAGGCTATTTTGTGCTTTTTTAAATGTAAGAATTATGTGTGTTTATCCGAGGTAAATATGCAATCATTAATAACGTAAGAACATGGACATTGTTTGGGATTAAATTAAAACCATTTGCCTTATGCATGCTCATTTCCTTTTTTACTACCCAATTCCCCTATGATGCCATCTGATCACTTCTTGAATGTCCCCTGTGCTTTTGCCTTAACAATCTTGCCTGGTAGGCCATTCCACACGTTTGTGATTCCCGGCATGAAAAAAATGCTTCCTGACATCTGTTCTGAATTTGTTTCTCTTTAATTTCCATTTATGCTTCCTTATCCTAACATCTGTGTCATTCTGAAAACGGTAATTCAGATTGACGTTATCTGTGCCATTTAAGATTTTACGTTCCCTAGCTAAAAGCTACTCGTAACCATATAGTGTTTTCGTAGTGCTCACTGATAGTTAGTTTAGAAACATTTCCTAGTTGTAATTCATATGTTTTAGGTTATACTTCAGCTTTGTTGTGTTTTTTTATTCTCTTTTCAGGCACATTCCTTTCAAATCAAGGGCTAACACTGTACTCAGTGGGCCAATTTCAGCCCGTAGGTCTTTCCCACAGCTGTTATATAGGAAGAAAAGAAGTAGAACTTGGCCCAATAAGCTTAATGGGGGTATCAAGAGGACTGTATATTATGCTAATTCCTGCTGTGGGTTAAAAGCGTACCTTTGGTAGCTCTACAAATCTGGCATTTAGGAAATTTTTCAATTGTTTCTCTCAATGGCTTAAACATAGGGACAGGGGGACCAAATTGTACTCGGTGAGTATTATGCTTTGATAGTTTCACCCCATTTTGTCCAGCCAACCAGAGAGGTAAAAAGATCATGAAAATTACTCTTACGCTTCTCCCAAGTTTACAAAAGAATCTGGGACTCTTTTTCTACTCCTTTAAATCCCTAAGACTGGGACTCAAGTATCTTCTTTTACCTGCCCTTAATGAAACAGATTAATTCCAAGAGATGAACTGCCAGAGCCCAGATTCCCAACGAGGAAAGCAATTAACAGCATGTTTAATAGCAATTAGCAAACAGTCCCATTTTATATGGTTGGTAACTATGATTCAGAGTTTTAAATGTACACTTTCTAATACTAGGGAAAAAAAAATGGATGTAAGGCAATATGGTATAGCTAATTATTGAGTCTGGACTAAGGGTTCATGCTGGAGAACATAAAACATCAACTATTGATCCCTTTTTCATGGTAGTAAACAGGTATAATTCACTCAGAGCTGTGTCTCAAGTCATAGCCAATTTTGCTTCCAAAATACGCAATTTAGATTTGAAATTATCAAGGAACTAGTAGTACTTTAGGTATTGTTTTTACCCTACTTATTCTCGACTGTTGAATTAGTACGTGTCCCAAAAGGGCTACTAAACCCCAAAACTGATACTACTTAGAAAGGTTCAAACAGTAATTGCTAGCACTTAATTGCCCTCCATAAATTCCCCCCAAAGTATAACTTTTTACAGTGAGTATTTCTGAAAAGATTGAAGAAACATTCTGCTTCATTCCACCATACTAAGTGTCTTGGAAAATACACCTACATACTAAGATTTTGAGACATAAGCTTCAGGTTTTCTCAAGTTTATAATTTCCTTTCTGGTTATGAGCAGATAATACACTTAAAAGTATTATTATTACATTTATTTCTTATAGCAGAGTAAAAAAAAAAAAAAGAGAACAGTCTGTTTCTCTATACTTCGAGTGCATGTTCGGTCTAACTAGGTTACCCAGGTTTTTGTAATGGAAAACTCCTTGTCCATCATTCAAAAACTGTTTATTCTACATGGTAAAAAAGCAGCTAAAGGTGACATTAATCTTATTTTATAAAGGATTACCTTGATTCATTCATCTAGATGAAGTAGTAGGCTTTGAAATACCCAAATATGATCCAGCTTATGTGTCTAGAATATGTCCAATGAGAGTACAAAACAAAATCACAAGATACTGTGCAAGTAAACATGATGGAGGCGTGTGTGAACGTGTGTAGGAGGGGAGACGGATTTAAAAAATGAGGTATTCAAGAAGTAATGTGTCACCTAAATGTGTTTCACATCAAAGTAAAAATCCTACTCTTCATAGCCAGCAGAGAACTGCATATTGAGCACACTAACAGGGGAAAGGTGGAAGAGGAATGAACTGACACCAGTATCTGTCTTTATTAAAGGTGAGGGGGGAAGAATTTTTACGTACTATTTACAGTTAGTGCAGATTCCTTTCCTTTAAACAGGGATTGCAAACAGTAAATATGGCATTCTAATTACTTCTGCTGAAGAGCATGAAGTTTTTTAAACAGTGCCCACTTAATATTTTCTAAAGTAAAACGAGACAATTAACTTACATCATGTCTTTTAGGTTGCTTAATTTAGGCAAGGAAAAAGGTATTTTCTCAAAACATTTGACATTCTGGAAAACAACAGAAATTCCTGTACTTCCAAGTAATGCCTCCTGTCTTACAAAGCAGGCCTGGGTTACTGACCCTGCTCTAACTAAGCTTCTTCCCTGATTAAAAGGTAAGTTTCTTTCATGGTTATATCATTTTAAAACCTATTCAGATGTGATAACATTTTTGCTCCTGTATCTTGGCAACATGATTTATTCCGTTAACACTGAGTGTTACAGTCTGAAAAAGCTGTACCATCTGGGTTGAATTAATAGCCTACCCAGAAAAATAAATGAGAATGGTCTGCTATAATTAACGTGTAGGTAAAGTATATTTAACAGATTATTATAATTAATATGTCAGTTACCGATTTCATGCTAAACAGAGTTGTGAACGCAAGATATTAAGATTAGTTACCCTCTCTGAATGTGCCTAGTAAAAATGCAATGGAAGAACAGATCCAAAGAATCAATAAAATTGACCTTAACATTAAGAACATCAGATATGAAATTTCAAGCAAAGAGAGGCAGTGTAGGGTATTATGAAACAGCAGTAGAAAATTACTAGTTTCACAAATTCAGAATTAACACCGGTAAAACTGAAATGTGACCTTAAAAAATGAAAGAAAACAACCCCCCACCAAAATGCACGAGTGATGAATTTAAGCAGTGCTAAAGGCTGCATCTGTGAAGGTGGACAGGGCAGATCTGCTTCTTAAAGCTGTCTTGGGTTGTATTACATAAAACGTAAGCCAACAAAAGAGATGTGGATTTGATCAAAATTCCATAGAGCGCTGTCATCCACACAACAAAAGTACTGGGTTTTGTTGGTAGGCTTTTCATAAGACACAAATGTTGGTTAGGCTTCTACCAAAAATCCAGTGGTTATTCAGTGACTTCCTCAACATCTGTGTCCCAAGAATATAAAGTTCAATTTCTTTCGCTACCCCACTAAATGTATTTACCTTTATTCAGGGTCCTAGATGTCTTTTCAGCTGAACTGATATGATATTGCCAAGAGATAGCAGAGCAAAAATTACAACTCCACAGTTAATATTTGTGCATCTTTATCTTTCTTACTGTGTAGCAACAAATCCAGAAATTCACATGCAATTGAAGATGTATATGAGACTAAAGCTACTCTTGTTTTGCACAGAAATTAAATGTTTAAAAAAAAACCCCAAACCAAGAGAAAAGAGGTTTCCAACTGCCCACCCCCCTTTGCATAATCAGGGCTTTTGTGTCTCCAGATTATCTTTAAACTCACGTTATTATAAATCTTGTTTATTACTGAAAAGACTAAGGGTCATTTGACAATGGCGTTAGGCACATTACAAACGAAGTATGTAGGAGAATCCATTCCAAAAGGCTTGCAATTTAAATAGAGAAGACAAAGAGGAGATGAAAGGGGCAAATTAAATTCAAATGCAGTTAGAGAGCCAAGGGAATTCCCTGCTTTTCTCCAGACTTTCACTTTATGCACAGACACAAAAGTTAAATGCAATACAATAGTAATATTTTTCAACACATATGGGATGACAAAATCATGAACCACTTACAAACAAGGCTATAGATAATAACACAAAGAAACCTAAAACAGACTTCTCTATTCAGCACATAGGTCTCATAGAACAATATGGAAAAACATACTGAATTTAATGAGATTAAAATTATTTTTTAAATTCAAATGTTTTTTGAGGGGAGGAAAATCAAAACATTAATTGGCACAACTTTCTGCTAGTGGAATTACTCTTGGATATCAATAGGTTGTGGAAAACACTGAACACAAGACTGGCACGCATTGGTCAGAGGGAACATTTGGTGCTTACGGGATTTCACAATTATATAGCTGAAGAACGCTATAGTATTCTACAGCAATTGTCACAATTTAAATAATTACGTTAGCTGATTACTGTAGAATAGGAAATAAAATCAGCCAAAGAGATAATTACAGGCATGGCAGAAAAAGTTTCAGAAGCTTCCATGTAGAAATTAAGATAAAGGGCAACACTTTTCCATTCCTCGCCACATTCATATCAACCACAATGCTGCTCTTAACATTCTCCAAGACTTTCATTTCCAACTCCAAGAGATATTCCAAAGCAATTATATTCCCAGCTCAATCAAATTTGCATTCTAATGTAAAATGTTACCAGTATTGTCACATGTTATTATGTCAATAGATTATCACATCTAAGTTTTGCGAAGTAATTTTACCTTACCATTACTGAAGCAGCTATTAGGATTTTGGAGAAATCAAAAATATTATAGGATTTATGTCTTACTCTGGAACACCTGGTATTAGTCTCTGACACAATTCCAAACAAGGTGGATCTGCCATCTGTTCCAAACCTGTAATTCTATAATTTCTAGCAATTTGTAATTTCTATAACCCATCCAGTCTCTTCCGACTACTAGAAAATAATATACAGTGACAGCAAAATGAAAAGCAGTCTGGATCATTAACAATTGTTCTTTTACATTCTAGAAGTATATTAATGTTGCTAATAACTAGCATGGGTTTTCTTCCTTTCTGTACAAGTATCTGCTATAGGTGAAGGTTTAAAATACATATTTTTTGAAACCTCTTTCTAGCTTAAGTTTTTACAAGATCATTTTTGCCGAAAATGGAAGGTAAAAATTGGTGTAATGACCATAAATTATTATTTTTTATTTTCTTTATATATAATACTATCAGAAAGGTTTTACAAGAATACCATTTTGACACTGATGTGGACTTTAGCGTACTGTGACTCCTGTAACACAGTCACCACCATATGTCTTTTAATATACATAGAACAGTGGATTAGGGAAGGAAGGTCATATCTGACAGGACAAAGATTCAAGTTTTTGGGTGAAGAGTTGGTATTAAAAAAATATGCAGGGACTGCCCAATACAAAAGTCTACAGTGGCAAAGTCAAAATAGGAGGAAAACAGCAAAAGCACAGGCTTTTTTTGGCTTTTTTTTTTATTTTTTTTTTAACTTAAACCAAAACATCAGCAATTTAAGTAGCTACTGCAGCAGATAGTGAGATTTGAGGACACTGGCTCTCAACTATTTAATCTCTTCTTTCAAAGAGCATTAGAAACAAGATTGGGGAAAAAAAAAAAAAAAGGCTTGTATCATTTGGCTAGTGAAAACAGACATATCAAATCAGACCAGAAGCCTGCTAAGCCTCCCAATCAGTCTTGGCTATTGCCCTAAAGCAGAGTAGAACAATTAGACAGTAATAATTCCCCTGTGTGTTCTCAAAACTTCTAGCATTTTGCATCTCACCTGCTTCTTGGTGTTTAGTAGACACAAGGCAAATAACAGCTATGTAACAGTTCTCTCCAGTGAAGGAATGTAGGAAAAGCTTATAATATTGAGCAATATTGTTATAAAGTGCCTGAGTATTCTTTTTGGAAGTCAACTACTTTACCTAAAGGAAAGATAGAGGTGTCTTCTGGTTTGAAATGGCTTTCAGAGGCCATGCAGGGTAGGTAGAGTTCCATGTTGCCCACACATTGGAAACTTATTCATAACACAGATGCCTTTTGCACATTTAAAGACTCAATATTGTTTGCCTGCTGTGCATTTTCTCTGCAGGAAGAGGTGAGAGAATTGTAATTTCAGCATGGGCTACTAGCTGAGCCATCCTGTAAAGTTAAACATCAGTAGTGTCTTTTTCACTTAACCATAGATTAGATACATGCACTTAATTAGTTTTTATGAAGCTAAAAAATGTCATTACATGCTGCTATACTGCAGGCAATGATCCACAAGTGAACATCGTTTAATTCCCATTGTAAATATTTGATTTCTGCAACCAAAACATTTCCAGAAATTTTAAGGCATTTTTTCTATCAGGTCTTGTTCTCCATTAGTAAGATAAGTATATACTTAATACATACTAGGTGGGTTTTTTAGCAGTACTTTCTTTCAGAAAAAACAGCGAGGCATATTCCTGGTCTTAAAGAAATCATAGGCCAAAACTCAGATATCTTCACCTGACAACTTTATACAGCTAAATTGGTTGTTCCACAATTAACATCACCTTTTTAAAAAGCATAGAAGTACTACTATTCAAGAACAGAAAGGCTGGCATTACAAGATGATCCATATAACACACAGTTCCAGTATCATGGAAATAAGGTACGATGGAACTATGGCATTTGTATTACAGGAGCAGCAATAGTCCTTATACTGGAACTGAAGCCCTACTGGAGCAAGGACAATACGCAACTGATGAAAATAAGATTTATTCTTGAAAGAACATCAATCTAAGTGAAAGATGAGAAGAGCAGGTGAACAAACTAAGGAAGTAAAGGGTGAACAGTGAAAGATAAGAGAAGCAGCACGATAAACTTAGGTCACAGCACACAGCCTGCCTAAGTACCACAAGCTTATCAAGGGCTTAGACAGGCTTTGGTTAAGCACCACCAAGTTTTATGGTATTATTTTGGCCACTGGAGGGCTCTTGTATTTTTTCCACGAACACCTTGGTCAAGAATCAACATTGTAAATGTTTATGTTAATAGATAGTCCCTAGTTGCTACCGTGACCAGCATGCCTGTGCAATTTTATGCAAATCAGATTCAATTGACAGTGCTTTTACTTCATCTGCAATTAAAAGTTGGGGGGAAAAAAAAAAAGGGAAGAAAACCCCCTCTCAAGTAGAGGCTATCCATTTCTTCATAAATAGGACACCTTTTCAGAGACTCTCTTTTGTATGCAGTGGTAGGGATGAGATCTGTACAAAACACAAAAGGAATAAAGTGAGGGCATTACCCAGATTCCCTGTCAAGTCTCAGTCCTGTATAGGCAATAATAACCATTACTGGGCTTTTTGGTTTTCAGTCACTGCTGTGACTCTCAATACAATGAATACAGCACAGAAAACATTTTAAAATTGCTGATAAAAATCCTTTATTTTTTCCACCTTTGAAGAAGTGTTGGGAGAGTTTCTGACAAAAGGAGGAAGTAATTTCAATGAAAGGGACAATGGGAAGTGTATTGAATAAGAAAGAGGATAGAGGGCAGGAAATGCAACAATAAAGTTTAATTAAATTAAAGAACAAGCTCCAGCAGTGAAGTACACGCTGGATTTTTTTTTTTTGCCTAAGAACCGACAGAAAAAGTTTAATGTAGGTTATTGAAGATAAAAATATAACCATTGGATATAATATATTGATCTTTGACTTCCACTGAATACCTTGTCCTCCACACACACACACCCCTTTTTTTTTTTAAACAATTCACTTCTGTAACATTGTTGAGGAAGCAAAAAACAGTGGGATGTATGGAGGATCTAAAACAGCATCCTCAGAGACATTACTTATTTCAGGTCAAGGACGCCAATCGGTGCCAGAAGGAATAAGGAGGTACCGTTATGAGTAACACATGACACTGAAACAGGTATTTGAAATAAAAGCAACCCTTCTGACATCAGAAGCCACCTTCAAGCTATATCCTCTGTTTACAGGGAGATCTTAGTAGTCTGATAACACTGTAGTTCCTCCAGATCTAAGGGAGGGTGTGGAGGAACGAGTTAAATAGCCAGCATAACTGAAAGAAATCGCTATTTGTTGTAGTTGCTTTTCATATTAGAAATGCAAGTACATATAAAAATTATCACAAAGTTTTGGACATTACAAGCAAGGCCCCATCAGCATCTACCCAAAAACGTTCTGATGCTTCACCTCTGCAAATTCCCTTCTTAAATCTTAAGACCAACATCCACCTTGCCATAATAGTGACACAACAGGATTTTGTCCTTAAATTGTCTCATCATGCCCTGGTTTGGAGGGAGGCTGGTCCTATGGATCCCTATGAAACTCATCAAGTTTCATACACTTTCACCTTTTCAATGGTGGGATGTTGCCACGAGTCTTTAATGACTCGTGATCTTGCGATGACAGCCTGACTTGCATTAGCCATGATGAGACCAAAGCATAAATAAACTGCAAGCAGAATCACACAAAAGTGATAGAACGGGAGCTGGCAGGATGCTCTCTGCCTTGTGGACTTGCCACAAAAAAGAGAAAATGAACCAGACATCAGTGCTCAGACCACAGCACTCCTGGGGCTGAGACCCCCGACTTAATACCGTCTACAAGAGGAATAGGTAAGAGTCAGACTCAACAGCCAGGACTAGGAGCACGGAAGCAAAGAGTAACTTCTACCAGCTTTGCCTGGCTGCCCTGGGGATTTACAGCAGGAGAGCTGCATTGCTAGTTGCCTGGCAATAGCTAAAAGCTCAGAAAGACAAGTCACTTCAGCTGCAATTCGATTTTGAAACTGACTGAAGACAATATTTTTCCCATATATTTTAACTTTCATCTTTAAATCAATTTACACACCAAGACTATCAGTTATAAATGGGGATGGATGTCCAAGTTGATTTTAAGATTTGAGTGCTGTCCTGCTTCATTTTCTTGACATTGCCCAAATTTGTATCATCTTCATTTCAGCAGCAGTTAACAATATGGTATTTTAACTGCCAGCACTCTGGAGCCAGCACTTGAAGTACTGAACTGCTGGTCAAACAAAACAAAAAAATTAACATTATAATTGAGCTCCTCTCAGAGAGCATCACAGACTACGTTTACTGTGCACCTGACAGAAAATTAGTATTTTGTAGGACTACTGATTAATTCATAGATATACATGTGATTTACTGTCACTGTTTCTACTCATGCAACCAAAGCAGCACTACCGACAGAGAGATTACCATACTATGGTTAAAAAGGTAAAGCAGTGGTTAAGAGGGTATTCCATATACAATATTAATCCTTTTATGTACCTAGCTTTTTTACAACTGTTTTCATTACTTGTCTTTAGAGCAGAAGCATAAAATTAACAAAACCCTACAGACTGACCCTTTAGGAGCACATTACCTACATTCACTGTTTACAAATCATAGAAACATTTGGAATATTTTTCAACATAGTTTAGATTTAGGAATTTTTCTTTTTATGTGTATATATATGTATACCTTTCCAAGAATACATTGGCAGACAAATACATTGGGAGACAATTTTATATCAATGATAAATTGCACTAAACAAACTGAAAATAACTTGTATATTTAATTGTCAAACCATAAAATTGTCTTATGCGAAGTATTTTTCCTTAAAAGGAATAATGAAAGTGACAGAATAATAGAAGCCTAACATGTCACAAAGGACATAATAATTAGCCTACAGAAACCCAAACATCTTCAACACTATAGCATCTAGGAGCTGTAAACAAGTATGGGAACAACACCGTGCCAGAAGTATACAAAACACCGTCACCAAGCTGATGGCACTGATGAATAAAAAAAAAGAAAGAAATAAAGTACCCTTTCTGTAGCTCATCGTCAGCCTTCTAAACAAAGTATATTTATTCGTATTTGTGATTCTTAAGAGAGAAAAATAAAACACGTGAATATATGTATTTTTAAGCCTGTGGTGCTAAGCTTGAATTGTTGATCGCAGTGACTTTTCTCTGGCCTTCCAGAGAACTTGAGAACAATAACGGTAGCTATATCAGAGCCTTCCCAGCTGCACTTGCGAGTTCAGTACCACAGCCTGTGTGTTTCTTCATTGGAAGAAGTTAACTCTACTTCTCAAAAAGAAGCTGTTCTACTGAAATATTCAAGTTGATTACTCTGTGTTGCATTAAGGCATTTGGAATCAGATAGCGTATCTACCTGTCTCCCACTAGATACCCCCTGGCTAATCCACATGTACGCACTGAGACGCAGCACAATGTGAAGCAGGATCATCTTGTGACCCAACACAAAGCCTCGGCGCGCGCTGCACCTTTCAAGTTAGCTCAAGCACTTCTACAGCATTTCTAGTTCCCAGTGCATTAGTTTTCTGCTCTGCTGTGTGTGTGATATTTATTTTAAACGTGATGTGATTTATTACCTTTTCCACAAAAGGGCTGCTCAGTGTCCCCCACTACTAAGAAGTCTAAGCAATCAGGCCCAAAAAATTCAGCTGTCCTTGACAGCTTCAGTTCACAACAACTCATGTGATTACAGCAAGAATGCTAAGCACTAACAAGCAACAGGTGAACTTAAAAGGTCTAAACACTATTTAATATAAGAATAGAGATATTCCAAATTAAAACCTACTCTTGAAAGCTTTGGCTTCACTTTCCACAGTAGAAGCACTCTACTGCTTCTCCTCAATGGACAGGGAGCCAAATGCAGCCCTCCAAGCAAGCTCTTCTATGACAAGGGTTGGTATTTCAGTCAGGACACAGGCTCTAAGATTCTGAGATTTAAAAGTTTTCGGGTTTTTTTTTTTGTGAATTAGAATGCTAGTACTGCATTTCATAAGAAACTAAGGGTTAGAAGTTAGTATTTAAAAGAAAAAATTGATGCCCTTCATTCAGTTCACTTAGACCACTTCTAGTTAACACGACCAAAGTCATCTTGGAAAACAAAAACAAAGTGCTGGGGTTGCACTTGGGTAAATGTAGCCTTTAAAAAAGGCATTCATTTTTTAAAGGCCGCAGAAAACAGTTTTCACCCGGCATACAAGAGACAAATTGAGTATCCTGTGTACTCATGTTTTAAAGAGGTATGTAGAGTTTTGTGTGAGAGAGCAGGTACAGCCAGGGGTGTTCAGAACGTGTGTTTGAGACTGAGAAACTGGGCTATTCAATACACTATTACAACATGACAAACCTATTAGCTTATGATTAAACTATAATACCTCCTCCTTTTTCTTGATGGAATTACCATGATGCACTTCTAATTAGGATCCCCGGTTCCTTAAAGTAGATTAGGCATACATAAAATTGTGTGCTCTAGGAAAGCCTTTTTGACAGATGTGCTAGATAAGATCAAGCAGAGCGCCTTCTGACTGTCACTACAAACAAAAACATTTAAAGGAGCACATATTCCAGGGTCACATAAAAATAAATATTATCTCTTAATACCTGTTAAACTTGACTAGTACAAAAGGTTTTGGATTACATAAATTGAGTATTTTTATTTCTATGAATATGTAATATTTATATTTAATGGTCTATTTTTATAAAATATAAATGGAGCTTAAACGTGCATAGCATAAGAAATCAGTAACTATACTATAACTGCTTTGTCAGGAACTAATTTGCATTTAATAATTTCAGTCATTTTGTTACTCAGAATTTGTATTTTCCTTTTTGGGTTCTTTTAGCCCCCTGCTCCTCTGAGCTTAGGTTACTTTTTCAATGCAGCAAACTGTTGGGATATAATGGTTAAATAATGTGAAATTGCACCAATGCCAGTGAAATAAAAGTGAGTTTTACAAAACCAAGTTCCTTCCCTGAACATAATAACAGTAAATTTCTAGTGTCCTGTAGTGCAATATCCATTAGATTTATTATGTTGCAATTCCCAATCCCACTAGTTCTGCCTGAGGGTGAGTATATTACATTTCATCACAGTTTCATTTTCTCCTACAGATGAGAAATGGGAATGCTATTGCAGTTATGTAGCATGCATGTGTTAAATCTGATCTCTAATAAAATCAAACACATCACAACTCACAGCACTTTAGCACAGCATCGGCAAAATGAAACACCATCTGTCATCATGTAGCGACTGCCTTATTGTAACACAAAATCAAACTGCTCAGTGTGAACATTGTTATTTAATAAATGGGTAAATGGAAACTGATAATTATGATCTTATTTATTTTAAATGACTGGTTAAAGCTACAAAAAATGTGTTATAACTTATCAATTAGATGTATGGACATTACACTAACACTGAGAGCAAACATCCATAAGCCAAGTCAAAATTTTAAATGCATTTAGGAAAAGAGCAAAATAAGTACGCGACACATACGCTTACAAAGACCTGCCAAAATGTAGGCTAAGGCTAGGAACTGATGAAACAGGAATTCATTGTCTGTATTAATGAGACAATTGTAGTTTCTGATACAAAACCAGCTGAAGGCTATGTTATTAAAGAATAGCTACTTGTAACAAGCTGGAAGGTTTAAAGACAAAATGAGCATCCTGCTCTGGTCTGAACGGACTGCAGTGCCAAAGGTTAGTCATCATCCTAATACAAGCTGGGCTTCCAGGAGCTTCTCGTTTGGCCATTTTAATTCATATCCCAGTGAAGAAGGATGCGACATATTTGCTGTTAGCATGAATTAACTGCCTTAAGGAAAAAAAGCATTTGTCAGCTAAACTGTTCCTTTCAATTGGCAACAACACATAAAACAAGATTCCAGGTTTATAATTACAAGAATTTGGATTTGACAATTTGAATGCCAGATTCTAGTTATATAGGTTTGTTTTGCTATTAAAACAATAACCTGAGTCATTTATCTTTAGAAAGTGATCTTCACACGCAGAATACGTAGTTTTCAAAGAGCTGTTACTGTACCTGCAAAGACAATAACGTGTTCTGACAAAACCTCAACAGTCCCATTGCCCTCATCCCATATTTAAAGGGCCCGTGGGCCCAGTAAGGTGTCAACACAAGTGCCCAATGCAGTAGCACTGACATGGTCTGGGGTCTAAGGGAGCAAACCGAATGCCAGTAAAAGCTCACGCGTTGATGAACACGAGAATTTTCTCCATTCCACTGATATTGTACCATGACTTTAACAATCATTAGCAGTTCAGCAGAAGTGCCCCATACAATGAAGACATTTATGATTATTTTGCTGATATTATTATAAAACTTAAACATATCAAAGAATTTATCAGCTATTCCATTTCAGATTTTGTTTCTTCAAGGTTTGGGTTGGTTTTTGGTTTCTTTTTGGTTTGTCTTTTTTTTTGTTTAAATAGTGTTTGCCTTAAAAAAAAATTAGAAAAAACCCATCACTGTTCTCCTGTTCTGAATATATCATTTTTGGAGCTAGTATCTAAAATGTGTCCAGGCCATGCACAGAAATCCATGATTTTTACAGTAAAAATCGGACCTACATGCAGGGTTATAGTTTATGTCCCATTGACTAGGATTGCAGGTACAATTTAAAAAAATTAACAGACCAATATATATAGTCTTAAATAAAATTCTCAATGTTTAGGACGTTAAGAATCAAGGCGGTTATTTCTTCTTTGGGTTGCCCTGTTGTTCTTAGGCCTCAACACACATACGTATGTCATACAGAAATACCTACCAGGCAAGACCCCAATAAAACTTAGGCACCAAGTGGTAAACTTAAAACAGAAAGCGTCTTTTATCCTGCAAATTCTCAAGGCACCGTACGATATAGTCATTTACCTACCACTGAAATGCAGCCACTTGCAGTGAGAAACACAGCAGCTGTTTAACAGCCCCCATTAACACTACACAGCAGTCTAGGACAGGCGGCAAGGAAGAATACCCTATTGAGATGAAAGTGGAAAGAGAAATTACAAAATCTAACTATAATTACCAAGGTTGGATTCGGGCCAGGAAACAGTCACTACGGCATCTTGAATAACCACAATAAGTCTGCAACTTGGTTTTATAGCTCAGCCAGGAGATGGCATCTCCATCAGCACAGAGCTAAGACCATATTGGGACACTGCTTTTAGTGTAGAGCAAGAGGGAAATATTAAGGCTGGAGTACCAGCTTTATGCGTAGTTGTCATGGTTCTTCTTGGCTAAAATTAGATCTTGAACATTAATTTAATGTAGAGTTTTTGTGTTGATTATATCATATTAGGAAATTATACAATCATATGAGGCTTTTGAGAATACTGAAATATTCTGCACGCAGGGAACACTGATATACTTTCCGTATGTGCTTCATTTATTAAAGCACTTATACGAGGGAGCCCTTAGAGAAGGAACATCTTTCCAGGGAGACTCTGGAGGTTTGGTTGCTAGGAAGTTACATATGCTTCTGTTTTTAATGAGATTTAAAGTATCATGCATTATATATTATTTTCTACATTTAGGATGTTCACCATTATTTGGCTTATTTTGTACTTCATTTTGCATTTCTGGCATGTAATCTCTCTGCATACAAAACACCTTTTATAAAGAATTCCCTGAGAAATTTCTGAGAGATTACATTTCACATCTTTTCCTCAAAAAAGCTCATATAGCTTTATCCTTTATTGACATGTCTGCTGCAGGCATTCATTCATCAAGAATTTGTTTCTACCAACTTAAAGAATTAATCTTGGCCCAGTAACTATTAATACGGATACTGTGTGCCTCCTATCCGTTTTCTTCTGTTGTATATAATAAGAATCCTGCTAGCTTTATTTTCAGAAGAGATGTTAAAAATCTGCAGGTTTTATTTCCCAGAAAATTACAGAGGTAGTGTTTAAAGAGAATTTTTACAAGAATGAAATGCTCAGCTCCTCTTACTTTTAAACATTAAATAAAGTGACAACCACTACACAAAAGAAATTTTGAAAAATAGTTTTAACTGCCCATCATAGGAAAGCAAGTCAGTATGTAAATGCACAGCAGAGCCACTTTTTACATGGCCTTCTCTTCATTTACATAATAAGAGATGCTAATCAAAGGTCAAAAAATGGCAGCAAACATTTCTGTTGAAATTAGAGACTGATAAGGCAAATTACGACATTAGTTTTAGTTTAAGGAACTGTTTTGATCTGCAAATAATTTTCAATAGATTTCAAAACTGCATATTTAACATTCATCGAAGATGATAGGATGTGCTTTTCACCAGCTCCTTGTACTAGTATTGGATTTCTACCATGCTCAGATCATGTGTAGAAAGTAGTACAGTTATTTCAGTATTCTAACTTTAAACACAATTTGAGAGGTATGAAAATGGTAGTTGATTAGTTGTCGTACAAGTTGGACAAATATTCAAAGTGCAATAATGGATATCCAAATCACTGCGGTATGGGCATAACTATTATTCATCAATGAAATCCTATTACTCTTCTCTCTAGTAGTTCCTGTCCTGCTCCACACTTCACAAAGAAACTGCAATTTCTCCTTTCTCTCCATTACATACGTTACAGCCTCAGTAGGTATATGTGTTGCTAAATCAAGCATCATTCGAGTCTAGTTACCAAGATCTAAAAGCCAAGTGAAATTTCTGCAACAGGGGCTTAGCAGGGCTAAGTTTCTCTGTAGTGTGTACGTCTGGACCTTGCCAACTTCGCAATAAACCGGATTCTTGAGCAAAGCATTACAAAATGTACAAGCTTTGGGGCTAACAGCTTCACATACATGAGGCCACATTTTTAAGCTATTAGGTATCTAAGGATGCAGGCATGACCCATAGTGTATTTTCCTGAATTCTCAAAGGGAGCATGTCTAAGAGGATTTGCAATTTGCCAAGTAACTAAGGACTAATGAAGCTAAACTGTTCTTTAACTAAGGGAAGAAGAGGAAGATGACTGAAAAAAGATAAGCCTAAACAAATGCTGTGCATTAGTGTTATTTCTAAAGGAGCCATCAATATAGGACCAGTAATAAATCCTCTAGGACTTGGGCGGGCGGAGGGGTGTGTGTGTGCTTGGGTTTGGTTCTTTTGATTGTTTTGGCGTTTGGGGTTGGTGGTTTGGGGTTTTTTTTGGGTGGGGGGGAAAGCATTTTGTCGGTTTGTGGTTTTTTTTTTTGTTTGGTTTCTGTTAATACAGAGCAACTCAGGTGAATAGCAACGCTGAAATCTCAGGAGATCGTATCCAGCACTTTGAACGCGCTTATCTGTTTACGATCAAGATGAGACTAAGTGGGAAGCACAACTCTCCTCTACAAATTTCAGAAGAGGTTTACATATGAACCATGTATTCCAAACCTATTTCTACAGTTTTGTCCCAGTTCAGGAAAGAATCTAGTTTCCACTTAGCAGATATGCGGTTGAATTTTCCACAAAATACCATAGTGCGATTTTATATCCAAGCACAGAAAACAAAATCCTATAAAGCATTTACATGATATTTCCACTGAAACATAACCAGAATTCAATCATCTTGTTTTACGTCAATCCTTGAAAGAAAACAAACAAAAAACAACTATGATCTGGCAGCTACCCAGATGCTTGACAAAATGGATCCATTTCCTAATTATAACCTAATAATATCAGATTGTAATTAGCTAGATCACCCCATTTACCTTTTTTTTAAATATTGGAACATTGTCTTTCTTGCACTCACATGAAATTTCCTGTTACAAGACTTATTGAAAATTAAAATTGATCATCCAGAAAGCTTCCCAGTTGGATTTAAAACTCTGAACTGATTTTAAGACATCTAGCTTTAGTAACTCTTCGTTATCGTTTGCAGTTCTTCCTTAAACCAAACCTAACAGTATTTCTTTATCACCATATGATGAATACATTATCTTTTTCTTCCCTAAGTAGAAAAATTCAGATCAACAGTAGTTCTATCATTTCCATCTCATAGCAGCTCAATGCCTTTTGTTAGAGTCTTGATTATTCCTAATTCGTCCTTTCTTATGGTCTATAGCTCTACTGTCTTCGAATCATCTGTCAATTTGCTTTTCTTACAGTTTCGCAGCACTTATCTTCATATTTGTCGTATTATTTGTTATATCTTTATACTTGCTTTCACATCTTAAAGACAAGTTAATATTGCAGATAGTAATGCCATTTCTCTTGAATGCAGCTTTCAGGCACTCTAGAAAAACGTTCTAAGGAACAGTTTCTCAGTCCATCATCCTATATTACTGAAAACTCTTCTCAAGCAAATTGGGATGGTTATCCAAAACTGCAGTCAAATATTACAAACCAGTTTTCTTAAGAAAGCACACTAGTGTGTTTTAGGAAGAGGAAAATTTATTTGTATTCATAATGAATCTCTTTTGGGAATGGGTAAAAACAGTAAAAACCGAACTTAAAGACATAACAAACTTCTATCTGGTGTGTATATTCAATAACACTGTCCAATATCGCTTTATCCTTTGGCTGCTGAGAATTAGAACTAGCCAAGGAAGAGCCTCTTTGTCCTTCTCCTTGCTCCTCTCTGGTTAACTATGGGTTCCTATTCTTTGAACCAAGGTGTGCAGTGCTTCCCAAAGCTGCTTACCTGGCCTTCCTTACCAGCTCTGCTGCACCTGCCTGCTTCCATTTTCCATTTAAAAACCTTAGTTTTCTAATAAGACGCTCATGTTTACAGCCGTTTCTTTTTTTTTTTTTTTCAGGAAAAAACTATGACATATTCAGTGAACACCCCAACACTGATTTATTTACGATTAGCAAGGTAACAGGTACAAAAATTACACAAAGAAAAGCTTCTGACACTCTAAGTTCTAGTGTCTGCACCCCCTGATCATCTATCTCCAAAACACATGTAAAACAATATGCAAATTTGAATGTCAAGACTTGGTTTATGCCTGGCCTGGTACGCATTCAAATGCTGGGCCCTACCTTTCATTTTATAGCAGGTAAGAGGGCACAGATTATAGTATCTACATATTACAACAGCCGAGGTACTAAAATCTCCTGTTACAAACATCTCATGGGCAATTTGGTATCTTAATTGCTTGATACTTGACAGGCAGTCAGTATTTCTATTGTTTTATCATCACAGTGAGAAGGAAAAACTTTAAAGGGTTTTAAACCAGCACCTGCTCCTGCCTCTGCTATGACACTGCAAAAAACTGATACAAGTCAAGGAAACTATACGAAGTGACTTTTGATTGTCAGATTTCTCTTTTGTTCTGAAAAAGAGAAGCTTAATAAAATTTCATACCAAAAGCTGGCATCAGTTGCACTTAGTCTGTTATACAGTCACACTATGCATTCAGAGTACCACAGGATAAAGTCCTGGAAGAGGGACCCAAGAAAGCTGGTGAATATTCAAGGATCACCTCCTCTAAGCTCAGGAGTGACGCATCCCAACAAAGAGGACATCAGGCAAAAACACCAGGACACTTGCATGGATGAACAAGGATCTCTTGGACAAACTCGAACAGAAAAAGGAAGCCTACAGGGGGTGGAAGCAAGGACAGGTAGCCAATACAGAGAAATTGTCTGAGCAGCCAGGGATCAGGTTAGGAGCTAAAGCCCAGAATTAAATCTGGACAGGGATATCAAGGGCAACAAGAAAAGCTTCTACAGGTACATCAGTGATAAACGGAAGACTAGGGAAAACATGGTCCCACTCTGGAAGGAAATAAGAGACCTGGTAACTCAGGATATGGAGAAGGCTGAGATACTCCATGTCTTTTTTTTGCCTTGGTCTACACCGGCAAGTGCTATACCCATGCCACCCAAGTCACAGAAGGCAAAGGCAACGACTGGGAGAATGAAGAACTGCCCACTGCAGAAGATCCTGTGCGAGACCATTTGAGGAACCTGAAGATGCCTTGTGCCCTATTCCCTGAGCTCAACACCATCCCCTGGCAATGCAGTTTCTATAAAATTACTATATAGAATCTTAAAGGAAAGTTGCACCGCCTCTGCTTGTTTATTCTGAAGTCTCAAAAAATGACTTTTTCCCCACATACAGTAAAGCATAAAAAAAAGTTTCTTCTACGTAGTGAATAGAAACAGAAGAATAGCCAGTTTGGGCCACAAGAGTGAAAAGAATAACCCAACAGTAAGAACTGCTACAGTGTAAGCCTGGCCTTACTAGTGGTGCTTTAGTATCTTACTATCTTACTTGAGAATTCTTTTCTCATTATGATTGCTTTTGCTGGAATGCTCAAGTGTGCATAACGCACTCTAAAAACTTCTCATAATACCCTAATTTTAAGTCTGTGACTATCTACAGTGTTCTTCTCTTCATTTCTAAAAACCTCCCTTAAAATGCTTGATATTCAAATGGACATGTTTATTGTGCAGTTGGAGTTGCATCAAAATGATTTCTACTTTTTTTGACTCAAATGAAGGAAATTACTATTTTTATTTATGTAAGAAAATACAGTGCTTTAGTGCATTCTTTTAAAGGTAAAACATTGGCAATAGCTCTACAGATTTGAAAGTACAGAAAATACTGTTGAAAAAAATAATATTGTAACTCTAGTTTTACAATGCCTGTTTATTTGCAAGTTTAGCTTTCAGAAACTGTTTGAAAATTTTAATTTAGAAACTTTATGCAGTATGAGTTGTCCCTGGAAGTTTTCATGTGTTTAATTTTAGAAGTTTAGCACTAATAGAAGAGGCATAAGACACTAGAGTCTTACAAATTCTGCTAAAGTTGTCTCTTCCAAGGACATGAATGCTACTGAGAGATAAACCCTTGAGTTTCCCCACAATACCTATTTCAGCTATTGGGAATTTCAGGATATTCAAGGATGAGATGGAGTCATCAACAGAGATTTGAATTGTTTCTAGGTACTGTAAATTAAAGAGGACCAAAGATGGCTTATGCATGACTGAGAAGATTTGATGGTCTGGGAGAAAGGAACACTAGCATTGTCATTCTTGTGCATGGGGTTTCCCAAGCGAGCGGCCTTTAGGCAGAAGGAGTATACAGAATACTGCGACCATATTTTGTCTTTTGAAGACAGATTCAGAATATATAAGCCCAATGCCACCTTACAGTAGAAACACTCAGCAAAACTTAATGAAAACGCGAAAGCACTGTATTCTTCAGTCAGTTAAACTGAGATTAATCATAGCATTTATAAGCTGATTCCTTCCCTACTCCCTGTAATCTCTCTTCCATGCCTGCCTTCTCTACATTTTCTACCTGCTTGCATAGACAGAAAGTCTTCCCTGACGTGGACAAAATATATCATGTTATTTTTTGAACTCTTACCTGGGGATAAGCTTTTGCAAAAAGCTGGACGCTGCAACATTAGCTAAAATGTGGAGTCAAGCTGATGTCAAGAGGGTGAGCTTTTCAGAGGTATGTCCCAGCACTGATAAAGCCTGGCTGAGCAGCGCCAGTATCCTATCACTGGCATTGTGAACTCAGGTTGCTCCTGATAAGCGTACTTGTCAGCTGTTATCAATACAGGAAAATCTAGACAAGACATACAGAATAACTGAAGCCTTAAGGATCAAGACTTTAGCTAGGTCAGTACTCTGGGATCGAGAAAGAGAATAAGAGCATTTAAGAACAGGTAATAAATCTGGCTGTGGCTGGGGAGATTGTTAGCATGGAGTTAGCATTGGTTTCCAGTCACTGGGCAAACTGGAAAATCTTAGAGTTGCATTCACTGAAGCTCTAAATATCTTCATCAGCAGAATGACCACTTCTGATAAACTAGTAAGAGTCACAAATCACTTCAGAAAAATTATACACAGCATTAGAACTTAGGGGGGGGAAGTCTCAATGGTAACTATGATGACGTTTGGTTTATTGTTGGGGTTTTTCCCCCCAGGAAACCCTCAACTTTCCTTTAAACTTGGAGGCACAGCAATGTGCTTGGGAACAGCTGCTGTCTAAAGCATAAGATCCTTCCAATAGTAAACTAAACTATGGAACTTGATACAATCTGCAAAGTACAAACTAAAATGTATCCCGTGGTATTAGAACCTTTCCTTTAAAGTTTAAAGGAAATTTTGTCACTCCAGTATTCAGTTTTGGCATTTTAATATGTTGTTATTTTCTGATTATAACACAAACAGAAATAAAACTTATTTATGGCTACTGCTGCCGTGAACTGTTTCCTATTTAGCACTTCCCAGTGGTAGCAGGAGACAATTCAAATTCTATAAGCATTCATAGAAATATCAACCAAACACCATACGATGTATACAAATTATTTCTTTGTGCATTCAGTTTCTTCTTAATTTCAAACTTCGTTGTTAAAATAAAATTTAAATTACAATAGCAACTGCTGTCATTGCTTTTTATCCTGTTTGTGTTTCTAAAGCTCGGTCTCAGTAACTTTGGTATTTGCTCTCTGACACTTATTTCTCCTGTAACACTGAAAAATATGAACTTTGTGCTCCTGACACCCTCTAACATATGGAAATATTATCTCAATTTAAAAACTGGGAAACTGAAGCTGAAAGAGATTTAACTAAAAGTCACCCTGAAAATCTACATTAACATCAAAAATTAAACCAAATGCTCAGAAACCATAGTATGGGGATGATATCAGGACGCAGATAAATAAAAAGATAATGCCATAAACACAAAACCATCCTAGCTGCAGGTAGAATATTCACTGTTTGACCTGCAGCTCACACACTCCACTGTCACACATAAATCACATTTTTGCGATACAGGGAGATTTCACTTGCAATTGCAGCAAAACCTCATTAAAATGAACTGGTAGACACAGAATATTTCTATCTTACAGAAAATTGGTGAAAAGCCAAGAAAAAATTCCTTGCCCACACTTTATATTCAAAGATTTCCAACCACTCGAGCTGTAATATTTATGCTGCACATATAGAAAGATAGATATATCCAAGCTGTAGAACACAAAGTCAATATCTTTCCCACATACAACAAAATAAGCCATGTCTGCAGATGCCTGCGTGCACTTTTGCACACTGATTTACAGTTAAACTGCCACCACAGAAAACTGAAATAATAACTCCTGAAGCACAGCTTACATTTTTCCCCACTAGTTTCTTGAAAGGTGGCTATTAATTCCCCTCAGAGGATACTTGATGAAAAGCAAACCGGTTATTTTTGTAAGTTGATAAACTCATGATAAACCATCTTCCCTCAATTACCAGTAACACGTACTGTACATTTAACTTGGTTCATTGCTTGGAACAGAGGTAAAGAATAGCAACCACAACTACCTTCTCACATAAGTTTATTACATTGCAAAACTATTCATTTTTTCTAGTACCATAATCCCAGCAGCTTTCACAAGCACTAAGTCAATTTTAATTAAAACAAACAAAGCTTATTATTCCAGCAAGGAATGCCTTTTTAGCTGAAGTGCTCAGCTTCAGTCTGTCCCTGGCAGAAAGGACCCTTTTTGCAGGAATATGTGTTTCCTTTCTCAGAAGAAAGCACCTTTTGGGGATGAAGTTACAAATTTTGAACAACTGAAAAGCTGACATTGGTGCTCTGTTCTCATTACGCCTGCAAGCGTGGTACTGGTTGGGGACTACAAGCACAGAAGGGAAATGGTGACGGCGGGATGTTGTGAGAAGACACTATCAATTTGTGGAAATCGCTTCCTTCTTTGAAGCGGGAACTGCTTTCCCCTCTCTGAATGTCCCCAGTTGGAGAAGATCAACATCTGAAAAGCCACAGACTGCGCCCTTAAATTCTTAAAATATATTTTTAAATAAATACTTAGTACCCCTTACTGGTTTGCTGTCAGAAGAGCCCTCTCAGCCTACAGCAGATGTAGCTCTCGGCTCCTCAGCCCTCAGATAAGGATTCGGCCATCATGTCAAATTGTGATTTTCATGACTGGATTAAAAACTTATTCCTTGGTGGCAGGTTGCATTTTGGAGCATTTCAGCAAAAGTACATCTGGTGACTACATCTACATAAATTATTCCATATTGTTAATTATTGGCTAATAACCTGAATGGTTGTTTCATAATCCAAAATCTGAAATTTATTGGAGGTTTTTGACAAGTGAAAGCAGTTTGAGACTCTGCTGAACATTTAGCCAGTAAGAAACCTCTACATCAGCTATGGTGCTGCTCAGCAAAGGAAAGTCTGGCACAAATATTTTATGTCTTTGAAACTCGTTTGAGTCGGACACATGGTACTTGGCATATGCAGAGTTCAGCTTCTGAAGGTCCTTTTTAACAGCCAACAGCCTCCTGACCGCAGGCACCATCAGGTCTAACATACTGTTGAGGGCCACAATCGTCATGGCGCAGGCAGGCTTTCCCCACAGGAGGGACTTCTGCTTGTGCCCATTGTGCAAGGGCTCCACAGGAGCCTCCCTTTAGTGTCACCTGCCCCAAACAAGTCAAGAAAAGTGCACTTACCCTGGAACAAGGAGAGGCTGGTTGCAGCTCTCTGCACACCCAAGCAAGAGCAGAGACACATTTCAGTCAGCAGCAGGCAACTCCCGAGCCAGCAGAAAGGGCTCTGGGAAGGCTGCTGTGTTTCGGTCCATGCTGAAGGCAGAGGAAGAGGTTTGCTTGTTTGGTTGTTGTTTTGGGTTTTTTTTGAACCCATTAAAAAAAAAAAACCCTAATACATATGCTACCATTTCCAAACCACCCTTTGCATAAACTTAATGGGATTACATCTTGAGTGCCCAGTTTGAACCTGCACATTTCAAGACCATTGTAGGCCCATAAGTGTATTGAATATCTAGCACATTCGCAATAAAACCTGAATAGGGCTACAAAACTGTGATCAGGTAAAATTTTATTATCACCCCTATGGCAAGAAGAATGATTAACTGTACACAGGTCTCGAGTTTGAAAACAGACAAAAAGCAAGAACTACAGCTACAAACTAGCCAATAGGTGATGAGAGAAGTGCTCCAAAAGAGAAGGCAAGACTTTATTCTCTGTTACCTTGAGAAAAAAAAAAAAAAAAAAAAAATCAACTTTCATCCAGCTACAGGGAGATTTTTAATTCCAAATAAGTGTTACATTTCATTAATACTCTTAGAAATAAAGGAGGAAAGGTAGACAAGTAAAGACATTTCTGAGGCCTAGGCACAGGAGCTTTACAATTTGGGGGGTATGGGGTGGGGGGGGGTGGGGGAAGGGGAGAGAATGAGAACATTTTGCTATAGGTACAAGAAAAATGAAAATATTCTGTTGAGGAAAGAAGCTTTTATTCTCCCCTAGCGTTAAATTGTGCTACATAATCTAGGAAAGGGAGGGGTTTGTCTTTCAAACAGGATTTTAAAGAAATTGCGCTGACACCACTATTCCCCTTTATACAATTTGAGGGTGGTTTCTAAAGGGACAAATTATTTAATATTATGATTTTGAGATGTCTTAGATTCTCAAAGTGCAGGTTGACAGCCCCAGAAAAACTGAACTGATGACGGAAGCAAAAGAATGAATTTCTTCCTTCTGGACATTGAGGCCTGTTAGAAATCTTTTCCTCATTTTTGTTAGAACTAGAACAAACTAGAATACCATGTACTCACAGCAGACATAAAAATGAATTTCAATGTCGACAAAATGCCTATAACCTATGCAAGGTAGATTATAAAGTCATAAAAAGAAACAATTTTTTCAGAAGCACGCCATGAACCAGGGAGCCCAAAGGATAAGAACCTCTGCAAACTCTGAGAATGACTGACACCAGCTGGGACATCTTCCTGTTCTTCAATCAGTTTGTATTAATTATGCTGGTTTTTTAATTAGTACAGGGCAGAAAGATGGGTTAATCCCCGTGCTGTGTTCCTAGGTGATGTGTCACCTAATAAGTTCATAGCTGGCATGGATAGCCATACACCACGTTTTGTTCCACAAAGGACCCACGCCAGCCATTCACCTTAAGGTTACTCACCTCAAGGTTACTGCTCAAAATTCAGTTTCCCTTAAACTGTTCATTGTAACACTTCAACCCATGAATAATGAACTTAATTACACACCTAAGGCAGCTGTGTAATTCATGATAACTCCGCAGTTAAGAAATTAGGTCTCTTATTTACTAGACATGTTGTCCTGGTTTCAGCTGGGACAGAGTTAATTTTCTTTCTAGTTGTTGCTGTGTTTTCAGATTTGGTATGGTAGAAATGTCAATAATGCATATTGTTTTAGTTGTTGCCAGGTGATATTTATACCTATTCAAGGGCCTTTTCAGCTTCCCATGGAATCTGAGAAGGAGCATAGACAGAAAAATGGAATTGCCAACACAATATTTCATAACCATAGACATCATGCTCAGTATATCAATGAGGGTTGGCTGAGGGTAGCAATCCACAATCACCGCTTGGGATGAGCTGGGCAACCAAATCACCGGGTGGTGAGCATGACTTGTGTCCTGTATATTCTTTTATTGATATTATTTTTATTGTTATTTTCCTTTTTCTGTTATTGTTTATTAAACTGCCTTTATGTCAACCCACAAGTTTTTCGTCCCTTTCATTTCTCCTCCTTTTCTCCCTGCCCTTCTGGAGGAAGGGGGAGAACTGTGTGAGCAGCTGTGTGGTCCTCGCTGCTGGCTGGGGTTAAACCATGACCCATGTGAAAACACTCACGGTGACAACTTGAAATATGCAGAACTCATCTGCTCAGTTCAGACAACACTCAGACCAGGTTCATCCCATGTTCCTCTAAAGACTGACTCACCATGCTCATAAGAACTACAGGACATATGCAGTAGTCCATGGTATGAGATAGAACAAGGTAGAAATGGAACAGTTTCCACCACATTATTTTCCTGCAGGATCCCAATGGCTCATTCACAGCCATCAGAGAAAGATTCATAAACCAAATACTAGAATACCTCAAAAGCTCTAAAGCATATTTCTTTTTTCAAATGCCTTCATTTCACATATCAGAACAGCAAGACAAAAGGAAAGCAACTTGCCTTAAGACACGCACAAAATCAGTGGTCGACTCAAGATAACACCTTGAAACTGCCTTACTCCCAAATCCAGTACTCACTTAAGTCTCACAAACAATACCATGAGTTAATACTCACTAACAAGCTGAGAATTTACCTTCAAGAGTAAAACCAGAAGTGGAAGAACCACCTGAAAAAACTAAATTTTAATTGAGGAGAGAGAGCAGAAGGAATTTAAGTTGCATGGATTTCAGAAAGGTCATCAAGTCTCTGCTTCCTCCTCCATTCCCTTTCTGCCCTTCTTTCAGTCTTTTATTTCCCTCTGCACCACACAATTGAAAAGAGCATTTGGTCCAAAGTCATTAAAGTATGGTATTGGGGTGAGCCACATATGTGGATAGGGAACTGGCTTAAATGTCACAGACAGAAGCTGTTTATGAGACAGAGCAGTTTGGGAGAGAGGGATTAGTGGAATGCCGTAAGACTCAGTATTAGGCCCATTTTTGTTCATTTTATATATCACTGACCTAGGACATGAAATATGTATGAAGGTGAGGAAATTTGCTGATGAAACAAAACCAGAGACTAGAGCTTGTAAAGACAAAGGGAGAATGGCAATAAAATTCTGAATGACAAATAGACTGGGATCACAAGCTGATACTGTTAGTGGTTTCACTGGCATCTGCAGCTCATTGTAAAGAAAGATAAGGTTATGAGATGACAAAAAAAATAAATAAGTAGTGATCTCTCAATAGCCATATGCCACAAAACATTTAATAGGAGTTGAATATGGTCCTGGTACTGGAAAGAACTTTAAAACCATCTGCATGAAGATTAACAGTATTTAAATTAATAAGGCGAGAGAGATTCTAGGATAGATATAGTAAACAAAAGTAAGACTTGGGATAAATCATTCTAATACTACATAGGGGACTCGAAGGCACATTTGGAACGCAACCATAGTTCTTGTCCCTTTAGTATAAGAAGAGTATTATAAGAGTTAAGATATTAAAAGGGCAATCAGAATGTCACAGAAACTAAAAATTTAGTTCCCAAAGGAGTGAGCAGCTAGTACTCTTTGAAAAGAGATCCTAGGAGATGAAAATCTTTTTGAAATATACAGAACAGTGAGAAGACTATAAGGGAAAGAATACATCCACCTAGGGCGAAGAAAGTATAGCAAGTTGAAGGGAATTTAGGAAAGCTATTTGCCTCCATAAATCTACTTACTGATTACATCAAGTGGAGCAAGAAAAGATAAGTGTCATGAAGACCAGCACTATTAGGATGGCTATATCAAGTGCTGGTCAGAAGTGCTGTATGTCATGCAGCAGTACTGCTGTATCCAAAGTAATTTCACATCATGCTACATGGGTGACCTGGCAGGTGATGGTCGGCACCACACTTACCCAGAGGAAAAAAAAAATGAATAGAGTTATTAGAATTACTAACTTATCTACTCCTACTTCTTGCTTGTCCAAGCCCATCATAGTGGCACAGATACTCCATGAACAAGGCCCTATTAATGAGCTTTTGAAATTGCAAGGGATCGTGACTCAGATAACATACCTTGTCACAGCATACCCTTTGAAGTCATACCTTATTCCACAAGAACTACACAGTATGCTGAGCCACCACTTGTTCCCTCAACTTGCTCACTTTCTTTCCAAGATATCCTTGGTTCTTTTATCCGAGTTTGATTAAACTCCTCTTGGAAATCAGCGAAGATTCTTACCAGCTTCAGAGGAAAACGGATTGACCCCCAATTGTTTATGCATATTCTCAACATACGCAAAAACTTCAGAATTACTACATGGCTCGACTGTGTTAAGTGACCAGATTTATAACACACATGATCTCTGTTGCAATGCTGCTAATATTCTTTTTTAATCTACTATTTTCATAGCCTGAATAGTCTTTTCATACCAGACTTAGTAACCACAAAAACCAGCTTAATATTATTAGAATATTATCAGCTTTCATTATGTTTAATTTGAGAATCTGACAAGAGATAATTTTAAACACATTTTCACCAAAATTAAAATCACAAATTGTAAAATTAATCCTAAAAGCGTCAGTTGTAATGTAATAGAATTTCAGTCTCCCTAAAATGACTCTCTGAACTTCTACAGATTCGAATGCCAACAAAAAACCACAGTGAAATAATTTAAAAGCACACTAGCTACCAACCAGTTGAGTCCACTTGATTTGATAACCTGATTTGATAACCACCTGCAAATATACAGGTTGTGTTCCTGTCACCTACACTAATTAATTTACACTAATATGGTCTCCTTTTGTTAACCTGTATAATTTGTTGTATTTTCTGGTCAGATTATTGGAATTGTGGGATACAAGCCTGTGTTTTACATTCTCTTAAATCAAGGTGCTAGAGGAGAGAAGCACGCGTATTTGCATTTTTGGGGGTGCATGTGGACATGCACGTGTGTGTGATTATCAGTATGTTAGAACAGGTGCAGAAAACTTTTAAAAACAGAATCAATTGACCAATCACAGTTACTGCGAAACTGAAAAGGTATTCAACTACCTACGTATGGGACCTGCTTAGAAAGAGGGAGAAAAATTCTTACTGGAGCAGGACAGTGACAGTTTTAATAATTTCAAAAAAACCCAAACAGAATAGAAAAAACTAAACCAATGGCCTTATATAAAGGCCTAGAAATACTTGCCACGTAAAAGTTGTACAGCAGTGGTAAGCTGAACTTGCTAAATGGTATTGGCCATTTTATATTCTGTAAATAAACTATTTAATTGTACTCAGAAGAAACAAGAATATTTTGCTACCATCGATGCTCATTTATATTGCAGTTCTGTTATGTATCTTGCACAATTTATGCCATTATTTAAGAAGTTGCTTACTGCAATACCTTCTTTTCTATATTGAGTTTGGATTTCCGAGTGAGAGTTATAATTACATATCTGATAAACAGAAGCATGTGATAATACCTTGTATGATTACCACTGGCTCTGTAAGAGAACAATTTAAATTGGTAGAGTGCATTTCCTATGCATTTATGCTCTTCAGCAAGGCCATTAACTGTATTACACATGCACCTGAAACAGGAATTAAAAGAAGGCCTCCTTACAGTCTACAAAGCGAGTGTTAATCACTGTATCGACATAAGTGACTTCATGAGGTGCAAAGGTTTGGATATTCAGCATTTAAGTATACTGGGGTTTGTCCACATGTAAATTTATAAAAATGCTGCCTACTGTGATGCAGGGAGAAAGCATCACTATTGATTGCAAGTAATTTTATACAGGTGCTTGCTTACAGGCAAGCAAGCCGACAAGACTAGAGCAGAGTGAGACAGACCAGGCTTGTCAAGAACTAATTCACCAGGTTTTGATCAGAAAGGAGATGACAACTGATGACTTAATACAAGCTGTTCTGAAACGCACCATGACATACCAAACACAGTAAAAAAAGGAATGTTTTAGAAAAATACAGTATATGCCCTGAAAACTGCTGCAGTTTTAGCACAGATGTTACTTCCGTATTTACAGTCTTCCTTACAGTTCCTGCAAGACAGCAAAACACTTTTCATTCTATTGCAACAGATCCTTAAGGGAATAAGCCACTTCCCCAATTCCCTGGCTGTACACGTCATCACCTATTTTAAATGCTTATTATCATTGATATCAAATTCAAAGTATTCATTACCTAATTAATTTCTGAATAGACAAAGTTACTTTCATATTTACGTCTTTAAAAAAACCCACCCTGATATCTGCCTTTAAGTTCCTCCCTTTAACTGCTGCTCCTGCCCTCATTTTTCCTCTCTCCATAAGCAGTAACAGCTTCTCAGTAACTCACTCACCTCTTCCCTGTACCACACCGGATGCTGGGGGAGCAGGGGGCAGTGAAAAACTGCAAGAGGAGCTGCCCTCTTTAGGTGCAGCATCAGTTGAGAGGTACATTTTTGCTTTATTCCACTTCACCAGCCTTGGACCCCATAACTGGACCTGGACTGAAGGAGGGAGAAGTTCGTTGCTCCACTGCCTTATTGATTCCTACAGAAATCACAGTAGCACCTACTTTTTCCTCATGTTGTTGCTGGCTGATCCTACAGCTTGTTTTCCTACAATTTCTTTAAGACGCTTCTCTCTGAATGTCAAAACAGCAAGCCCCTCATAGCACAGCTGTTTCCTTTCCCTCCTTAAATCATCTACAAGTTCTTCTACAGATAATTCATGTCGCATGTCCTTCCAACAAACTGCACACAACCAGGAAAAGTTTCATCACCTCACATGAAAATTCACAGCTAAAGCAAGTGATTTTTTTTTTTTTCTTTTTAGGGAGCAAAAATATATTTATCAGCTTAAGGATGACTTCACAAGATACCATTTAATCCTCTACAGGAGAGAGAACTAGCACAAATCTGTTCCATATTACAGTTACAAGATGACTGTCATCGCTTAACAGAAATTCAAGCCTTAGCTAGAATTCACTACATATTACAAGAACAATCTGCCAAGAGGAAAGCGACTTGCCTCACAAATATGGCCCACAGTGCTGCAGGACTAGTAAACTTACCCCCCAAAAAAGACAGTATGGACCCCAATGCTAGAAGTGACACCACAGAAATGCAAGCAGTGTCTGAGATGAGAAAGAGGGGAAAAGAGAAAGAAAACGCACTGAAACACGTTCATTTACTGACTATTTAGTACCATTTCCAGAGATAATCCTGATGTCAGAGTTAACCAGTCAATTAGCTATTAGTAAGCTGGAAGCAATTTTAGCTACTTTCAGTATCCTTGATAAACTAGTGATTCAATATGCCAGTGTACGAGTGATGAATTTCAGTGGTTTCAGAATGAATCCTACAGTATATTATACATGTCATAACAATCCCACACTCTCCAGAAGTTAGTAGTCATGGAATATATCACACAGTTTGACAAGCAAATCTCTCAGCAAGATCTACGTTTATCTCTTATGACCTACAAAGCAACTCTTATCACAACAAATGGAGCAAGCCCAGCACATCTCAATGTAAAGACAGATTGAGACAAATCTATCTACTTTAAGGAACAGCCTCAGAGGACTATCAAAGTAAGCTAAAGATATATGTGCTCTCCCACAGCAAGATTTTTAAATCTATCTTAACTCTAACTAGTATGTTCACAGTTAGGGAAAAAAAAAAAAAGAAAAAAAGAAAAAAAGCCTGAGAAGTTCCAGGAACTAATTCAGAAACAGATAAGATCTGAGGTCTTACATTCCATGTATTGTACTAAATAGCACCCTAATAATGGGTTATGGTCAACTGTAATTTCTGCTAGAAGTAACCAAGGAAACCACTTATCTAAGTACATATATGGGGGGAGGTAGCAAAGGAAGCGGACTCAAATCCAAACTCAGAAAAGTTGGAGAGCTAGCTGCAACAAGCCTCCAAGAGATGCAGCTGTTGGGAGAAACAGCTTATACATATTTATTGAAACATTTTTTGGGTCTAAAAATCACAGTGAAGATGGAGCAGATTTTCATACAGTACTAAGAATAGGATAGCAGTGAATATGGATCACGAGGCAGTGGTGTCATGGTAATTCATAGGAAGTCAAGATTCACGTTTTGGTAACTTGTAGGTCTTTGCTAAGTCTCATTTATGAGGTCTGAAAGGCCTAGCAACACTTAGGCAAATGGTCTCAAGCAGTCAGCAGCTACGTCTACATTGCTCAGAGATCAGCCTTTTGGAGAACCTGGAAATGAAGCAAACATCTGCTTCTGCATCCACCCAGAGAACACGGAAAACCAGCCTGGTCGATCCTGTCCGGTGGCCCAGCAACCCACGGGGGGCATGCACCATCTCATGTCCTGGACAGCAGAGCCCAGCTGCCATTATGAAAGACTTCGGCCTCCAACAGGGGGTGAGATACTGAGAGCAGCCTCGTAAGAGAGGTTTTAAATATGGGGCTGGGACTGGGCAGAAAAGCTTTAAGCAGCAGCAACTACAGGATGACTTTTTGTTTATTTGTAGCACTGCGTTGCAAGCTTTCTTTGCAGATCTCTGAATCACAACATGTTTTTTAATAACCTCAAAAATTAATACTGGAGATGCCTTTTTAGACCTAACCCTGAAAACTGCCAGAAACTTTGTTGATATAGGCCACATCACTAAAACAATCCAAATTCTTTAAAGTCAAGACATGCATAACCCCCTGTAGTAAGTGGTCTACGTGTTTTACGGAGCATTAACTGCTACAGTTCATACGTGAGACATAAATAACTCGGTATATTTTATGAATAGTATATAGTACCTACCTCCATCCATGCTCCGATGCCACTACTGGCAGCTGAAAATATTCTAAATGTTTTCCATAGGAATTTGAGGATGTCTAGATGAAAGGGTCGTGCGCTCATTTCTCGCTAAGAGTCAATGAGAATTTAGTATTTACCTGCCTTTAAAAAGGCCAATATTGTCTTGATTATCAGGAATTTCTTATCCCTGAAAGATGAAGGCTATGAGTGGCTCAGGACAGAAGCAGCAGAGTTGTGAGATTTTGTTTTTCTTCGTGTTAACTACAGTACTTTTTTGGTTAGTTCTTCCTTAGATTACCATTGTCACTTTATTATTTATTTACCCTAAAAAAATTATTTAAAACTTTCAGAGTACTCTAAATTAATTAATTTGTATATGCATAAGTAATAAGTGTACTAGTGGCAGAATATAGACAGCAATACTGTTTAAATGTTTCTGATGCCTATTTGGTAATGAGTAATTAAAATTAGCTACTGTATGATTGGTTGCACCATAATTAGGTTTTGGTGGGAGGGCTGTTCTTTGTGGGGTTTTTTTGATTTTTTTTTTTTGGTTGGGTTTTGTATTTAACTTGAAAAAATTAGAAATAGATTACAGCACTGCAGCTGTATTGGAATAGAGAGGAGAAAGAGGGACGTCTCCATGCAGCTTCACAAGCAGAGGGGACACTTCTCAGCAACTTAAAATGCAGCTGCACAGCTAATTTGCCAAAACATCGGGTTATTTTCTTTCTAAAGAGAAAATAAATAAATAAATACTCCATTTTACAGCCCTATGTGACCATCTCCCAACTTCTATCTCCCTGATAGTCTGGAATGGGATGCTACTGTCTCTGTGCATTTTCCTACTTGGATGAAGTGGAAGAAAATCAAATCACAGCAAAGACAGAGTGGAAATCTGTGTGGATCTACGTGTAACTCAAGAGGCAATACCACAGACAGGAAGAGAAAAAAAGAGATATTGATGTAGCAGAAGAAAAATGAAGGAAGATGGTTGCAAATATATTTCTGGAGGATAAGGGGAAAGACACTGAGATTGCTCATTTTTTGGCCTAATGAATAAATCATTTGAGTTTCCTCCCCCTTTATGCACCTGCTGCTTTGAAAAGCCCCTTCCACAACCAACAACTGAACAGCAAGTGCTGCACAATGACTCAAATGTTGCTGGAGCCATGCCAGCAAAAATTACCACTCTTCAACCAAGATAAACATCATATTACTTCATTACCCTTTTAAAACATATGCAAATTAAATCCATTATTCTTTTTTCTTACAGAAATGAAGTTCCTTTGGCTGGAATTCAACAGCTCCCTTTGTCATCGTTGACCATGAATGGATGAACTTCATGTAGATGATGCCCATTTCCCATCTTTGAATCAAACATTAATACCATTTGACAGTAATAAATAACATTTATCACAATAGGGATCTACTAATGATTTTCCCACTAAGCTGGCTCATCAGAACCTATCAGCTGACAACTGCATAAATGAGATTAGCATAACAGCTGCCTATGACAAATGTATCTAAATCATTTTAATGCCAGCTAGCTCTTTGATCTCCCTATCACATTGTTGCCAAAACTAAATCCATTTCTTCGAGATACATGTTGTTTATTACAGATACATGTGTATATTCCACACCATTATGTACTCTGGAGATTTCGGTAATTAAAAGAATTAAAAATACTGATTGGATACTGCCAGTATAACGTAAACTTGCAACACTACACTTCAGAGTAGCATTCCACTGCCTACTTAATTCCCCCCTCTCACCCCAAATTGTAGGATTCACTGTTTAATAGCTGTGTGTTTCTCTGGCACAAAATACATGTTTTAATGTAAATATGCGTATTAGCTTCTCTTTGTGAGTATTGCTTACAGAAGCATCATTTTCATACAATTTAAACTAATTCCCAGTAATATGGGACTTGGTTCCATGCACACATCAAAGCAACGAATCATGGTGTTTGTATAAATGCAAAAGTGACAGGGAAAGAAAAACTCGCTGGTAGAGCAATCTATTTCTGTTTTAATTATTATTACAAGCGAGGCCTATGAGACCGTCATACAAACTCATGAAAACAGATTTCAGACTAAACCCAAAGCCAACAGCTCTTGTTGCACCCCTGCAACATTTTCAAAAGCACTCTAACTTCCAAACGCCTCTTCAGTTTTAAGTTAATACGCTCCTCTACCTGAATTCAGACTGTCAGAGTTCTTCAGGTCCTTAAGGACATAGATTGCTTCCTTGATGTCCAAAACACATTTTTTAGAAATGAGGGAAAAGATGCCCTCGGGTGCTTCAGAAAATCCCAGTCAGATTCACAATTCTTAGATTAAACCCATGGTGCTTCAGAAATGAACAAACCGTCTACTACCCAGGAAAAAAAAAACCACACAGAGGAAAGTACTAAAAATGATCTTTTCCCCTGACTGTTTCCCTAAGCTATTTTATTACACCTGAAATTATGATTTCCAGAAATATTTGTTTTCTTCGCTATGCTAAAGATATTAAAAAATATATCTATCTATTTGGGTCTGTTGGCACCTAGACATGTCTAAAAAGCGTTTCTCCTCCCCTGTTTTGAACCATTGTGGAGCCACCAATCCGCTGAAACCTGCAGAAAAATCCCCATTGACTTACTTAAACTTGGATCAAGCTTTTGATGACTTCATATATGAAGTAACATCAAGCATGCCTGCACCTGAGTGCCCTTGATTTAAAACCCAACTGTGTGTGTACCTTTCCTGCACTGTGTGGCTTTACACAGATTTATTTTGCAGTTTTGTAGAGATCAGCATTCGTTTCTCCATCAGTGATTTCATACGAGTTCTAAACAGAAGTGTTAATAATTATTTATACTTGAAACATCTTAATGGCTATTCTGTGAATAAACAGAAGGCAAACTAGGTATCCGTGCTGCATTTAAAATTAATACATATATCCGTTTCCCCAATCAGCTAAGTAAATTCTGGAACATGAATCTTTTGCCTTGCACTGAGAACCAGTATCAAGTGGCACCAGAGCTCAGTTCTCCCAGAAGCAGCACCAGTTCATGGTGGAAAAGGTTCCTAACTTAATGTTTCTAAATGAAAAGTTTGAAGGGTTTTGCATAAGCATGGAAAATGTGCTAAGTATGAGACTAATGAGATTGCAGGCTGAGAACTCTTAAAGTATTCCAGTTATAGTGCTCTGTAGCAAATATCTTGTTTTCAATGCTGTTACATTCACAGGCACTTTGTTCTTTCTTGCATTTCAATTAAAATTCATGGGATGTTTCCTCCACATATTTTTCAAGTCTGCCTGCATTTTCCATATCTTGGAAAAATTTCTGGCCATTATTTTTCATGTAAAATGAACAGAATGTATGGTCCTTTGTCCAAGCCTTTTGTTTTGTGAAACAGGCCATTTTTCATGGATGAAACTGAGGCACACACTTTCAGTTTTGACAGCATTTCTTATCATTCCCCCCAGTTAGCATTGTCACCTTTCATTATTTAATTTTGAAGTACAAGGAAGGCTGATTTATACCCATGATGTATAATTATGAGGCAGATGGAGGGCTTGGAAAGTAGAAACGCTGAATTAGGGCTGTAGTAAGTGCCTGTAAGCTCCCTGTGAAAAAGTCCTCTCTGTGCCACCAGCTAAAAACAAAAAGCCAAACAATTTAAACTAAATGAATCCACGCTGTTGTAAGCACTGAGTTAATGAAAGCGAATACAAAACTAATAAAGTACATTGGTTGTGGTTGCAAGGTAATTTAAAATGTTTTCAAGTACAAATGATGAAATGTGTTTGTATTAATCAAAATCATCTTTGAATGTGCCCATGGTCAAAAAGGCTTTTTTTTTAACCTCCACTTCACTCGAAATCACTTTGACACAAGTCCACTCTGCATTTTGAAGAGAGAAGAGCTTTCTGCAGTTCTTTCATATGATAATGTACAGTATATTTTCAGCTGCCTTTTTAAAAGTTTAAACAAATGGAAGGCTTATTAAGAAGATATCATAATTACATGCAGCTATTTTACTAGCTCTTATCTGAAGCAAAAGCAAGCAATTAGTTGAGAACATAAATTCATCGAAGACACTTACTGAACATGAGGGAATAGACCAGCAGGAGGAAATAAGCCCATCTTACTGTTTCATCTTCCCTGTAGAAAGACTATAAAGTTATTCTAGTAGGTTTAACACCACCTACAAAATAGCTCGTATATTTGAAAAATTAATGAATATTTCAGAAGGCTCTGAGACTGTTTAGCAAATGGCTAAACATACCCAAAAAGTCACCCTCACAGTCTTAGATGGAGGACAGCTGCTTTGACAAACAGTAAGGAGTGACTCTTCTAACAGACACAAAAAACATCAATGGTGCAAGTGGTCACTGGGTCAGTTCTCACCAGCACAAACATAAGCCTACCGCTGTCTTGAAATCCCATTTTGCTTTCAGATTATGGATGACTGAAAAGTAGTCATTAATAAATCAAAATAATGAGATTTTTGCTTCATGCTGAATGCAGACACCAAATGGAGCACTATTAGTGCTTACTCTATTTGATTTTTCTCTGCTTTTTAAGCATTCAATTCTCTAGAGTGCTGATCACCCCATCCCCCGTCCCCAGGCATACAAAATGTTTCACATGTGTTCAACGTTAAGCACATGAAGAGTTGCATAGAAGACTATGGAAACATCCATGAGCTTTAAAGTTAAGCACCGGCTTAAAGGTGACAGCATGGAAGAGAGGGCCTCAGGCCCAGAGCTGTCACTTGAGTTGTCACAATGACGGTGGTGACATGCACCAGAACACGATTCCCAACCACTTCAGGCACTCCCAGCACATCAGAAACATCTACTGAGATGAAACTCCCCTGAGAGGACACAGCTGACCAGATCTAAGGTGCACAAGGGCCTGGACAAATTGCTGACCTCCAAGGAGAAGGAGCTGAAGAGGGCAGAAGACTGCACAGCTGTAGGGAGGAGATGAACAGGTTCTTCAGGGACACACTACTCCTCTGTTTCAAACTTGATGTTTAGGACAACAACATTTCTGTTATAAAGAAAAGCTTTATTTAAGGGGGTGGAGGGAATAAAGTGCAAGATTTTCAACAGTTACTCCATTACAGTTAGATTCTAGAATGTAATTCCTCATCTGAGGGTCATCTGAGATAATTCTTCAGGTTCAGAAAATTATCATTTTGGTAACACAGAGCTCGCAGTGTTTGTTTTTAAGTCCTGGTAATCCAAAATGCAGTTAATACATAAAGGTTGCTTCATACACTGGCTTTACTTTTTATATTCCCATTTGATGAATAAAAGGCAATTAAAAATAATTTAAAACATACATAATAAAAGTATTCACTCCTCCCCTTTTGTTATGTGGTAACAAGAAAAAAGTAGAAGAGTACTGAAAACAAGATTTTTCCACTTTTACTGGGAGCACATACATAGAAGTTTCTCACGTATTTAAGACAACGCCTACGTGCAAATCCTCTTTCTCTAGAAAGAATGATAGAGTATTTTTGCTGGAGTTTGTTAATGTTTTCTAAACCAGCAGAAAAACAACTGTTTTCCTAGCAGAAACATTTGGTAGGCACACAGGCAGACTAATACTTCATCTTTCTGCAGTTGTCTTCACTTGCAAATCTCAGTAATATTAATTCATTTTGGATATTTTTTTTCCTCTTGTCATCGATTGGGCTCTGAATGTTCCTTTTAATGAATGCAACATAACTCATGCACAGTCACTACTGAACCCAGCAAATTCATAATTAGTGACAATTTTGCACCTGCTGTTATGGGTTGATGCTGTTCGCTTTAATTTAACTTGATACCTTGATTATTCATTGGAAACTGCAGGAGATGTCGATTATTTTACACCCTTCCTGAAAAGAACACAGCAGTCACAACTGGATAAATACCCAGAAAAGCCTTTTCAAGAGTTTTCTAGTAATCAAGACCCCAATTCAGCAATACACACATATATACATATGTATACATATGTACACACATTACATTCGTGAACACCACCCTCAAGATGGTAGTATTTCATACACTTACAACTAACCATGATAACAAGTTTAACCACATTTTTAAGTTAAGCTACTAGCTAAAGTTGGAAGTATCATGTATATTTTTATGCAAGAGGTGGTCCTGCTGGGAGGTACACCTGACTGTCTCCGATGTCAATCCTACTACAAAGACGTATTTGAATTTTGACCCACAAGTGTCATGTGGCAGTGGGAGAGTTCTTTGTGATCAAAAGGGGGGGGATGTATTACACACAAAAGAATTGAGTACAGTCATGCTGGATGCATGTGTATTCATGGCTGTGCACATTTCTGACTGCCACTCCATATCCTACCATGCTCAAAGGTATTATACATATCTGACCCTTTAAAACATGTTTCTGTTCTCTAAACCTACCTCCCAATAGACTTACCAAGTTATTTTTATAGACGCCTAAGCAGCAGCACTTTCAAAAAGGGGAGGGAGAAGATGAATCTTATGCGTATGGACACACAAAGCTTAATGTACCAAAGCCAAAACAAATCATCTGCTACCCTTTCAAGTATTTCACAAGCCCAGAAAATCAGAGGGTTAGCAAAATGTCTGCACTGATACTACAAGACAGAAGAGGATATATTTGAAGCAGTACGGGTGGGCCTGTTTATCCTCTAGGAAGAGCTGAAAAGGCACCAGAGACTCTGTTCGCAAGAGCAGGCTGGCACATGGGAGGTTTCTGGAGTCCATCCTGAATCAGCCATGACGCTGTGTACAACAGTACGTGACTGTCTATCAAGGTATTTTCAATTATGCCTTACACTCCAGCATTCAAAAACCTAAACGCACAGAAGCCACTACTAGCTGATGATTCAGTCTATCATCAATAATCAGGGTAATGAAATCCCTGTTAATTTTTTTTAATATTGGTGATATTAGTGTTTCCTGCCTTATCAAAGCATCCTTTTTTTTCCTCTAGAAGTGAAAAACATTGCATGATATTATTAAAGAATCATTCTTCTCCTTCATTCCTCACCCTTTTTTTAAAAAAAGGTAAAAAGATTAGAAAAACGAGAGACATTTGTCACTTAAGGTCCCTACATTCACAGATATTATTCAGTAGAAAAAAAAATATTCAGCACCATTAACTCAAACAGCATCTTGCTACAAACAAATTAAATTTTTATATTGTCCTACTGATGTTAAAATCTTGTTTCTGCATTCTGAAACATTCCCATACGATTGCCACAGACTAGAAGGGGATGATTCTGAGTCACCTCACTTCCATACAGGCAAATCACAACCTTGAGCATTTTTTCCCTGAACTCTAGAATTTCCAGCCACATACTCTCAGTGACAGTAGTCAGTGATTTATCATGACCTATGCCTGTCATTTAAGTTACCCTTACAGAACAGAAAGTATGATTTAAAAGTTTTAAATCATGACCCTTTCCCAACTATAACCAACATGCAGTAGGAAAAAAGAGCATTTCTAACCTACTTTATCTGGCTGACAGACAGATGCAAAACCAAAATAACACAAGGAAGAAAGCACTCACTTAGAAACAGCATGATTTTTCAGAGTACAAGTTACATTTAAGACTTTTTCTGGGTTTTATGGTATGCTTTTTATTAAAATTAATATGCTAGATCCTCAGATAGTCTTCATTCTACTCCAAAATCAAAGCAATGACCAACCCAGCACTGCTAAGATTCTTCTTTCATTTGACAAAGGAAACCATATAGTGTATACAGATACTGTTTCAGCTGCATGATTTTGTCTCTTCTCTTTGGGGGATAAAACTCTTCACAAGAAAAGTTAGTATAATGAACTCTGTAGAGCCAAAAATACAGGAACAAGTAGGTATTTAAAAATAAATCTCATTTTCCTGACTCAGCTTATATCCTTAATAAGCAGTCTAATGACTCTAGATGACTGACATTACAATTATCATAAACTGAGTTCACTATTAGAATATTCATGGAAAACGCTATCATTTTATAATTATACAGATATAATAGGAATTAGACAATAAAGAACTGCATATTCAAGAATTTCTTCCAATACTGAAGAAATCTATTTAAGTAGATATAGAACTATCAGCACGCATGAGCAGTCCATGATCTTTTTCATAAATTATCAGTTCTGGGAATCTCTAAATTAGGAAGAGTATGCAATTCTTGAACAGATAACAGCATCAGCATCAATAAGGGACAGCGCTCAGGACCACTGCCTCCCAGTAAACTACTACCAGGAATTTAGTCTAGGCCATTAAATTCACCTAGTGTGTTATTTTAACCACAAGGCAATCCTTTCTGTGACAATACAGTCATATGAAGACAAGCTGAATTTGCCCTAAACAGCTGTCTATCTCTCATAGGCAGCTAATGAAACCCCGATATGCCACCAGGATACACACTGTGTATGTTAGAGAGCCACAGAGGACTTGATGCTGAGCCTATTAGCATAAGAGGACATTTGCCTTGTGGCTTCTTGCAGCCAGAATGAAGTTTTGTTGGGCATGCAAGCTAGGACACTGTCAGCTGCTCATGACGCTTGCTTTCTTCATCAGCCCTTGTACCAACCTAACCCTCCTGCTGGTCATGAAGCACAGCTATTTTACACTAGGTTTACACTATTAAGATTTATCTATTGAATATATGTCAGTCTATATATTAGCATTCCCCACGCACATACTCCAACCTATGAAAATAGTTTATTCTACAAGAAAGAGGTTTCTTCAACAAGAAAAATCGCAGGTACTACAATCATACTTTTCAGACAGTCATGACAGCCATTTTACTAACCGTGCTTGAGAACGTTTACTTCCCCCCCACCCCTCCCTCAAAACAGTATTTGGAATCTTAATATAACGTAGTTAAAACTTGATGAAACAAGGAAATACATATATAGAGTACCAATCTAATAAGTAGCCTTTATAGTAGGTTGTGACTGCATGCTGGCTCAGCGTTAAGAATTCAAGCGTCACATAAATAAATTTGCATTCTTGAGTATTCCGTTTCAACAGGTCACTATAGCAAACGTAGACTCACTGAATACAAGAGAAAACACTGGAAAACAGGACACTTGCTCCTCAAGCTTCTAATAAATCTATTTAAAAGTGTTTTCTGCTGACTCAAGGACTGATGATGTGGATTAGAATTCCATTTTAACATATACCAAAAAAAGCCATGAATGTCACATCTTAAATTCTGTCAAAATGCTAGAATTTAAGCTCACTTTATTTCTGACCTGGACTATAAACTATTTGAAAGGATTAAGAAACTCCTCAGGATGCAGAGAAATCACCGTCTTTGTTGCTGTAATATAGCCATGAACATGTCCTCATGAGAAATGTTTCCATCCATTTTCAATCATGTAAACACATGTCAACTGTTCAAACCTATGGGAGAAAGACAAGCTGCTTCTCCCACTTCATCTGTTGTTCCGAAAGTTGCTGCTTTGTCTTTAGAACTCTACTTACGCTGTTATCAGCAAGAAAGTACTCCATTGTTACAGCCTGTCTTTTCATACGCCCCTAGGGACTGAAAGGCTGGTGCAGATGGTAAACAAACATGCTTTATGGTCTTTGAGCTTAGACTGAGAAATTTCTGGAATGCAACTAAGCAAAGAAATTACTTAAATTTATTATCAAGCTGGTTCTCAGTCCTGTGCAACTCCTCTATGATCATACTATCTAGCAGAGATATTTCCTCTCAGTCTCAGAAAGCTGACTGACAAGTTAAAAAATTCATTATGTACCTAAATTTCACCAGAATATTTAATTCTGCTTACATGGTATACATGCAAGCAAGAGCTCTAATGAATTTAATTTTAAGCTTTATATCATATACATCCTATTCACATAAGGGGCATGGTACACGGGTCCTGAATATGCATATACCAGTCCAGTTCACAACTTTAACACACGAAATAGACAGATGCTTCCTTCATTGCATCCTATAGCTAGCTCATCTGAGACAGTTTATCCCTGTTAGGATGCTGTCTAGATCACCCTCAAAGGCAACGGAAAACAAGTAGTTTGAATTCTGTGAACAACTACATACCTATCTGACAAACATAGATCTATGTAGTCGCATGTAATTAGAAAGAAACAGAGTTTTTGGTCAGGTACACCATTTTACAGAAAGATACAGCAATGAAACAAGAACTCAATTCATTTAAACTATTATTAGGATGATAACCGGTTTTAAGTTATTACTACAACATATTACATGCTTGATACTTGCTAAATGGTGTAATAAGAAGCATTGAAAACAGGCAGCGCTGCTCCTATCAGAGTGCTGGTATAGAATTCAATTCAACTTTGCCTTTGGAAATTCATTCATTTGAAGTAGATTCCCAAATATAACATGGAGCAAGGTAACAATCCTGGATCCTTGTACTTTAGCAAGAGAGGAGGACAGCCTACAAAATTCAGCCTACAAAAATAAGGGATATTCGCTGAAAAAGATTAAAACAGTGTTCCAGATGCAATGTATGTATCCCTGTACAGTGAATTAGCTCAGTCCCTTTTACCCTTTGCACACTCTTTAGAAGCGGTCCAGATGGCCAGGAGCCTACAGGCCACAGTTAAAAGATGGAGAAGCTGGAGAAATTGCTTTCAACAGATCTGTTTCCTGTTTTTCCTTGTATAGAATTTCTCCATGAGCCTACAGAGACTATAATTTTGTACACAGTTGTTCACTGTCTAAAGTTGATCATATCACTTGCAATACACACAGATTTTTGCTTATAAGAATTTTCTCATCCTACATGCAGGTAATCTATACGTGTTTTCAGATTAATAAATATCCAGAAGAAACTCATTTTATTCAGTCTGGGCACTGGAGTACTCTTATGCAGAAAAATTGGTAAGGTTTTCGTTGTACTAGGTTTCATTGTTAGCTTTCATCTTGTATTTATCACCACGTCTTCAATTTCATCTCTAAATTACAGAGCTAAGACTTTCTGATAGGCACAATTTCTGCTGCTCAGTTTACTGCCTCCTGTCAGTCCCTGATCACTCCATGACTTTTATTCATCACAACTTCAATTTATTCCCTGTGCAGAGTGACCAGAGCCCAGAAAAAGGGGGAGGGGAGGAGAAGAGAAGATTGCTATGGTTAACTCTTCAGGGAAGTAAAAAGAAACGCTTGCATTTAAAACATTTTCATCTAGCACAGGTCACAATAGTTAACTAAGTAACACATGAAAGTTGACCAAGTTGCTTTTCTCCCTGACAGATGTTATTCTGGAAACACTGATCTTCTATTTGGTCCTTTTATAAAATTTGCTTTACTGTAAGACTGCACCGAAATTCACTGCATTTCTGCTTACCTTTTACAATACAGACAGCTCACACAAGGGTTATACCTGCATCAACATGTTTTCATAATACATATTTATACAGGCTGAAGCCATTCCTCTACCTCCATAAAACCCATCTCAGCATTTACACTGTTTGAGCAGAAGCTGCAGGAGAACCGAAGAGCAGGAGGGCACTACGCACCTATTCACATCCTCTGTTGCTTTAGTTGTGACTAGTGGGAGAAACATTCAGTGCAGAAGAATTTTTGCGCAGTGTGCAGGAGAAGCTGATGAAGTACATTCTTCCACAACATCAGCTGCAAACATGACTGAACGCCCTGAAGTGCCCATACAGCAGAGTTACCCCTGTGCAGCAACCCGTCACCTCATTCCCTTGTATCCAAGCAAAGAAAGATTTTTCAGGCCGGCTCTGCACAAAATGGATCATGCACAAACAGTTGACTCTCTAGAAGGCAGAGTGATTAAAGCTGTCTATAAATCTTCATAAGACATGACCGAGCAACCTAACATAAGTCAACATTTTAAAAGATTGCAGAATCCTTTGACACAGGAGTCATAGCCTTCATTGCCCAAAATATATAAATTTCTGGTCTGAATTTAACACTTCTTATCTTCAGATCTTGTTAAGTATTACTTACTAAACTAAAGAACAAAACTGCCAGGCACAGTTAAAAGATTCAAGTTATGCATTAATGCAGCTGTATTATGTAATAAGTATGACGTATACAAGAGTTCGTCCATCTCAAGAGCAAAGCATACATACTGCCACAGTTACTGTGTGTAACACAACACAGAAGCAAGCTAACAATATGTTGCTAAATCACTTAAAATTTTTAGCATACTCAGTCCTCCTTCCCCACTAGTAAAAGCTCCAAATCAATCTCCTTCATTAATTTGGGCTAACAGCAATGATGTAACAGGAGCTGGCCTTTGTTATGAAGCTTCCTGTGACAGATGAATCCTTTAATGAACACGTAAATAATTCACAAGCCACAAAAATGACAATGCCAAGCAGATATCGCCTGTGCAAACGTTTCAACAAGGAACAAAAAGAAAACCAAAATATAAACTTCACAACTCTACAAACACACTAGAGAAACAAGAGGCAAGACACTTGGCCACATTACTTATTCTTAAGAAACAGACATTGTTTGCCTTTGAACTGATAATTAAATCTCCGCTTTTTAATTATTACATGATGACCAATTGCTTTATTTCCTAGAAATAAAGAAATCTGACACTATCAACAACTTAAATGCAACTGGCAATAGTAACAATGAAAAAATGTAATTAATCATGCAGAAAGTTTATGTCCCCAAATATCTGAGATGTTCAGTGGATCGGGAAATGAGCGCCTATACATAGCGGTTACAGTACTTACACTAGAGAGTTTTGCTGGCAAAGTTGTTTCACTTTATACAAATCCTAAAACTGCTGCAAGCTTTAGGCCTCGTAGGTATCGCAAGTAATGGTGAGCAACCAGTGTGAAAAACAGTACTGAGAAACATGTTCTCATTACAAGCACAGAGAGAGGAACTTCAATAAACAGACGAGTGGTTCCATGAGATTTTTAGGAGTCCTGACTGGGAGCCAGTCCTTTCACACACATTTCTCTGCAACATACGTTCTCCACAGCCCAAGACTTGAATGTGAAAAATCCTATGTGCATCCAAAGCTGAAATGGGACAATCCCAACGGGTGTACCTTTTTTTTTTTAAATGGAGACAGGTGGGCAGGGGGAGGAACATTCCTAAGAATTACAACCTTCTGCTACTCAAAAGTTGGAATAAGTCTGTTACCACAAACTTCATTTTATTCAAGTCAGTAGCAAACAGTAGCCTTCATGAGGCTGGAGCTTCATCAAAGGGATACTGAAGAACAGCTGCTGCAAACGGGAAGGTAAGCAGTAGGATATTACCCTACTTAAGTCCATCTTGGGTTACTGGGGCATAAATTCCTTTCCTTCAGTCCCATGAGGTGGGAACTGCATTTCTGTAGTCTGAAGTTAGTCTGATAACAACGTTCTTGGAGAGTGAGTTATAGCCACCTGTTGACTATTTTCTTCTGCCTTTGGAGGCTTACTGGGCACTCACATACTTAAGGTAGATACTGAGATTTTCTCTTGCTTTTGTTTACATTGTCTATTGATTCAGTTTAACTACTTATTACGGATTTCCCCAGGAGATGTATATATCTTTAGTTTTCCTGTAACAACACACCACACATTTATGTAAAGCACTCCTGGCATACATTTTTTCTCCTACTGAATTGTTTTTGTTGGATTACTATTTCTATTACTTTTTAAGTTGGAGACAGAATCCAGGGTTGTTATTTTTATCTGTCTTTCTGATGTTTAGCAGCATTAAGACTTCTCCTTACTCCTCCCCTCAAGGAAAACAACAACTAAGCCTTCTCCTTTTCCACAACACTGAGATAAAGGTGAGAAGAGAAATTGCCAGGAAAGTCACTACCAATTGTAGGCAGCAGAGGCTAAAGATAAGACAGTGACTATAGATCTTCTGCACTTTACACAATAGGACAAAAAGAAAAGCCCATGAACAATGTTTGCTTCCGAATATCTGATTTCCAAGCATTCACAGGATTTGAACTGTTCTAGGCAAATTCTAATTTCTAATACAGGATTCTAATTTTCTAAATTCTAATTTCTAATACAGGATTAAAGAGTTTACAGATTAAAGGCCCTTATTCCCACTCAATTTTGAAAAGAGGCCCCAAAGAGACCTCAGTGTATCCAGTGTTTAAGGGCTTGTCAATAGAGGAAATACTGCAGGTCCTCTCCTCCTAGCTAAGTCATATGGGCACTGAAAGCCTGACTTAGTGCTGACTCAGGACAGTACCCAAAGCAGGCACACGGGGCATTCAGCTGCTCTGAGTATTTAATTTCAAATACACATGAGAAGCTCAGAGGTGTCCTAGGAACAAGTACAGAGGCATATACAAGTTCGGGAGGTAGGAACACACTTGCATTCAGAAACAGCAGAGAGTAAAGTATTTTCTAGTTTGTAGACATAAAAAGCTGTCTTACCCTTCTTAACAGGGATCTATCTTACAGGCATCACTCAAGAGCGTGCTTTGCTAATTAAGGATCCAGCAAGTTAGAAAATAAGGCATGAAAATGTGGGACTAGGCGACATTGAAGAAAAACTAAAACATCTACTACCTCCCAGTTCTACAGTTTTACTCTGCCAACATATAACCCACCACATTTGCAAAACTGCAGCTTTGAATGGTGTCCCAGCACAACTGAAAGACAGAGGCAGGTGTGACAACAGCAAGTATCAGACACTGTTGAAATGGCAGTTCCTCCCTCCAGCCAGGTACCACCACACAAACACCACTTCAGGATCTCTCAGCTTCTCCTTAGTCAGACACACACATCCCACCACCAGGCCTGCCTCAGTCTTTTTCCACTTTACAGGGTTTTATATATATACACACACACAAACTATACAGACATATATAAATTTTTATATATGTAAACAAAACACACCCACACACTACACTTCTGTCACAACCACCTTCCTTCCCATCCCCTACAACCTAGTCACCTTACGAGGCCAGCTTTTTCCTCCACATTTCCTCTTAAAATGAAACCAGCTCTTCAAAGCTTCAGTCTTCAAAACCCCCACTCTCTCTTTGGGAAGGAGCAACTTGCCCGCAGGAGACCCCAGTCATTTGCACACAATTTGTGTGCTACCACCAGCTACTGCCCAGTCTCACCACGCTAATAAGGAGGCACTTTGAGGGCAGGGAGGCTACACCGAGTCTCACTTAACCTTCTGCACAACCAGCAGCTAAACTTGTCTCGGTACAGAGCTATAAGGCTGAAGTTTACGGTCTGTGTGACGGCTGTGGCTGGTGATACACTGGAAAACAAAGGGAATTTGAGGAGGGCAGAGATCTTCGGTTGTGTTTAGGTATCGTTAACACCTCATTAGAAGTAGGTGAACAAGAAGTAGCTTAACTGAAAGTTTTATGAAGACTGCATTGGTAGGATCCAAACTCAAAATAAAAAATGCCTTTGGGCACATGAAGGGTGTTATTCAAGTGCTGCCTTACACACACACAGATGCACTCTAAGGAGACAAACAGAAGTGGACATTTTTCTTTTGTAACACAACAATACCAAAATGAAATAGTAGCATTTCAAAAACATAATTAGATCTTCCAAAAAGCACCCCTCTCGAGCCCTGTAAACACACCACAGGCATATAGATTTGTTTTTCATTCAGGAAACAGCCGTTTTTCTCACAACCCCTTTCTTAAGTTCTTCTGTTTAAAGACAATTTGTTTGCAATAATTTATTATTCACCATTACTTCCTAAACAGATCTGATCACAGATGTTCATTTGTACCACACAAATTTCTGAACATTTACCCTCCTTATATTCTTTACTAGTTATGCAAAACAGCACAAGTAGCCATCTCAAGTGTTTTTCTATAGAATTGGGGGTGGGAGTGGTATTTTCTATTACGCTACATGGCAAGACATGCACTGTTTCTGCAGTTCTACTCTACTGTATATATTTTTTGTGTCTATCACCATGCATTGGTTCATACAGGTTCAAATTCACATGAGTACCTCACAATATTTGTATTTTTGAAAGTTGTTTTTTTTTTTCCCTATACTACCTGCAGTGATGTAAGTTCCACTGAAGGTTAGGAAAACAGGGATAAAACCCCAACCTACTAGGTATATTAATAAAACCAGAATACAATTGATAGTAGGCAGCTGGTATTACCTGTTCCCTGCTGCTTACATCTAAACACAGACTGGTCAGTGTGTTCAATTACCCCAGAGGCAACGTTTTAGAACCCACAAGGCAGTGATACGCTCCAGTAAGCCCAGTTAGGGCAAAGAAGGGGTTCTCTAGATCGAAGGAAAGCACAGGAGAGGATCTGAGCAAATAAGTATGATTAGTTTTATGTACGTTAAGTATTGTTTTGTGCTATTGCTCAATAGATTTGGAAGCTAACATGAGATATTATACACCAAATATGTGCTACGTCACAGAAATTTAAGTTTAGAGAAAGTTAATGTTAATTGGGAAGTTAAATTAATTAGAAAAATATACAACTGAAATGTTTTTGAGGGTAACATCCCGAGGGGATGAATAATGAGCATAGTAACAATTAATAGTTTATGTTTATTTAGGTAAGCTGAATTCTACCTTTAAGATGGCACTGCCCTGTGGTGGTGATAATGCAGGGTCCTCTTTAACCCAACGGAACCTCCAGAGGCACTGACTCTCAGAAGACTCATACAGCTAGAAGAAATCAAAACTATACCTTCTTTGGAAAGGGCCAAGTGGCATCTCCCTATAAGCTCATCCAAGATTTTGCAAGTATATAGACCTACTGATTGCTTGATAGAAGTGTTCTTGAAATGGTAAGAAAATCTATTTAGATTACATTTGAATACATTTAACCTCAGAAACAATGCTAGCTATAAAATTAGAACATCTTCACTACCCAGACCTCCAACCCATCTTGTCACCCCCATGTTTATGACACTCATCTCTTCAGCTTCACTTGTTTTAAGGGTTCACAACGCTTGCTCACAAGTGCCTGATTTCAGGTTGGAACCTGAAGCATAATAAAGCATATTCATTATGATTTTTATGATTTTACACTTATTGGAACTCTTATTAAAAATAATATTTTAAAATGCACCTTTTCTATTCACATTGAAAAATTATCAGCAATTATTCTAGGTCCAGCTTGCCTTTAATACTAACCTTATGTGTGAAAGAAGGACAAAGGTAACTTGCAAAAGGTTATTAAAATATCAAAAAATCATTTCATGATTGATCATTATACATATCATATTGCAGCATGGGATCATACATAATACCAGCGTGAGAGAACCTGTAATAGCAATATGAGGGCACTGCTCAGGGGTTTAGTGTGTAGAGGGAGTAACTGTAATGAAAAAGGTGAAAAAAAAAATCAGAGAAAGAGGCCACAATTAGGGATACCTTTTGAAATAAAAGAATAAAGACTCAGAAAGTGGTATAGTTAAGTATTTTTAAGCGTATTTGAAACTTATAACCTGCGCAAGTCCTAGTTTTTAATGAGACACCACAGATGAAAAGGGGACAGAAATAATTTTAAGTGAACAGTCGGGGGAGTACTAGAAAAATCAGGAACATTTGAGGGGGTTTAGGGAAAAGCATTAAACAGAACTCTTGGCTACAAAGGTTTAAAGTGTCTTTCACGTATAATATCAGTGTTGAAACAGCTGTAATTTCATCTGTATCTTTCATACAAAACCTGTGCAAAGAAAGTGCTATTGATCTAATAGCTAAAATATACATATCTCCCTAGAAATATGTGAACAATATTTGATTTAAACTCATTTAATGTCATAAAAAATGCCACAATTATTCATAGCAATTATACAAGAGATACTGCAATTCCAAATTACAGTAAAATAATAAGTACCTATTTATCAATTCAGGTTCAAATATTGTCCCACTTATTTGCTTCATGAAAACTGTAGTTTAGAGATTGTATGTGTCCATATTTCTCGACAAGTATTTCATTTGAAATGTGCCTCGCCTTCATTAGAATACAGCAGAGGCATGAAGTGCGTAATCTACAATTCTTATAAGGCAAAGGGCATCTCAGAAAGAGATATTTCAATAGCAAATTGAGCTGGAAGAAAATGTGTCAGTTCAATTCACAGAAGTGAAGAGATTTCATTTTAACCTACTTATCTCAATGCTCCATGAGCAAAATTTAAGAATGGATGGGACATAATTTTACAGATATATCAATAAACCTACCAGTAAAAAACTAGATTCAAAAACTAGATTCTCCAATACTAAGCATTCAAAACCAGCTCTCATGGCGTTATTTATCAGTAAATTTTAGAAGCTCTGGGCTCTTTGCAATTGTGCCCCTACTGTAAATTATGACATCTTAAAGAAAACTTCTCTACAGACCTCAGGATCTTGGAGATACTTAATATCAGAGTTGAAAACTTTATCAGTAAAGCAAACGGCAATTTCCAGTGTCAATATCCAGCAGTGTTCGTGGTACCATTCTCCTGTTTAAAAAAAAAAAAAAAAAAACCACAAAAAAACCCCAAGTCTGAGTAAAAGCAAGGATAGCAAGTAAGAAAAATAATATTTTTAACTTGGGTTAAAAGAAACACTGTCCAACTTAAGTCCATACATAAGATTCTTTCTTTCGCATAAACAACTCACCATGCAAATACCCTGAAACACTAAAACCAGTCAATTAAGAAGTGAAATTCAGTAATATTTCAGAAAATAATCTTGGGATGAATTGATTGATTTCTCCCTCATCTACCATCTCTACATCAATTTGTAGATTTTACATGTTGCAGACTGGCTGATGAAGGTAATGTCCCCAACTCTTTGTAGTCACCCCACAGCCAGAAGACCTGACACAGATGTGACATTGACAACTGCTGCCTCTGACACTGCAAATCCACTTTAACTTGTCACAGAGCTCTAATACAGGTTGTTTGCAGAATCACTATCTTTGGAACGCTTGCTCCTCTCTGAGGTTTTGAAATGAATGCCTAGACCTATGCAATTTGTTAGAGAGGAAGTTCTGTCTGCTTTTTAGCAGAAGGCAATTCAGTATGATTTCAAAGCATAAAAGAAAATATTGGCTTTATCCTACCTATTGAAGGTCTTTTGGCTTCATCCTATTGAAAATTGATCTACTATACAGACTATTTAAACATCCTATATTTGTGTCATATTTAAATTAGACATTATTCCCATTCCCAATATAGTAGAATGAAATGTAACCCTACATAACTTCACAAAATGCATGCAAAGCCCGTAAGAAATATGGTTATGGCTCCAATGCTCATCCTCCATTTAATGCTCTGTGATTTTTATTGCGCATGCTTCTGTAGGCTAGCAGTTGCCACTCTTCCCTGACTGAAGAGTGTCAGGGAAGTCTGAATACTGTTTAGCTCAGTGCATCCCTTGTTTGATCAGTTACAAGGCCTTGAAAGACTTAAGTCTCACTCCCTAGAAGAACTACACTGACATTTAAAATAGGAAGGCAGGAAAAAAAAAAAAAAGCCCTTCATTATGCTCACAGCCTACAGTCTCTCTTAGCTGAAAATGCACCACGTCCTCTGAGCTAATCTGACATACCCCCTCTGAAAACCAATGTTTCCCAGAATGATTTTACAGTGTCTGACAATTAACTTTTCGGGTGCTTAACCATCACGTTGTCCTATCTTCCAGTGTTATGCTTTCAAGATGACATTGAACTCAGGGGATGGAGCATCAGTGACAATACAAATGCCACACTGCTCCTCTCAGGCTGGCAAGCACATACAGGCCTACATTCGGAAGCAGTGGATTTTCTTGCTCTGTGGTATGTATAATCCTGTGATAGGAAATACTGCTAACACAGTCTGAAGAAAGTTTGGAAGGGTACTGAAACCTAAACCAGGGAAGACCTAGAAATACACAAGTTACTCAATTGAATACATTTTAAAAAGATTTTGCTTTTTTTGGTAAATAAAAAAAATGCAGGAGCTATGGAAAAAAACCCCAAACTTTAGGATGTGTGACCTTAAGTGGAAAGAGGTTCTCAGAAGCTGATTGGAAAAAGCATATTAAACAGGGATTAAGAGATAAGAGATTTAAAGATGAGACAGAGCCTGGAACAAAAATACAAACACCACAACTGTAATCCTAGCTCTGCCAGTATTATCGTGTGGCCTTCGTAAAGTCATTTTAACTCCCACTTGGAGGAGCAGCTTTATGCTCTGTGGATTATCTTCCTGGGTACCAATACAAGTTTTTAACTTGGCCTGAATTTGTGCAAAGTACACACAATGCATTGGCATATTGTTATACTGTCCCAGAGTTTCAAGCAATGGTATTTAATGCACATTCTGGCTGTTGGAAGAATGTGTAGAAAAAAGCAGTCCCAAAAGGCTGAGATTTTAAATGCATATTTAGGACTACTAGCTACACATTTTATAAAAGACATCCCACAAGGATCAGCTCTATTGAAATTCTAGTCACAGTTCACATTAAGCCTGCTTATTGTTTTCTATTTAATAAAGGAATTACTTCAACTCAGGAACTGTTTATAAATTTAAATACTATTCCTTTACAGAAGCTTTTTTATTATTATTACAAGTGTAGGTCTTGACAAAGACTAAATTGCACCATTCAATAGTTTTTTCCCCTCTTTCCATTGGGAACAACAGAGTGCGCTAAGGGAAAGGTAGAGACGGAGTTTATTAGAAAAGCCTGCAATTGCATAACTTCAGAATTTGTTTTTGTCTCTATTCTGCAAGAAGTGCCTTTTAAAATATATCATTAATTATATGCCTGTATCATCATGGTTATGTGATATGACATTTTCTTCCAACAGACAAACTACATAGCCCACTGAAGACAACTGGATAGCTTGTGTATTGTTTACAAAAACCAGGGTGTTTTTTTTCCACTGCTGCCAGGTTATTGAAAATAGGTACGGACTTAACAAAACAAACATTCACTCTCTTCAGAGATGAAACAGAGAATTTACTGATTGTCATGAATACCAAAATAGATTTAGCTCCTTCTACAGCTTAAACAACAGTTGTGATACAGCCTCTGTAAAGATTTCTGAGGGTCTTTCAAGACCAGTGGAAACCCGTGACACTAACATCCATTTACACAAAGTCTAGTAGACAAAGTTTTCACTCCCTATAACTGTTAAAAGTTGAACAGGTTAATACATAGCATCACCTATTATGTGCATCTTTTTTACTCTTTCAAGAATGAAAAAAGATGAAGGACAGACTCAAACAATTTCTGTGTAATTCACAAGTCTGGAAACATGAGTATGCATTGTGTATCCCCTCATGAAGAGCAGATTTCAACACAATTCAGTAACATATTACAAGAAATATGATGAACTGAATTGCCTTTTATAAGCTGTATCTTTATTTATTAATATATGGATTCATATTTTTTTTACCTGAAAGTAAACTATAGCTTGAAAAGGTGATAGAAAAGATAAGTCTAGGAATAAAGGAAGCATCGGCCAAAGGTGCTACTGGTTCTTCAACACAGAATAAACTAGTAAACAATGTTAGTTAAAGCAACCTTTACAACTTCAGCTCACTACAAACTAAATCTAGCATCCCAAGGGAGTGAGAGGGAATTATCCTACTGAATTTGATAAGAATCTTATGTTTTCTGTAGTATTCTCTGAAGAGGAAATTGTTTTCAGTAACACTTTATCATATAACTTCAGATTTAGCAATAATGCGAAATAATGGAGAACAATATAAAAACATTTAAGCACACAGAAGTTAAAGCATTGTCTTTCTATTAACAGCTTTTAAAAATTTTTTACACCCATCCTTTGTCAGAGAGGTACAACACATGCATCAGATTACCATTTAAAAAGGAGTATAAAGTAAAAAATGGAACATAAAGAAATGCTGTTGTATTTAGATGAGGGGGGAGTATGCTTGCTATTTCAAGACCCAAAAATGGGATAAGAAAAGATATGAAGTTTAAATATAGCATCTTTGTTCAAAAACACTCAAAACTGCTCTTGTAATAACACAAAAAGGAAATGTTCTGGCTGGATGGCAGCAGGAGACGTAGTTTTCCCAAAACTGTTGTTTTCCCATACCTCATTCAAATGTGTGTTCTTAGTTCCACAGACAGAGTTCACATAGGTAGCTCACCTCAAAATTAGAACAATAAAATAATTTAATTATACTGTAAGTCTTATCAGTAGGACTAGGTGCAACTTTATTTGGGGAGAAATTGTATTTAAAGTTTCCTGTGAAATACAGCCTTATTAGGAAATCCTTCTTGTTCTCAAGATATAGAACATTGTGCCAAGTGTTCAGAATTATAGCCCACAATTCCATTCTGTTTGTAGTACAGACTTTCTGGCACATTCAATTTTTATTTTAATTATTTTATTGTGGGGAACAGGGTGGTCAGATTTATTACCAAGGTGGACTCCAAAGGCAATATTATTATAGTTCTAACAGGTGAGTAAACCAATACATTGCTTCAAACCATAAAGCAACTAACTACACTTGGAGAAAACAGATCTGAAGAGCTGAAGCAGAAGAGTTCAGGGGGGAGTAAGAGCCTCATTCCAAGAGCAAAAACACTGTATAACACAGAAAGAAAACATATTACTACTACTAAATACCTGCTCAGGTTCTAGAACATACCAGTAACCTGAATTAGGTAAGAGTATGTTCTAGCCTTGATCCATCAAATAATTTTAGTACTCATACTCAACTTTTTTTTTTTTTTAAACATTCATCCTTTCATCTTTGTTTTCTCCCAAGGACATAGGGGTACAGCCTTAAATGGCAGGTCAAAAGTGTTAAGTTGGTCAAAATTCTAAACAACAGTACATATTCCTTGCTCGAGTAATTGAATATCTTGAGTAAAAAAGGAAGGGAAGAATGATGAATTGGTGAATAAAATTTATGTGGTTTAATCACATCCATGTATGATTTAGTAGAAATAAGCAAAGGTATCATCAGGAAAAAAACAGCATGAAATCAGTGTTTCATATGTTATGACATCTCAACATTTTATACATCAAAAATTCAAAATATACTCTCAAAACCTCAAAAGAAATAGATACGATGTAATTCGACACATCAGTAAAATGGAGCCACTTCTGGATTGGAATACAGCAGCAATTCAGCAGCACACATCAGTTTTTATGACAGGACATTAAAAATTACTGTTATTCATTTCAAATTGCTGTAGATAATTACACAACTTAATTGCAGAGCTGGAAATACTCCAGATATGAAAGGTGCTAATACCTTTCATCTTACAAAAAATGACGCGCTCTCTAATGATTCTAAGTGTTATCCACAAGGCTTTTCATACAGTACCTTCTAGCACTATGATAAAGCACAAATTTATGGCCAATTTGAAGAAAAGAGCAAGGGACCTCATGACAATATCATTACCAACTGTGAGGAGAATTTACTTTGAGGTATTCCACCCTAAGTAGATGGAACATCTAAACGCTTCAGTGGATAACGGTATTGCAGCCTGGAGTACATGGCTGGTTTACAATGCCTTCTTATCAAATCACAGAATCACGGAATTTTTCAGAGTTGGAAGGGATCTCTAAAGATCAAGATACATAAATATAGCATTAAATTGAGCAAGCAAAATGCTATCAACATCATGGAATTATATGCAGCTTTTCTTATTTGTTTTTAGTTTGTAGTGTTTTGTTTGGGTTTGGGTTTTTTTTAAGTTGAATTAATCCCACAGATTTCCAAATCACTCCGCATATTCAGAAGACTGCTAACCAAACAGCATCAAAAGGATAAAGTATTTTAAATATTGTAAAATATTAAGTCCAAGAATAAGATTATACCTCTGATTTTCTCTTGCAGTCCTAACTGCATGATCCCAGCAAAGCCACTCAGCCTATGCTGGAAATATGCAACTTAAAGTAGTCTTTACACCTCCTGTCACAGAGGAAAACCATTTATATCTATTTTTCCTTTTGAAAAAAGAAAAGACTATTGTAAGTACCAAAAGTCACAATTCTCCCATGCTTCCTTCAAACTTGTATCCAATTTGTAATCCAAACAGTAACCTGCTGGTATGTGACACTAATATAGTCCTCCTTTGGTCATGTTCTTATGATCTGTAATAGAAGTAAATGACTACAGAGATATTCTGATGGCAAAAAAAAAACACCACACAAAAAATCCAAAGAGAAACACCACACTGAAACCAAGCAATGATAGAAACATACTTTTCAGTTTCATGATGTTTTGGAGTTTCAACCAGTTGTTTCATGAATAAGAAAAATTAAACTTTGTACTTATGGATGGTTAGTCTCCCACTGAGTTTTTCCATGCAGCTATCAGATATATCAAATTTAAGCAAAGTTTGCATCCTTCAGTGTTACCAGCAAACCAATAGAAGTTTGAGGCAGATCATTCTAACATTAGGAACAGCTGAAATGTAGACCACACACAAAAAATGCAAGAAGTGATAGGTTGCAAACTCAAGCCTTTAAATGAGGAAACAACTGAGTTAATGAATATCTTTGCCTCATTTGCTGCAGAGAATAGCAGTTTGCTTAATGAGCAGCTCTTCAGTATTTTGGTTTGTTGACATTGAACCAAAATGACTCCTGCTTTATTTATTGCACACAATTTAAAACAGTATTCTGGCAGTAGTTAGTTTTTCCACTTAATTTTTCTTTAGCATTCATCAGTATTCTGTCCTACAATTTCACAAGCATGGATTAGTATTGAATTCTTGTAATTTTCCTATGAGGTGAGGGTTTGGTCTTAACATGAGACTATTCTTTGACTTCTCATCTCATTCATTATAACTTTTCAGGTAAGATTTCAAAGACAAAAGCCTTTCTAACTACCCAGCCCTTATTCATCCCCAAAGGAGATGTACTGTGAATAAGGCACAGCCCTCAAAGCAAAAAGCATGGGATTGTGTAGTTAGTCTGTGCTGCAGCCACACCAACACTTTGACACCAGGGGTGTCGGCAAGATTGGAATTCTGACTGTAGCCTGATAGAGAAACAAAAACACAGCAACAGCAAACCATCACAGCAGGGAGTTAGAACATCCTTCAGAGGATTTCATGGATTTTTTACTTTCTAAATTTTTCTACTACCGCCCATGTCAAAACTCTTACTTATCTCCCAGTTCTGGTATGATCTCCATCTCCTCCAATCTTTATTCGTTCCCATTCTACTGCTTATCCATATCTACATACCAATTCTGAATGACATTGGATTTGTCATATGAGCCCTCAGCCTTCTTCCTAAGCCTGTTTCAGTTCTCTTTTTCATGGTTTTCTCCTCCTTTCGTTCTTCCTCAGGCTCATTACTTCCAACTTTCTTGTGCTCTATCTTTTTCCTTGTGGTTCTGATACAGGTTTCTCTCTTTAGCCTTCTTTTTTAATCTCAGTATCCAGTCTTAACAGGCAGGACTGACTGCACCAGCTATAACTTCTTTATTAAGTATTAGAAAAGCCACAGGTTATGGTGTGTCCCACCCCTTAGTCTCTCACACTCATCCAGAGACTGAAAACTCTGTATTTAAAATGGAATTATTAATGATGGATTATCATACACCAGTGAATTCATTTTGGAAGTCACTGTGGATACAAGATTGCTACAACATTACAGTGCGTTTTAACAGTTTCATGTTCCTTTTCAAAAGATAAGGAGCCACATTAACAGAACCGAGACTGCCTCAAACTATCCCCTCCTACTGCAATCCTGCAAATAACTGAAGCACAGAGGCAGGGCAAAACCTAAAACAGCACTAGTCATGGACTGAAATAAGAAAAAAAAAAAACACAGTTAAAAAAACGAGTTTAAAGAGTTAAGTGAAAGAGTTAAAGTAAAAATAAGGGGAAAAAGAATAAATAGGAATTTCCCCTTTCAGGTACAGATTGACATTGAATTATACTCCAGTAATATCAAAGTTCTCTCAGCAACTTTTAAGGAAAACAAGCATATTATTAGAACTTTGCACTTAGATACATGTAATTTTACTATTGAAATCAATTAAAGTTATATATGTGGATCTAAGGGCAGATCTAAGCTCTTTACAGTTCAAAAAGCTGGTGCTAATGAAAGATCACGCAAATAGATGCCAGAATTAGGTACAACATAAGCACTCTTTGCAAGAGAGGCACATGTTAACAATATCAGTAATAATTAGATTATGCCCTACGAAATTAGTGTTGCAATAAATTAACGCTTCTCTGACCAGTGATTCAGCCGGTCTTCTTTTAGAATTCTTACACAGACGGTAAATCCACAATACCCACACATCTCTCTCAACTTCATAGCTTTTTAATAGAAAGGAACTGTAACAAATCAATATTTTTTTCTGCTCAACCACCATCTAATTGAAAAACTGACTTACGCAAGACATCAGGTAGAGATGCCAGACTGATGCGAGGACCCTAGTTTCATTTGCAGTTCTAAAACACAAATACTCCTCTTTGACAGAGCAGGAAACAGTCAAGCCAGCAAACTTTTCAAACATCTAGCTATAAAAATAGCATGATCAACTATATTTCCAATCCAATTGTTAACAACGTTGTTAAAACTATTTTGTTACAAAAAATACTATTTTCACACTTTGTGAAATCTCAAATAGTGGTCTCATATTCTATTAAACAGCGCAGTGTTTTACCCTGTGTAATCTACACGCCTCTCTGCTTGATATGCAACTCATTTAGCATTACATACAGATTTCTACAGAGTAGCTGAATTTACTGATATATCTAATTTCATCCAATCCCCACACCCATTTTCTTGTACATCATAGGTATTCAATATTTACATATTCACACCGCAGTGACTGTTATCGCTTGGTAAATAGATTGGTAGACAGATGTAGGTTTACGGAAACATTCTAGTAAACACGGACCAAGTAATTTTTTGCTAATTATTTATCACTGTAAGAAGGAAAGGTGATATACAGCTCTACTGTATATTGCTTTTAATGATTTGTCTAGAATTGTTATTGCCAATCTTTACATGATAACAAAAAGGATCATCCATAAAACAGTTCTTTGCAAAGCTAGGAGTATGAAATACTCCAGCTAAAGAAAACAACATGTATTCCATATATCTACAAAGTACATGCATCTGAATGTAAAGTTATTTACTATAAGGGAGGGGGGGATTAATAACAGAGACTAAGCTGGAGAGTAGTCTCTGATCAATGAGCCATCCAAACTGCTATAAATGGGGTTCAGAATAGCGATTATAATTTTATCACCTAAGTGTCCTGCTTTGCTCATGTGCTCCTATTTTCTGGCCAAGAGAAGAAACATACTTTTTAGGTATTGCAACTGCAATTTCTCTATGCTGCTTAGACAAGTCCCCTCAGGATGACCCAAGCCCATCTATTGGATCATACACACCATATTTGTACATCCAGTCACATCCTCCCGGTAAAGCTTCAGAAAAGAGAGACTGTTCTGAAAAAAGCTGTGTGTCCTGGCTGGCCAATAGAAACAGAATCATGTTGAACAGGCAGAATCATGATTTAAAAAAAAAAAATACAAGAAATAAAGCACACAATAAAGTACATTCCTGTCTACCACTTAAAACTCATTGAATAGTAATGGTGATCTCCAAAAGGCTAAAGTAGGGGAAAACAGCTCTGGGACTGAATCTGTTGCTCCTTTCTGTTGAAATAAATGGTCAATATCCTAGCTTCACCAACATCAGTAGAAGAGCTCCTATTGACCTATGCAGAGCATGGATTTTACCCAATGAGTCCAATAGTGCATTAGGTCCCATTTTTCTTTAAGAACTTCACTGAAAGGATTATCAAGAACAATTAAAAGTAGCCTCGCTACAGGCAAATTAAAGACGAAGCGTGGATGTATCTGACATGTCTGCAAAGCTAGATAAAGCTTAGTGTTGTAGGAACCAACACCAGCAGAACTGAGTAATAATATCACAGAGATAAGAGCATAATTTGAGTATCAACACTTCCAGGGAGGGAGCGATTAAAAAACCCAACCATACCAAAGTGCCTAAGAGACAGCTTTGTGTATCCTTACATCAGACTTCTAAAACAAGAGAAAAAAGTAGCTTTTACTCCACACAGACAAGATCAGTTTTGGTATGAAACTGGCTACTGGGGGGAAAAAAAAAGGTATTGACAACATCTTAGACATCTGAATACTGCTCTGGATAATGTTTCAGAGAACTAACCCATGCTATGCTGTTTTGCATAGAAAACATTGAGTTCTCAGAAACTGAAACACATCCCACTGCTTTTAACTGTCATTATTTTTTGTTTGAATGACAATATGTCAGTTATTTATAGCAAAGTATATACTCTTCTCAAAGTGTTTCTCATTAAAATATGCTTAGCCAAGTGCTGGCACAAAAAGGGGCTAAGAATTAAATCAACCGAATTAAATTTTGATAACTTTGCTGGTTTGTTTTGTTGGTTTTGTTTGTTTTTAAATACATTAGTCACCTTTATCATCCTGAAAGCACTATCATGTCTCTTCACTACTTGAAGAAAAAAAAAAATTACGTAGAATACATTATTGTGGTAAGAAGTAAAAGATTATTTATTGCCTCAATGGATTGTGCAATTGTTTGTGTGATCTCAGTGAAACAGGCTGAACATTTAACAACTAAAGATAAAACTAAATTCTAACTTTTAACTGAGGTAACAAGCATATCTTAACACATAATAACTGTAAAGAACATATCTTAGCCAATCCATCACAAATGTACTATCAGATTCAGCAAGTTGTAGTTAAGGTAGTTTCTACTGATGACTGCATGCATTCCCTAAAAGAAAAATAAAAAAAAAAAAAGAGCAGTGCAAGCTTACTGAATGCTGGCAAAAATTTAACAGAACATAAAAATATTTATCTATGATGTGTTATAAATGGGAAAAGGATTTCATTATGCCATATTACCAAACCTTTATAAATATTTCTACCACTTCAATTAGGACTATTTCTTTTGGTGAGAGATTACGCTCCAAGCCAGTGCTGCTACAGTAACTAAATTTACCACAGAAAAGATTTCCACCTTGGTACCTAAAAGTGCTTTTATCCATTCAGAGTTCTAACTAGTTAAGAACGGAAGACCATTCTTACAAACTGTAGTTGCTTACTTAAGTATTCTTGCTTCTACTTGTTGTCTATGAGTGTGCTCAAATGAAGACCTACTGTAGTTGGATCACTAAAGGCTGCAACTATATCATTTACCTACAGCAATTTATTCAAGGTTTCATCATCATGCTGCTTTGAAGCTGAAAATGAAATAGTTTACATTTAATGAAGACCATCTGAAGTGTCCCTGTTGCAGCTGCAGGCTCTGTAGAAACTGTCGTGCAGGAGGCAATATGCTGTATTGTAATGCAGATTTGCTTAAGAGTGCATCTGCAGCAACGAGATCATTTCCCATGGTCTTCACTGTATTTCTTCTATTATTCATAGAACACAATGTAAATGAAGCTATAAATTTTACCACATACTAAATGTAGAAAGAGATAATGGAAATTGTGAATTATGAATGAATCACTGTTATTGTGATTCCTCAAGGATTCTGATGTAGATGATTACATGCATGCAAAGACACTGTAGCTAAACTTCTTTATATTGATCTTGAAAAATGATTTTAAGACTATTATAATTAATATACAGAATTCATAGATCTGTTTTTCATGACAAAGCCAAATACAACTAACCGTCAAAGGCAATTACATATCAATGCTACCCAGGGGCAGGCAAGCATACTTGTATTTGGAATTACTGAATTGGGCAGAGAAAGATAATAGCTTGCAAAAATGTGTTTCCCAGCTACCCACATGTGTTCTTTCACATTTAAATAAGCCACAGGCAAACTTTGTGGAGTATTCTGTAGTGAGCACATTCAAATGCCAAGTAATAAGCAGTAAGATAGGGTCTTTTCTTCTTTCTTGTAGGGTGGCTGAAACAAAACAGTTTCTTTAAATGAAAGTAGTATTTTTCTACAAATTGCACAATCAAAAAAGCCTACAAGATTAACCTGTCTTTCCCAGTTTTATCATGATAGAAGGGACACTAGTTATTACTCTGACTCATTAAGAATAATCCTCTTAGTGACATGATCAAAGTCAAGAACTGTTATGGTTTGATAGTGTTTAGAAACTAGTAAAATTGTTCACTAAAATTGCTCTAGCTTTAACCAACACCAGCAAAACACTTACTGAACCTTAGGGCAAGTCTATATCCCAACAGATATAAAGAGTAGCAAATGTAAATTAAAATTAATTGGATCCTGAAATTCTCACCCATTATGAAACTTGTGGAACGTTTTTCATTTCTCATAATCATCTTTGGTCTGTTTGGCTCTGTCACTCTTTTAAAGTAGACTTGTTGACTTAAATACTCATACAGGGAAAGGATGAATAAGGCAATTCTTAATTTATTACTGCATAAGCCTATGTTCTGTACTAATCATACCTGCACCTTTCTAGGTCACAGATTTTAGCTACCAGGCAACATAGGCATCTCACATACTCCTGAGTTCATTAGTTGGGCACCCCTCAGCCTTTGCCCATTTTTTCCACATCAGAATCCACACCAAAAAAAGTCAACTCTGAAGTAGTGAAAGTGAGGGATAATAATTGAATATGCACACCCTCTTTATATTCAATGCAGCCTCTTAAGTTTGTGCTAAGGCATATGGTGTCAGCATGAAAATAGACTTCGACATATTATCACTCTCCTATGGAAAAAGACTAGGATATGAAGTCATGAGGGTTCTTAACCTGAGCTTATTTCAAAGGTCTGCAAAAACACTGCACCGTAAAAACAGAATAAACAACTACCTGTACTCAATTATTTCTAACTAACTTGAAAATATTCCAATGGACAAGAGAAAAACTTGAAAATGACCTAGCAAATAGTCTCAAAATGTATTTTTGGCAAAACCATTCTGTATTTCCACACTGATGGAGTCTACCTATCATAATTAGTATTTTGATGATACAAGCAGATTTTGATCATTTCTATGATTTCTAACCTGTACTATTTCTTTCATAGAACACCATGTTACTCGTGTTTATGTTCCTGTGGGAAATTTGTTCCACTTCAAACCAATACAGATAGCTTTACTTGCATTCACTCCTATTCTGTTGATGTTCATTATCTTAGTACTTTAAAAAACCCAAAGACATCAAAACACACAAATCTATATCAACACGCTTACAATAACACAAGTTACTACACAGGCCTAGAAAAACTAAAATAAGCAGAATTTCAGGATGATTTATTATAGGGTTCCTGTTGTGGCATGACAGACTTCAGAGAAAAAGCAGCATATATTTGTTAGTGTAGCACCATTAAACTGAATAATAAAAGTGAGTTAATAGATTTAAGAGCCTTATATATGACAACATAGAATAACAAGTTACTACTCTACTGCAGGATCTTGCTCAAAACGTATCATAAAATGCACCCGGCCAGCTGTGATATTCAGAATCCATAGGCTTTCACTGTAATAGATTTTCTGTAAAAAAAAAAACGAAACCACACAACAAAAAACCAAAACCTACCAAGTTTAAGATTCATCAGCTCTAAACTGCCCTGTTCCCCTTGGTACATAGCATCTGTAAAGCATGTTAGCTACAAATCTAAATTAATTCAAAATAATCCACATAGTTACTGTCCATTACATACTTTAAAGTACTGTGCAAAACCCTCACAATTAAGCTCCACTACAAGGGCAATTTAAATTTCACAAGCGGCAAAGCTGAGAGGTGAGGGAAGCTACTGATTCAAGATAACACGAAAACAGTATCTTAAGTGACAAAGAAACCACAAGTTCCTGGGCTAACAATATTTTCATCACTCTGAAGTTGTCTTTTTTTTTTTTTAAAGATAGGCCCATATGAAGATGAGGATTCATTTTGCATACTTTTGTATAAACAAGAATATCCTATAGACATTAGAGCACAAACCACCATGAAATACATAATCATATAAACAAACATTGCATGATCATGCATTATTCATAAGGGTTAAATATAAATCTGATTTATTAATAATGTATTTGTTAAAATGTATTATCTTACACAATTAATTATAAAATATGTAATATAAGTGCATAGAATTAAATATAAACCTAGGTTGTGATTGATTGGGTAACTTTAATATTAATGACTTCTAATGCTTGGAGTACTAGTTTGTTTTTTTTTTTACATAGAATTTGTTTGCATTTATTATATTAATATTTGTACCATTCCTATTACTTGATGTTTGAAAGTTACATTTTTATTTATAGATAAAGCTAGTTTCACTATTCTCTTGCATCACAGTTTTGCAAATCCCCAGTAGTGTTAAGTCTAGTTATCTATTTTTATTTCTCTTAAAAATACCTACTTTTGAAAAAAGTTGCTATGTGATTGTAACAACCTGCAATATGCAACGTGCAACTCCTGGTCCTCGGCTTCTGACAGCCTCACTGACTGTGAGGTAAAACATCAAGGGCTAATTCTCAAGGTACTAGGACAGAAGAATATGCACACAGTATGAAGAGCTGATATCAAATGTAATCGTGGAGCCATATACCCAAATCCTCCCCAAAGAATTCAGAAGCCTGCCCGGTCCTGCAGACATCCATCTAATTCTATGAACTGTTTGTAGATCTTAGCTGCTACTGTTAGCACACATGCATCTTCTACAGACCCCATCGGCACTCAACTCCCTTCCTATCCTAATAGGTCTTCAGAGGGCACAGATGAGGGTGCCACCCCAGCTGGCAAAGCGAAGAGACTGAAGCCAGCCAGTACGGAGGGCTGCACCGCCAGCCTCGGCAAGCTCAGCACTGCAGGGCTCCCTTCACATCAACTTCACCCTGTACTGGAAGCCATGGCCTTTCCTAACAAATCCAGCCCTTTTTAGAGCCCTCGTGCACAAGATCCCAACAATCTGTACAGTTTGGAAACCTAGTATAATAGAATAAAATTAAGTGATAGCTTACAAGGATCTTTAATAGCATTTAATCCATCAGAGGGGAACTTCTTAGGTAGCAAAATAAGAGAAGCTGCAAACCTTCATTATTTCCTCCCCATGGCACTCATTACAGTTACCAAGGAAATTACTACGTAGAACAACGATTGTGTATCACATGTCTTTTGATCTGGTATAGATGTACATACATTAACTGTCACAAGAAGCATTTAAACAAAATGTTTGTTTACTTGCAAAGGCTCTTCTGAAGTTAAACTGGGCTAAATAGGCAATTAAAGTTCAGAAACATCAGATATAATTCAAGACATTTCCAAGTAGTTCTGTACGTGGTTAAGTGTTTCTCACCAGATGAGCTTCAGACCTGTCATGCAGAATAAAGAGAGACTAATTCTCTCTTTAAAATAAACATTGGGTTTCTTGCGTCTCTATCAAACAGGGGTTTTGACAATTCATACTTCTAGAACTGACTGTCCTGATGGCACAGTTGCTTTTTTTTTTTCCATTTCCATCTAGAGAAGTGTTTAGCCTCATTTGAAAAGAGAATCTGACACCTTTATGAAGTCAACACTATACTAACATTATTCAAAAATCAGAATCCTAGAACCAAACAATTAACTTGGTGTTGATTTTGAAGCAACAGTCAACTCAATGAGATAAACCAAATCCTTAAATTCAGACGCTTTCAGCTCTGGCAACACTCTTATTTTCTCCCAATTTTGTTACTCATGCTGTTCTATGCAACCGATCAATAGCAGCCTTCAACACATAAACCAGGCTTCAATTAATGACTCACAGGAGGACAGAAGTGTCTGCAGATTTAAACCAACAAACAAAAACCAACCCACAAGCAAATACCCAGTCTGATACTTGCAAAGGAATGCAGAAGCTTTTGAAATCTAATCTTTTAAGAAAACAGAAGGTTAAATCAAATTCTTTAAGTATGTCAATTAATATCCGCTCAGTTGTATAAGGTGTACTTGATTATTTTTTTTTTAAGAAATCACATCAACAACAGATCTAAATATGATGACACTTGCTACCACTCTTCCAGAAATTTTCCACACAAGCTTCAGTTTATGAGGACAGAAAAAAGTTTCAAAGAATTAAACCAGGAATATTTATTTGAAGCTGAAGTGCTATTGCAAAACACATTCTCTCATAACATCAAGACTGATGATGTTTACACACCAATTGTGTTTAGCTCAGATAAATGAAATGCCAAAAAAGAAAATGCAAAAAAGAGTTACACGCCTCTTGTCAGTTAAGTAGTTGCAAGGCCATTACACACTGGGTAAAGTTTTGGACATCCAGTAACGATAATTATTAGCTATTGCATCTAGCAGCAAGGAGGCGGCTGAAGTTACTATTTGATTATTCCATACTCCAGAACATTTAAACACCTCTTTTGAGGAAACTCATTACACAGCTAATGCTCTCCAGAAGTCTATATGTTAGACATTAGCTTCTCCAGCAGCTGATGAGGCAGTCAAATGACAAAGCCTCAATGGTATATCAAAGATCATGACACAGCAATGACCACGCTGGCAGCAGAGCATGGGAGTCCTAAATGCCTCCTGACTAAACACTACTTCCCATCTGTTGGGCTTCTAAAAGTGAAATTAAAGATAGTGGCACACCTCCAATGGTGCTTCAGAACTAGGCCTCTGCTCCAGCAATACTCTATTTTACGAATGCAACTATGCATTTACAAATAATGAGTCACAACAGATGATTAAGAGCACTGTTTTGCTGAGGCAGGTGCCCATTTGCACCACAACATAAGTCTCTAAAGGAAACTTATTTTTACTAGAATTTAAAAAAAATAAACAGCCCCAAAACCACAAACCTAAACACACAATATATCACAGAGCTACTGTTACCAGATCTTCATTTTATAGTTCTCTCAAATTTAAATTACAACACGTACTGCTGTAAAGACACTGTTCTATTACTGCCATTTTCACAGTGTGTTCCTTTATGGTTTTTTTCCATTTGTCCATAGAAATCCGTTTTGTAAAACATATTGGCAGTCTTCTAAAATGTGATTTATGGTACCATTTAAGCACTTATCACTTGCTATTTATTCTTCCAGCTACATTATTCTTCTGGGCTGCAAAGTACTAAGTACCTCAGCAAAGCAAACATTTTTTAATTTATGGGGTTTTATTATTTTTCCAGACAAAATACAATATTTTCCAGGCCTGTTTATTAATCATAAACCAAAATAAATCCACTAACGATTTAGATGTCAAAATTTCTTGTTATTCATCAGCATGATGAAACCTGAGGCCTTAATATTGAAAAAAATACAGCCACCTCCTTAACTTTAAACATGAAAATTTTCTCTGAAGACTTTCACAACTGTAAGCTAATTAGGCTCTTTCTTCCCCCTTCATTCATACTAAGTGATAGGTATTACTAAATAAACTAGTACAGGTAGAAAACATACATGTTTTTGGAATCAACCCTTCGCTAGATCACAGCAAATGCTCTATATTCCAGAGTGCAGTTTTACTTTTTCTACCAATACCAGCTAGCCTAATTAATAATTTTCTTTCTCTTTTCAAGCCTTTCCTCATTCTTATGTATAGACCATTGCAGCTGAAACAAGACAAACATTACTTTTCTACATTAATTCTCAGATGATGCTAACTAGCAAAGTGACAAGCAAACTGCACACCCCCAGCATAACAACCTTTCTAAAACGCAAGCAGATAACAGTTATTGGAAAATAATTGTTACACATACAAAGCTCTTACATCAATATTAAAAGTCTTGCAAAGTGCAGAATATAGGTGTTCAAGTACTTCCTCCTGTGCTCAGCACTGGTGAGGCCCCACCTCCAGTGCTGTGTCCAGTTTTGGGCCCTTCACTCCAAAACATTGAGGGGCTGGAGCGTGTCCAGAGAAGGGCAACGGAGCTGGTGAGGGGTCTGGAGCACAAGTCTTGTGAGGAGCGGCTGAGGGAGCTGGGGGCGTTCAGCCTGGAGAAAAGGAGGCTGAGGGGAGACCTTACAACTACCTGAAAGGAGGGTGTAGAGAGGGGGAGGTCGGTCTCTTCTCTCAAGTAACAAGCCATAGGACAAGAGGAAAGGGGCCTCAAGTTAAGCCAGAGAAGGTTTAGATTGAGTATTAAGAAAGATTTCTTCACCAAAAGGGTTTTCAAGCATTGGAACAGGCTGCCCAGGGTGAAATCATCATTCCTGGAGGTATTTAAAAGACGTGTAGATGTAGTGCTGAGGGACATGGTTTAGTGATGGTGTTTGTCAAGAGTTAGGTTGATGGTTGGATTCGATCTGCAAGGTCCCTTCCAACCTAGGCAATTCTATGTATCTATGATTCCAAGTCTGCTGACACCTAGAAAAAATAAGACACCAACTCACCACAGCAAGATTTGCTGTACCTATTAAAAGTTTTCCCTCTGTTCAATCACACAATATTATACAGAATCCTCAGAAAATACAGCCTATGACCTGCTCGGTGAAACACAGAGCCTGAAGAGACAAACAGGTAAAAAGAAAGTGGAAGCTTCCTGAGTAGAACCTGCACACTGGAATTAGAGATGGCACAAGGCTGCTGTTGGAATTATGGGAGTTAATTCACATAATTGCGTATGATAGTTTGCCATCATTTCAGACAAACATTGATGACACATCAGAAGACAATTCCAACTGTACTGGCAAGAAAATCAGTTTGGCTTACAGGAAAAGAAACTACTTACTTATGAAAAATGTGAGATCACAAATCTTTCTTTTTTTTTTTGTATGTGTCATGCAGGCATAAAGTTCTATAAGCAAACACATTTCAAAAATTATTTGAGGTTGCTGAGCTACACCACACTACACTAGCACATCCTTTAACAATTGTCTACTTAAAAGCAAGGAAATGAATAGGTTAGGGACATCATCAATCTAACTGTCAACATAAGCGTTACACTGATCAAGTATAAGTAAACATACATATCACAAAAAAACAACTTCACAAAGGTAGTAGTCAGACTTTTATAAGCCTCTTTCCCTTGCAAATAAAATACTACTTTCTACATAAATAGAAAATCAAAATACACAGAATAACAAGCAGTAATAACGGTCACAAGCCAACACTGACTTTGTTTTAATAATTTTAAATTGGCAGGGTATGTAGGGGGGAAGCAGTTACTGAAACTTGCTGTCAGATGGGCACATCATCTGTTTTGTACCAGCAACCAGCAGCCACTCAGAAACTCAGTAGTCCCCAACCGCTTTCTTCTGAGCATAGACTACAAGATGACCATAACAACTTTTAAATACAAGCTGCAATACCTTTTCATCAAATGCAAACTGAGTTTTCAAAAATAACAAAGGCTAGAAGGTTTGGATGAAAAGTGTCACGACAATTTAAAAAATATAATTTCTTTTTACTTCTGTATTTATAGGTAGCAGAAAACTTCTTTGACACAACAAGTTATTATTAATAGCATGTAACAGAAGCCAGTTCTGAGATCCTTCTTTTCTCCTCCTCTGTGATAGACTTCAAAAGCTCTCTTTCTGGAAGCCAAATAAAACTCCAATCTAGCCCTAAAGTCGAAAATAAACACAAAAACTGGGAGGGCAAAAGTCTAAGTGTACAGAATACATTTTTTTTAAATTTCTTTTAAATTAGTTTCATCTTGATAATGCCATCAAGATGAGCACCCCAGAAAACAAATTTTCACGTTATAGCTCTGAATCAAGCAGAAAGCATAACATCAATTGTCTGATAAATTTTTCACATTGATGGACAGAAGGTGAATAACCAGGATTGCTGTCTTACAGTTTGTTTCTGACAATCCAGCATTTGCAGCTCCCAGTCCAGAAGGATGAAAAGACTGTAGAAGATGAAAATTTGTTATTCTTTTATTATCTTGTATACTTCTAAAAAGAACTTGGCTGGGAGACACCTCAGCATATGTAGGCACTTTAACAGGTGAGAAAAAAGTGCAATTGCACACATATTATAAGAGTCTGTACAACAAAAGCACATGAAAAGGTCCCATATTCACACGCATTTTAAACTCCACATCAAAACTCAAATATTTGAAGTTGTCATACGCAAGTCTAGTACCCAAGCTTTATTGTATTTTTGATTACTACAATTAAAGTTGGAATTAAAATACTGACAGGAGACAATTAATCACCATTCAGAAGGCTAGATCTGATGAGAAGGTTTTAAGTATTCCTTCTAAAAGGGTTCATTGTTCTGACATGAAATATTTTGATTTTTTTTTATTAAAACACTAGACAGGTTAGACTAAATAATTTTGCTATTTTCTGCACAATTATTTTGTAACTTACTAGAAGAACACACACCTCTATAGATCTGTTCTCATAATTTATAAGCTCCACAACTGTTTCTTTGTTATCCTGGTGATTTGATCAATTTGATTGTTTAAGTCAATACAACATGAATTTACTTTGACTTCAATACTTTATTAATTTCATTTCAGTGATACTAACTTCATTTTGGTTGCATGCTTCTGTGATTTTTAATGGTCAACATACTACATTAGAATCAGATACTGCGTCTTTTTTTTCCAATAAGCGGTCCAAGTCTAGTTACTTGAGGATACAGATGGATATTAAAAATCCAATCTGAACCCTGATCTTTTCACCTTTATTAGCTTTGGTTCTCACATTTCATAACAGAAACCACTTTGAATTTTAACTACAGATAAAGCTACTATTTACACTTACAGTGGAGGAACTTATAAACCATACCATTCTAGGCAACAGCTATCTGCTATATGATACTAGTAGCATACACACTTAAACTGAATATAGACAGGAAGCTTTGTTCCATCAAATACTGCTTAAATTTTTAGATCTTGTGACCTCTAGAGCTCATTCATGTTCTGTTCTTTGCTGTTTGTGAACTTGAATATTGAGGACAGGAAGTATGCAAGAAGAAAGGCATCACCTGGAAAATGATACATTAAAGCTATTAAAAAAAAAAATCACTGGAGTTGTATAACACGTAGATTTTCACTAACATTTAGATATTACTATATTCTCTGCAAGGAAGTCTTTCTTTGGGGAAAATCCACCTCTGCGCATTAAAGGTGCACCCTTCTGGAAAGAAATTCTGGACTCCTCTTTCTTCTATGCATTACTTTTAACAAACCTTGTTCCTCTGACTTTAGCATAGGCACCTTAACAATGGGAAGCTTGTACAGAGCCCTTGCCCCACACAACATAGGTCTGACAATGAGTTGATATCATTTAGGTCACATCCTGCACAATCAGCATTAAAACACCAAAACTTGCATGTCGTTATTTACTAATGCAGCAGGTTGGTTTTTTTTTTCCCCTTTCCCAGTCATAACTCACATAGCAACTTCTTGCTTAGTAACTACCATCTCTGGATTGCTACCCCCTATTTGATCAGATTAATTTCTGATCCTGATTCTACTGTTGGCTTTCCTGGAAATTGCCCCACTCTGTTCTTATGAGTAAGAATATTCTCATTCTCATACAGAATATGAGAATATGCCTGCTATGAGGAACTCTAGAGAATGCATACACAAGAATTACCTATGTACCTTTTCTATTTTGTGTATATGTAAAATAGCAGTACCTCTGAAGACACTCTAGCTTCGCAATAATTGCAGAATGACTAAGTGACTGCTAGGGAACTTCAAGATCACCCTGACCTCTTGTAAAAACTTCCTATTGCTGCTTTGGAAACTAACAGCTTCCTTTACAAGGTTTACAACCTTCTCTGTCCTATTGCATGCTATACAGAGTAGCTACAAGCCTGTGCTACCACACCATTCAATGCATTCTTTGTAAATAAAAAAAAATTCTACTTCTGGTTTTAAACCAAGTCTCAGCAAAAAGTATTTTAATATCTGACTCAAAATAGTTTTTCGTGATGTTACTCTTTGCTGACAGATTACTTAACTGGGAAGACTAGAAAAAACACTTCATCTCCATCCTCCAGCCTTCCCATCCTTGAGAAGGGTTGTCAGACTAAGAAATAACTATGAGGAGCCCCCGTTAAAATGCTAGCAGTGATAATGCACATTAATTTTCACCACTGTCTCATGAGGATCTTCACGCTGAGAAGTGAATCATAGTTTACATATTGATGAGAACAGCATAAAGATACTTCCCTGTAGTTTCACATAGGCAGTACACAAGAATAGGACTGCAGGGTTCCCAAACTCTCACCTGAAGCTTCTGTACAAAAAGGGACACATTTATAACCCCCTACTGCTATACAAAGAAGAAGAAAATAATCTGTTCTCCATGCCCATTGTGAACAGGACTAGTAATGGGTTCAAATTACAATGAGAAAGCTTCAGCTTAAATGCAAACAAAAACCCTTGTATTAGTAGAGACTGAAGAGATTGCCTGGGGAGACTGCAGAGTCTCTATCATTTCAAATCTTGAACAGTAGCTTAGACAAACATCTGTCCTAAATCTTCAGCTTGGTGAGCTTTGAACTGTCCAGTACATTAAGCGTGGCAAGGTTCCAAATAAGCTCTCCAAGGTGAGCTCTCCAACAATTTACATGTGCAATGCTAATCAAGTTACATTAAGAGCCACTTAGCAGCAGGTACAATATCGAAATCCACATTTTCTTTCACTCTCATTCCTAAGAGGTGAGAAATACATTAACATAATGGTCTGGGTTTGATTAAAACCAGGCAAAAGAAAGCAATCCATCACTACTTTAATTTCCAAAATTGTACCTATGAATTCTGTACTTATAAACTGTAGCTGTGAACTCCATACACTGAGGAATATTCTGGTCTCAGTTACAAAACCTGAGTTCAACCTACAACAGTATCATAATTGTTACTATCTGACCATTATATTGAATATTCAATGAATAAATGCATTGGGTAAGAGAAAGAACCAGATGAACTCACTAATCTTTACCTTAATGCGGGGAAACTAAAAATATACATGCTTCATGCTTACATATGCTTATGACCACCTGTTTTCTACTTTATGCTCTGTAGTTGACCACAGCAATTGTTTAGGCAGACACACAGAGCACAAGAGGAATTTGCGAGAGTAGAAAATAAATTCTTGGGTGAAGTTTTGGCTTGTATCCTTACTCTTTCAAATAATGTTGTTTTGTTGTTTTTTTTTTAAATAAGAAACATATAAGAGACAAAAGTTCATTTAAAGACTTGGTTTCCAGCTACTCTTAGCACTTTCTGAACCTTGTCCAATTCATCACAGAATCACATAATTGTAGAAGTTGGAAGGGACTTTCGGAGATCATCTAGTCCAACCCCTGCCAAAGCAGGTTCCCTTAGAGCAGGTTGCACAGGAATGCGTCCAGGCGGGTTTTGAATGTCTCCGGAGAAGGAGACTCCAGAGCCTCTCTGGGCAGCCTGTTCCAGTGCTCTGCCACCCTCAAAATAAAGAATTTTTTCCTTTATGTTGAGATGGAATTCCCCGTGTTCCTGTTTGTGCCCATTGCCTCTTATCCTGTCTCTGAGCACCACTGAAAAGAGTCTGTCCCCATCCTCTTGACACCCACCCTTTAGATATTGAGAAGCATTGATAAGATTACCTCTCGGTCTTCTCTTTTCCAGGCTAAACAGCCACAGGTCTCAGCTTTTCCTCATACAAGAGATGATCCAGACCCCTGATCACCTTTGTAGCCATCCACCAGACTCTCTCCACTAGTCCCTTGTTTTTTGTGAACTGGGGGAGCCCAGAACTGGACACAGTACTCCAGATGTGGCCTCACCGAGGCAAAATAGAGGGGAGGATGGCCTCCCTCGACCTGCTGGCCACAGTCTTTTAATGCACCCCAGGAGACCATTGGCCTTCTTAGCCACAAGGGCACATTTCTGGCTCATGGTCAACTGCTTGATTCCCCCTCTGCAAAGCTGCTTTCCAGAAGATCAATCCCAAACCTGTATCTGTGCATGGGGTTATTCCTCCCTAGGTGCAGAACCCTACACTTGCCTCTGTTGAACTTCATTAGGTTCCTCTCTGCCCAACTCTCTAGCTTGTCTAGGTCTTGCTGAATGGTGGCACACCCTTCTGGTATATCAGCCACTCCTCCCAGTTTTGTATCATCAGCAAACTTGCTGAGGGTACACTCTATCCCCTCATCCAGGTCATTGATTAATATGTTAAGACTGAGCCCAGTACTGACCCCTGGGGAACAGCACTAGCTATAGGCCTCCAACTGGACTCTGTGCCGCCGATCACAACCCTCTGAGCTCTGCCATCCATCCAGTTCTCAATCCACCTCGCTGTCCACTCACCTAACCCACACTTCCTAAACTTACCTATGAGGATGTTATGGGAGACAGCCTTGCTGAAGTCGAGGTAGACAACGTTCACTGCTCGTCCCCATCAACATCCTTTTTAAAGTTTTAACCTCAGAACTGGACACCATTTCGTTTCAGTAATGCCATCTAGAATGGTCATATTAGCTAGGTGCTCGTTTTCAGTACCTCTACTTACACATTCAGGAATCTCATTCACTTCCTTAACGTGTAGGTTTTTACTCATGGTTTAAGAGCATCTAAGACTAAACTGCTGCCCCCGCCCCACATCCCCTCCTTTTCTATTCACACCAGCACTGGTATCTTTGACATCGGTAACATAATCTGATGGAAAACTTTCCTGAGAAATTGGGAAAAGCACAGCCAGAGAATGACAAAACATTTTAGGCACAAGTGCAGCCTTTGCATGGTTTATGTTAGTTCTGACAGTACACCTTTCACAACAGGATATTGGCTTTTTCCATTGCCAATAATATCATAGTCTGTTACAGCATTTAAATATGAAAAAATAAAAAGTATTACCTGCTTATTTTAACACATGTACATACACTAAATATTTTTAAATATCTTTACCTTATTACTTGTTCTTTGAGGGGAAAAAAGTTAGTTTACTTGGTTTGGCATTACCATTACAGTCAAATTCTACCACCATGCTGTTTTTATCTAAACTTTCTGAGCAAAGAGTCACAGCAACCTGATAAACCATAAAGCTGTCTTAGCTAGTAATAATATAGGAAGTCAGTCACAGGAAGCAGGGAAGATGGATATCCAAGTTTGTTCGAATAAACTTCATGAAGACTTGCTAACATGGGGGTCTCCTGTGGTTCCATTTGGCCACTCAGTTTTGCTCAGGGTTGGTTTAATTTGAAAAGGTGCCCAGGGACCTCTTTTAGCACCACATGCTTGGTCCTGAGCAAGCAGTAAGGGACTGGAGCGGAGTTATCATTAAGAAAGCTGATGGTCTTTCAGGAAACTTTTCATTCACCTTTCTACTGACCACAAAAGCAACACCCAAAGAAAGAACAAACCTACTGTTTCCATTTTAAACTTGCATGCCTGTTTTCACTACCTCCACTGAGGTTCTTCTTGCATTACTCCAAGACCACATCTGAAATCCCTACAGATCTTTAACTTATTTTACACATCCCTTATTTCAAAGTATGTCTTTCTAATTCCACGTCAGGTCATTATTTAATTATCAGATATACGCATACATGCACAACTAGCTGAACACAATTGTTACTTAATAGCCTAGAATGTAAGCTTCTAAAATAATCTCACTGTTACATTCTAATAATAAGAACACAGGGAAGTCAGTAACATGCATCAGCAAATGCTTCTTAAGGTAATTCATTGTAAACATAAAACCACACAGAACTGCAGTTCTGCAAAATAGTTAACAGAGAGCATGGAGATTTAGAAGAAGTATTATCTTGTTCTCTATTATAACTGTATGCACTATCAAAAATCAGAAGTTGTATACACTTCAAGAACTACTTCATCCTTTCAATTTTGGAATTTAGGAAGTTGAAAGGATTGTTCAAAAAAATCCACAAAATCTTCATTCAGTGGTGCCCAGCGACAGGAGAAGGGGTAATGGGCACAAACTTGAACACAGGAAGTTCCATCTAAACATGAGGAGGAACTTCCTTCCTTTGAGGGTGGCAGAGCACTGGAACAGGCTGCCCAGAGAGGTAGTGGAGTCTCCGTCTCCGGAGACATCCCAAAACCACAGGTTCCTGCACAACCTGCTCTGGGTGACCCTGCTCTGGCAGGGGGGTTGGACTAGATGATCTCCAGAGGTCCCTTCCAACCCCTATCATTCTGTGATTCTGTGACTGAGTTTCCAGACAGAGGGTAACATATCCTGGTCCTATCTATTGAAATTACATTTTATCATGAATTTAAAATGGAGAGAGACTTCAGTTCAATCATCATTGCAGACACCAACAGTTCAAATTATTATAGTTTACCACTACATCATAAAATTGTCATCATTCCTAGTACATAAAGCACAAGTGTTGCAAGATTATTTCTTAGTTGTTACACAATATTTGAAATGGCCTTCTTCCTAAAACGGGCTTTTTCCCCAGCTATGCTCTAGATGTAGCCCTCATTCTCATTTAAGCAGGGTTCTAGGTGAATTAAAAAGGACAGATATGGCAGCCCTACAGTAATATATGAAAAGTCTTATTGTATTAGTCATTTTTCCTGTCATTTTGCATTAGTGTCATATTAGTCTAATGCAATACTAGCATGATACTGAAACGTTAGCATATTACAGATTACTCAGTGTGTCAAGCTTCAGTCTGATCATATTACTTTGTTGTGTGTATTCCAGTGATGAAACCCTTCCCTTCCACTCCCTGAAACTACATAGGACTAACAGAAAACAGGAGAGACAGCCTGTGCAAGAGTCCAAGACTTGCATAATAGATATTAACATCTCTTGTGCCAAATGAAAGAACCTAACTGTAACAGAGCAGACAATACTGATTCACTCTAGGAATTTGTTAATACAAGAGTAAGGTATTCCTTTTCAGTTTAAGATGATTTTGACTATCTCCATACAAACTCAAGAACTACAACAAAAATAGCGTTGTATTTCTGCGACAGAAACCTGTGTTTCTGTTTCAGAGGTCCCCATGCCTCTTTCATTTAAAATACTCAAGTATTTTAAATAAATATTTAAATAATTCTAAGTAAAATACATAAAGTGCTTATTGGAAACAAACACTCACAGAACCCAAGAAAACAGACCAAAGCCTCATCTCAAAGGCCTTAGTAGATTAAGCTTTTTAAGGAAGACATAGGGGAATTTATAGGGGAACAAGAAACTTGCAGAATTTGAAATGTTCCCACATGAAAATAGATGTTGCTAAGAATGAGAAACAGTTTCACCAAAATAAAATTCAGTTATTTAGGTGAGCACATTAACTGCTTTGATTTATTCTGGAATAACAGTTAAGTAAGGAAGCATTCAGAAAAAAACACCTTCTCTTCATGGTCTTTGCCTACTGCACTGGTTACCCTGCATTGCTTTTGCCATAATTACTATGCATTACAATTTCAGTGAAGTTACACAGCTTCCCTGGATGGTTAAGCTTTTGCCTAATTTTCCTCTACGTGTCCTCGGTAACTACTATTAGGATCACACTAGTACTGTAGAACTCTGCAATCTAGGTGACCATAGAGCAAGAAACGTTTTGTGAGGTTTACATGTACACACTCAAATACATATACTCTGACAAGAAGCACAAGAGCAAGCTGTGCTTCTGTTTTTTTAATAAGTGGAAAATGGACAGAGGAAAAAGTAATTGAGAATGAGAACAAACAACAGAACCATAACCTGTATGTGCAGAGTTCTAGTACAATATTTAATTACATGTTGCAGTTGAATTTTTTTGTATTTTGAAGTTTAAGTGTGCATACCACGCTCACCTCTGTTCGACTATAATAGAACGATATAAAAAGAATTCTTTTCATAGTTTATGCTAGAGAGGTATAGGCATGGGCCAATTACTGCTTTAATAGTATCATTTGTACTTCCTCACATATGCAAACACGCAGCTATCAGTATATATGCAAGAATGAACTTCTCACATACAGTTTCTTAGCTATCCCAGATACAGATGGGCTTTTGTACAAAAGTTCACAAATACTGAGTACAAGACAACATGACTATTTAGTCTTTAGAGTTTTTTTTTAAAGGGATTTTAGACTGCTTAAGTTTCCTACAAGGACTGGTAAAGTTTCAGCCTAGTTTTACAGGTGTAAGTCTAGATTCAAAATATCAGCTTTTATATAATCAAACACTACAGGAAGCTAGACTAACAGTTTAATGCCATTTCCATGTACTGAAAGAACTGTAAGCATATGATTTGATGAGCAAAGTTTTATTGACTTTGGATAAATATTTAAAGCTTTTTAGAGTCTCATGTAAATCCAATAAACACATATTTGATCAAACTGCCATCTGCTGGGTATTCCTGGGATTTAAGTGGTTTGGTTAAACACACACTTCTGCGTCTGAAAATATTTTAACAAGAACTATGAAGAAATCTTTCCATTTTCATCACATGCTTTTTGAAGTCTGGTTGACAATAACCAATTGCCCTTGTTCCAGCAGAAATCTGCCAGTAGTAGCAGCCTTAGGACCAGGCCACACTAGAGATGTCCCATGACCCTGCATAACTTAATTAATCCTGCTCACACAAACACTCCCATTGAGCTCGCTGGGCACAGCTTGGTTAGCTTCACCCATGCAGCCCTTGAAGAGAAAAGGGCACACAACAGAATTCACATTGCCAGAAGCAACCACATCCTATAACCTCAGAATTTAGTAGAGGTGCTCACTGCTTGTTCAGCAAAAAAGAAAAAAGCAACAACAAGAATAAAAAGACTAATAAAGGACTAGTAACAAATTACTTAAACTACCTCCATAAAAAACAAGCCATACATAATAGAGGGGCAAATTTCCGAGAACTCATTTTTCAGGACATTAAGGAAATATTTCTCCTTGGAACCATCCAAGGTTATAGCCATCAAAAAGCAAGGCTACTCTGATAGTGTACTAGAGAAGTTCATTAGCTGTGGTACAATCAAATGCAAACAGAGCACTCCCACCATGTTATCATGGTAAGAAGTAATGGTGGTACGCTAAACTTTTAAAAGTGAGATTTCAAATTGGTTAGGCCCTGAAGGCAGAAGCAAAGCTAAAATCTTGATGCTTCCAAAGAACAGTAACAAACTAAGCACATTGTACAGAACAGCTATCTACTGTATTCCAACACCACCCTCCTAAGGAAAGGGCAAAGTAAAATTATGAAATGCAAGCATAGAGCCATCAATTGGGAATGGGGATGATCTGAGAGGCTAGGCTGTTACACAGGTGTTTGGCAACTTCTCCAAAGCATCTTTATTCTAGAAATCCAGGCTTATCTGTTTTGCAAACCCAGCATGTCACCAGCTGTTTCTTTCCTTGAGTCCCTGATTCCATTTTCAATATCCTAAGTCACCTCACTGAACACTTACTTCTAGGCCATTCATTACTAAAAAACCAAATTGTCTCTAGAGCATGGGAAGATAATGGTACATTGCTATATAAATAGAAGAACCACTTGGGGATTCAGTTTAGAAGTTCTAGTTGGAAGACACCACCACAGATCATACAGTCCAACCTCCCACTCAAAGCAGGACTACTCACTCAGGTCAGCTGTGGCTTCATCTAGCTGATAAATCTGGGGTTAAGAAGGTTCACGTGCATTTAAGTGTGCAAAAAAGCTTCATGGGAAAGAAATACAGCTAGCCATGATATTTGGTGGGATCTTTCAAAGGCAGGGGCTATAATCTTTAAAAGACAGGGCATCTGCCAAGATGAAGTACTTGTGATGGGACAATACTGAAAAACAATTGTCTGCAAATTTATTTAAAGCACATTCTTAGAAAACTTGTGTTTCAGTCTACTATACGGTTCACTTTGGGGGTTGTGTGGACTATTGGAGAAAAAAAAAAAAAAGAGATGCTTATTACCTCACAAGAACACTTACAGAACAAAAATGAATACTACTTGCATAAGGACAGACTGGGATTGCAGGGGTGGGACCTCAAGCCTTAGAGGTTTTTTTAAGGTTAATCTTCCCTATGAAAAAGGAAGTTGGAAGGGGGAAGAGAAATGAACACCAGTTCAGTAGAGTCATCATTTCCTTTTGGAGCACAGGATTTAGGTATGCTAGGGGAAGGCTGAGGAAAACCTGGGCTCAAGCAGATAACCCCTGCTCTCAAGACAGAACGATGGCTCTCCTTCCTTTATCTAGGTTTTATAGTCATACTACTGTATCTGCATTCGCACCATATTAGGTATAAGCCTAAATGAAGCTACAGTTCGCTGTTACTTAAACAAAAATAAGCCAACAAGTTGTGTGTTTAGCTTTCCCGTATAGTAAAATACATGAAGATATATATACTAGCTTATCACACTTTACTACTAATGAAACTTTCTTCACAAGAACTTAGACTGATAGTTATACTATATTAACAAAAAGTCATCTCCATAGTCTGAGTTAAGAACAATGCTCCCATTACTACAGTACAGAAATAAAGTGTAAATTGAACCAAAGCAATTTAGCAGAATTCAGAACATAAGATCAGGTTACACTATACTGTAATCCTATTCAGAACCAAGTCAGCTATGCATAATTGCTGCTTTTCAACAAGAATGAAACAGCTTGTAAATCTTGTGTAAATCACCATGAAATGGTTGGGGATCCCGATGGGTGGAAAGTACTATACAGAGACATATTATTGTCATTTTACATCTAATTCTAGGGTATTTATATTTTAAATCCAGATATTCCAGAAAATTCAAATGAGTGGTCTACATTCAGAAAGATTCTCCCTAATTTTTATCTCCCCCACCCCCACTTATTGTTGGTAGGGTTTACAAGGTGTAGTGTTGGATTGCTAGTCCTAGATGACATTTTGTATGTTGTCTGAAACTGCAGACTCTCGCATTTTCTACATCATCTTACGACTGATGCTTACAAAACCTGCAGGCATTTTAGTCAGTAAGGGTCCAATAAGTTCTTTGGGAACTGCAGCAGGAGAAAATGTACAAATTGCAACTAAAAATGCTAACTCAAGAAATAGAGTGCGTAAGAAGTCAGCCATACATACATGCACCATGTTTTAAAGGCCAGGTATAAAGTAACATTCTGGCTTTGTAGAAATGAGGTTTACAAAGTACCTGGGTCAAAAATCATTATTCTTTAGGGAGAATTATCTGTGCTGTCAGGGAAAGTGATGCTGGAACCAGTCAAAAACACCCACCACCAGTCTGCTGGGAAAACAGGATGACATCATACCCGCATTACGGTAAGAAGCGGAGGATTAGGGTTCACATTGACCATAATTTCTCACTCTCAAGACTTAAGTTCACGTAGATGAGGTGCATGATAGATATCCCTTTTGATTTTGAAGTCTACGCCAGGCAAAGCACCAACCAGGGCTTCTAAAGTTTTCCTGCAGGTATATAAGCAGCAAATAATGACTCCTACCAAAACCTCAACTGAAAGCACACTACACAATCGGAAACTGAGCTTTTCCAAAGACTGAAGATATTTTCATATGGAGTTTTATATCAGCCCCAATACAGAAATAGCCACAGAACACAAAAATCCACTTCAACGGATTTCCTTGATTCTTTTAAAACATCTAAACTACTTGGCAGGAGCATAGGATAGAAAAAGTCTACAATGATATTACTTGTTTATATATATACTTGGGTCATTTGCTTCTCCTCTGAAGCCTTAACTGTTGCACAAAGTGTAACCTTTAGGTTTGGAGCAGAGGAACTTAGTTTATTAGGGTGTTCGGGGCTTTTTTTTGTTTGTTTTTTAATGTCCCAGCCTGTCAATGGCACATTGAAATTTCAGGATGAGATTACTACATACATACCCTATGCAAAGCAAATCACAAGTGACTGACCACAAACTCTGAGTACACTTATACATTAGAATCAGAGACTCAAATATTTATATACAAAAGAAACAACATCACTTCATATAGTACAAGTCTTCAAGCTTATGCAAAGCCCAAATAAGATTGTCATGGTTTGGCAAAGAATACTTTATTTGGAATATTTTAATTCACAAAGCATCTTCAAAATGGTCCAACAACCATATTTCGTGTATTCCATGCACTTCTAAGTGCAAACTGTTTATAGTATGTGGGTGAGCACTAAGCCTTTGTCTAAGTAAATGGTGAAAATACATGACTTGGTAGAAAACACATTAATATATTTTCTAATGATACTGTCATGGGAAAATTGGTAAACATTTTCCTTGTATTTCAGTTCCCAAACAGTCAGCCAGTACTACTCTAAGACTAAATAATGAAGACAGTATGACCCTAATATTCTTTCTACATTGTGCATTTGCATTCCAGGACAGTTGCATACTTGACTTGAACATGATAATTCTACCTTTCTGGGTCTCATTTGTATCCAAGAATGCTTAAATATTTAAAGTAATATCAAAAGCACCACCACTCTTCATAGCAGACTAAGTGCTAAGATAACCTGCAAAATTCTCAGGGTTCTCTTGTTTTTATTACTATTATAATTGTTTGTATTTGAGTTTTTTCCTAAAAACTATGTACATGGGAAGAGCATTTGGTCACCATTGGTAAGAGGTGCTACAAAAATGATATCATACACTGTGTCCAGATGTATTGCAACATACATATTCAACCCATCATATTGCTGTGCCAATAGATGAACTAAAACAACATGGCATTTGTTGTACCTCAATTAACTTTTCCTTGATGTTTACGAGAAAGTAGTAACTCATAACATTTCCTCCCTTCAGTGACCGAAGATGGTCTTGCACTGAAAAACATTAATCTTTTAAGCAGTGGTATCAACTAGATATGGGGTTTTGAATTATTTAACTAAACTGTATCCTTTCTCATCTACAAATGCATTAACTCTAGCTGAAACTGGTTTTGTGCAAATCCAAAAGTTTCAGGTATCAGGGAGCAGGGAGAGGGCATCCTATTTAGGATAAACTGATCAGGCAAAATGTTCTCGGGGCTCCATCCTTCACAGCTCAGAGTATGTCTCTTACAGAACAGAGGACCTTCACTCCAGTAAAAGACACCTAAAACTGAGGGCACAAAAAAAATCTAATTCACCTCAGGCATAAGAGACTTGAGCATAGGACCACTGAGAGACAGTATTTCAAGACATCTCTTACTAGCCAAACCATTCTTAAGTAATCTTTCCTAATTTGTTAGTCTACAAGCTAACTGCAACTTAAACTGCTTAACTTTGTCTGTATATCAAATTTAGGTAGGAGGCTGCGTATTACAAGTCACATAGATGAAATCCAACACATTGAACGCATGTAGGATTAATACTGAGAACATAAGTTGGAGTTAAACCCTGAAATAATGCTCTGAATGTTTCTGACTAGTGCAAATCAATGAAATACCACAAAACCATCAGTCAAAATTTGCACTGTAGAAACAGTATTGGCTCCAGAATGGAAGTCTAATAGAAATCCAAAGATACCAATTCTTGCATCCAAGCAGCATCTGAACTCGTAATACTAACTTAAGTATATGTATTAACTGAAGCTGAACGGTAATGAAACAGTACAACAAAAATATTTCTTTATTTCTCAGTAAATTCCCCTAATTTGATTTTGCAGAATTGTTTCCTTTCAAATATACAGAAAGCTTAGCTTAATGATCAGTGTGGGTTGTTAAACAAAGGGGCCATGCTATAACCTGCAATTTCTATGTTGTCTTATTGCCACAATATGAAAACATTTCTTGAAAAGAAACAATGAAGACGTGCTGCAGTGCAAGATTCTTTAAAATTCCTTGTAATACAGCACACATTACAAATTCAGAAACAGCTCCACAAAATATATTTGAAAAATAGGAAACTTAAGTACTTCTGAGAATCATGGTGTGTTTCTGAAGTGAAAAAAGCAATCACAGGAAAGAGGTGACCTCTAAAGTGTTTAATAATTTCATATCAAAAAATCAACAGCTAGATTTTGCATGGTATAAAATGTGAGAGAAGTCACATATAGTTGTGCAAGCTGCTGCAATTCCCATGAAACTGCTTTTCTTTCAAATCCTTATTTCACCATCTTTAGATTGTGACCAGCTACAGAAGCTAGCAGTAGACTCAAAATAACCAAATTAAAAATAGAAAAGGAATTGGAATCTGTTTCCTAAATTTCATTAATATGAACCAGATGTTTATTTAGAATGCAAAGTTACACATTAAAGCAAGTACAAGAGTCCTGATTATTTAAGCATATGGCTTAAGGGGAAAATAAGCTAACCCCTTTCTATATTATCTTTTACTTCTTTTGTCATAGGTAAAACAAAGAAAAAAAGTTTAAAAAACAGAAGACAACCTTCATAATACCATATGACACCATAAGGAAACCTCAAAAGGTAAAGGAACCTGGGCTGCACTGATCTTCACTCTTAGGAGAGCCACTCTATTGCCAAAAGCACTCAAAAGCACCAGACACTACATAAAATACTTAACCCTAAACTTGAGCAATACATATCCAGTAGGACTACTAGACTCACTCCTGCTAGGATATTTTGAGTCATCTCCAAACACATGTAAGTTTTAAGAAAGGAGAAAAATGTTACAAGTATTAGAACTCGGGTAACTGCGAGAATCTATAACATCCCATAGTATTGCATGTTTATTACTTCTTTCTCATTTTAGCATCACTGTGCCCTTTCAATTCTAGGATATTGTGAAACTACTTTTAAGAACACTGTAAAAGCTAGAAGTGGTGGGAAAAAGCAATGACTGCAGCTAATTAAAGCCTCCTCTGGTACAGTACATAAACTGTTTGACAGTGTACATGAATGCTGTCATATGAGAAATGCGGAGTATTTAAAAATGTTACTTTTACCTGTCATTTCAGAACTCCTTGAAAGCGTTCACCAAAACTCAAGTTCACATGAACTTTTAAAGGTTCACTCTAGCAAGCTTATAAAACCAGAACAATTCTCCTTAAGAACAAAGATATCCCTGACATTTTTAACTATGAATGGAAAAAAAGCCTAAAAAAATTTGTGTAGCAGTGGAGGCAAAGTGCTAACCAACCTCTGGGGGCATTCTGTTGATCAAAATAGACAGTACTGCACCTGTATTTTCAAGTCCAGAAAGTAGAATAATGAATAGTTTTCTCCAGACTGGACAATATATTAAGGAACATCTTGAATATAGCTAATGTAATATTTTTCAAAGATACTCACTGTATAGAATTTACCCAGTAAATATAGATATTACTTATTTTGGAATTTCCCTCTCCTCCCCCACAAAGTAAAGAACAGTTGCAGTGGCAAAATTGGTATGAAAGTTATGAATATTTGAGTAAAAAGAAAAATTATAACAGTAGTAGTCAGTAAATTATTATTTCATGGGAACAATTTGGTGAATAGTATTTATGCATAATCAAATTTCATCTTTTGCAAAGCAAGATACCTGACAGGAAACACATACCAAAATTCTAATCATGTAGTCTATAAGCTAACAGTATCTGAGGAGAAAAAACCAAACCAACTTCAAAGAGGAGTTTTTTCTTTTAGCAGCAGCACCAACAGTGGAAGAGATGTTTGGGACCTTGCTCCCTGAAGGACTATCCCTGTCCACAACCTATTCCTGATTTAAGGTCACTGGTTACCACCTTCCGTAAATTAGGAAAGCAGGATTGCCATTTTAGTTCAAGGAGCTTTTTTTTTTTTTTTACTTCCTCCTTCCTGTTTAGCAGAATATAGATTGGGCCACTTCATTTTTATTTTTTTTTTTTAAATTAAGTTACATGTACTATTGTAGAAAGCTTTAGAAACAAAGTTACATTGATAAAACAATATAGTCTATATATTAAAAGATTTAATATACTACAGTTTCTTTAATACCTGTCAGTGAAAGGGAATGCCGCCTTTTTTTTTCCTTCTTGGATAAGTAATCACAGTATATGATAAATGTCTGCCTCAAAGTACATTTATATATAATCTAAATAAAAGTATCATTACCTCATTCATCTTTGTTCCCAGCAATTTAATATTATTTCTCTTCCACTTACTGTAATTTAAGAGACAAAAAAAACCCAAGCTATCATTAGCACCAACACATAGTTTTTCCTGCCTACTAGAATTGAAAAATTTTGGGGACAGATACTTTTTTTTAAATGTATTCAAAGTACAACTGAGGCCAAATACAGTAATCTGTCAATACGCAAATTGCTATAAAACATGTTTTTAAAAAAGTAAAACAAAGACCAATTTTTCAGGTCTCATGCATAGAATATCCAAGTATTAAGTGGTCTTTAAAATTATAATTTGCATGCTTCCCTTACATTATGATTAGCATATAACTGTTTAAGGGATGCTTGGAATAAGTATTTGGAGAAATAGACACAAATAGAATTTAACATCCTGTTTCAATTAAAGATCTAAGGAGAGAGATTATGCTGGAGGTTGGCACTTTCAAGTTATGGTTAGAGCTGTACTGAAAAACAAATTCTCAAAAGTAATTTTAGTAAGAATTTAAGTTTTAGAAAATGCTTATAGCTTTGAGAAACAATTTTGAATATCTACATAATAAATCGTGAGCCTCTTGCCAGTTAAGTTATAAACAAGAAGAGGGCCAGTTTCACTGAATTAATACAGTTAATAATAGTTTAGGTTAAAGCCACTGTTATTCTGTACAAGGTACTAGGGACAGTTTACAGAAAATATTCTATTGATGTTCATATTAGAAGTGGAAAAAACTAGCTTGAGGTGATAAGAAGTACTGCTTTTTTAAAATTGGTTATGTATTTATGCACAAAGGGTATACACAATTAGCATTCAAAGCCTGAATTATACAGTCATAGCAACTAACAAAAAAAAACAACACAAAAAACACTAAAACATTGAGAAACCCAATCTTAACTTACTAAAAGCAGGAGTCCAAAAATGGAAACGTATAGCAAATAGCAGCATCATGTTTGATCATTTATGTGTGACCCTAAAATATCATCTTATCCACTTTAATACAACAAGGATGTTTCTCAAGATATCAAATAATGTATATAAGAGGAGTACATAATTTTTATTCCATACATACTTTTCATATATTACACACACACGAGTAGATACACATACACATTCCATATACATACAGAACCACTGAAACAAATAGCACAACATATTTACCGTGTCATGCCTGAAACAAACTACAATAAAGATGGGGGGAAGAGTCAACTAACTTTGGGACCCTTATATAAGTCTAGTCCACCATTCTGCTCTATTAAGGAAAGTCCAGATTCTTTACAGTGCAGATTTTTCCACCATAGTTCCTTAATAAGCAATGTGCAGGGATTACACTCAAAAATCATCCATATGGAAATCTGACACGGCACAGAAAATAAGATTACCTCTGGCCCCAATCCTGGCAATGAAGTGCTGGCACAAATACTTCTCCTACTGCTCATGCTGAATTAAGCAAATGCACTGCTCCTCAAGCTGTACTAATACTTTACTCTTTCACATTGCTTCTCATCCTTGTCAAACTATTGCATTTCTAGACCATTTGTGCTTCTTTGTGTTGAAGCTTCATGTAATTAAGAGTAAGTATTTTCCATAAAACGTGATTTTCTCAATGCTGTAACATTACTACATTTACATAAAATAAAAGAAATATTACACACTTGCTTCATTCTTTGCTCCCAGGGGATTGAAATATTCTAAATATTTTTTTAAAAATTTTGTTGATAACTCAGTTCTCTTTAGTATTTAATATTACACATATTTAGTATTTATGCTCACATTCTATCGAAGGTATTGAGTGACAAGACTCCTTTTTTCCCCCTCCACTTCTGCCACAGAATCCAGATACAACAGCGAGCAAGCAATTTTACCCTATTTTATGTATCTGTTATTTGTACAGTGTACTCGCTTGTCTAAAAAAGCAGTTAATTCCCTTTTGTAAAGAGCTGATTGGAAGTGTAAAAAGTATAAAGCACATAGGAAGCAATATACATTATTTCACAAAGTACAGGAACTTATGTAAGAGTGAATAAATATGCCCTAATACTGAAACTAATAATTCTGTTATAAGATCATATAAAACCCATTTTCAGCAACCGTTCAAATGTTTGCAAGGAATACTTAAGGCAACACTTAAAATAGATGTGGGGTTTGTATACTGCAAGCCATATTTATAATGTATTTATGAGCACATTTGTAGATACCGCTCCCCATTAAGCTGCTGAAGCATCCAACACACACATGGGCAGAGCACAAAGTACTGCTACATTGCAAAGAAAATAACTTAATACGCAAACACATTTTCGTCACTAAAATTCCCAAAGTTACATTTATGGGCTTTTTTCACTCAGCTACTAAAGACATTCCATCCTGAAAAGATAAACACAGTGTTCTTCAGCCAACTCTTCACATCCTGACATTTGCTTCCACCATTGGAATTTTCCAACTGTGCTCTAATGTGTCTCTGACTAACCAGTAGTATAACCTGACAGGCACTACTGAATAGTTCTACTAACTATGGCCCAGAATATATATTTATTTTTATACTTTAAAAGACTGAAACATTGTCTCAAAAACTGTGTAGCAGGCAAGAATGGAAGTTATTCCAAGTCTATAATAATATTTTTATACATCTTTTAGTGTTAAGACAGACACACGTGGAGGAAAAACATTAAAAAAACCTCTAAAGCTCTGAAGATTTATTAGCTACATGTGAAGATACAGCAAGTTGTATGGACCTTCAAGTTACTTGCAAATCTACATCTGACTCGCATCAGAAAGGGTCAAGGTTATTATAAGAGAGCCTAGAAAGGGAAATCCGCACAAGAGCAAACAGAGATACATTATTTAATATTACTCTTTGAAATAACATTTTGTGCATAAGCACTAATGTTGCACAAGATGCAGAGAGATATGGATGTTAGTACTTAAAATTAAGAATAAAATTGTCAAAAAATCTAAAGCAAAACTATATTGCATTTTAGGAAGTAATGACTACTACTTAGATATTAAATACTTAAAACTCAAATGCTACTCTTTCTATAAAGACTAGCTCATAGGAAGTAATGATTCATTTGCTCTCAATATAAAAATATAAATATAGTAGAACAGGAAATAAAATTTCTTTCTTCCATCAGCATAAGCACACAACTAAATCCAACACAGTGACAGCTGAAGCAGTTTTCTAAAGCCAAAAAGTGTTCATGGTTTTGTGTTGGTTTTTTCGGTTTTGTTTTGGTTTTTTTTTTCCAAAGAGAAGCAACCTCAGGAGACAACAAAACTAGTGATGTCCCTAACATACAAGGCAGCTCATTTTCAGACTACTGAGACCTAGATATATTTACCAAGAGAGAATATTGTTTAGCATTACATAACCATTCAGATTTTTTTCACATATCCAGAAGTCTCTTAATTACATTTACTTTATTTCAGTTTAAAAAAAAATCTTCCCTAAGAAAACATTGAGAAAGCTCAAATGGCCAGATCATTCACTCGAATGGCCAAATTACTTACAATATAGAGCTCCAGAGCCGGACGCAGTACTCCAGGTGGGGTCTCACCAGAGTGGAGCAGAGGGGCAGAATCACCTCCCTCGTCCTGCTGGCCACACTTCTTTTGATGTGGCCCAGGTTGAGGTTGGCTTTCTGGGCTGCAAACGCATATTGTCAGCTCACGTCCAGCTTTTCATCCACTAGTACCCCCCCAAGGCCTCCTCAGCATGGCTACTCTCAAACCCTTCATGTCCCAGCCTGTATTAATATCACACGTTGTCCCAAACCACAAGCAGGACCCTGCACTTGGCATTGTTAGAACTCAGGAGTTTTACACGGGCCCACTTCCCAAGGCTGTCCAGGTCCCTCTAGTTGGCATCCCACCCCTCAGGTGTGTCAACCGCACCACTCAGCTTGGTGTCATCTGCAAATTTGCTGAAGGTGCGCTCATAGACAACATCTGTGTCATTGAAGAAGATATTGAACAGTAGTGATTTGAATGCAGACCCCTGCGGGACACCACTTGTCACTGATCTCTAAGTGGACATTGAGCCATTGACCACTACCCTCTTGATGTGACCATCCAACCAATTCCTCATCCATCAGAAAGTCCACCCATCAAATCCAAAGGATGCTGTGAGGAACCGTGTCAAAGGCCTTACAGAAGCCCAGACAGATAGTCCAAGAGCAATAATTACCTATCATTAAGTTTCTGAATACTTGGGCAGAAAGCTTACATCAATATCTACTTTTCAAAATAGAAAAAAACAAACCAGAATGACAATGAAAGACTTTTTATGATAAGCTAAATAACATATACTTTGAATTTTAGAGCCTGTTAAAATTTTGTTAATAAAACAATTTGATTAGGCACTTATTATTCTGAGTAAACTGCCTAACGGTTGATGGAATTTCTGCTTTTCCAGAAAATTTTACTGAGATTCAAGAAAATAAATAGTATAGATTGCTTATAAGAAATAGAAGGAATAATGGATTTCATCTATTAATCAAAATGCTTTTACTTTTATTTACTGCCTGCCCATCAAGACTGGATGGAATGCAGGATCCCTAGCCATCTCTACTTTGCTTCTAGTACCTCTAAAACAAAGACTGTCTCAAAGATAACAGAGAAAAAGTTATATTCTAGAACTGATCCTTAGTTTATGAATGTGTTTGTGTAACAATACATAAGTAGAAGTATCAATTTGCAGTTTCCTTATGTGTAAACAGCAAACGCTCAGTGCTTGGCCTTTAATTCTTCATACACATTGCATTTGCTTGCAGTCACCTTCAAGGTACAATGCAGTTTCAGAATATTATATATTATTAAAACATACCCAGTGTCAGAATACTATACCAGCATTACGTTTACTAAAGTGTCAATTTAAGATGTATAAAAAAGTATTCCTAAACACTGATTTTTATATGTCATTGTATTTTCCTCTCAGTTTGAATGGGAGATGGAACAGCTCAATGATGTATAGATAGCATCTTATATAACATTCAAGAATTCGAAAGCTGCAGGTCTTGAATTTGAGAATGACTAAAGCTCCAAAACGTAAAAATCTAGTGGCTGATGTTTATTAGGAGGTTATCTTGCACCCCTTTTAGATGTTTAATATACGTCAAACTGATCTCAGTATTATGTCCATTAAATAGTTTCCTTCAAGCCTATCAAACAGCATCACCAATAAAGTTGTCCAGAAACAACTTCTAATCACTGCAGAACAGTGTTCTCCTACTCTGTATCATTTTTACTGTCATTCAGTTTTCCTCAAATGATCATCTTTGTGCACATTTTTCTTCAATTATTTCAACAAAAGCTCCTTTCAAGTCATATAAAGTGATGCTATTTTCTTCTTGCAGCAAGCAGCACTAACAGAAAGTAGCAATGATACTAAACATTGTCTGCAATTGTTATGGAAATATATTTACCTGTATCCTGTTGTCATGGAAGCTAGAGATCAAGACACACAAGCTACATGCAATAATCTATACTGATTTGAAGGAAACGCTCAGAAGTAAAATTTGATAGAAATCAGACTAGTTTCAAAAGGCACTGGTTACCCAAGGCATGATCGTGAAACAGTTGTACTTCAATCAATATTTAATTCATTATTTACATCCTCCAAGTTCTATTAATATCCAGAGTACATCCAATTTAATAGCTCAGGCACTCTCAAACTTCTAGCAATTTTTTATCCTGGCATTAGGCCAATTTTAGCAGTGTTCTAAACTACACAAAAGGACATTTGCTGACATTCCACATTTGTTTCTTCTTTGTAAGGCAAGGCTATTTACTTACGTCTGTTGTTTTGCAGCTGACCAGTTTTCTAAAATGGCAAACTCATGTGCAAGTTTTACTTCAGGAAGAAATTGTTTCCTGTGAGAGTGATGAGCCCCTGGCCCAGGTTGCCCAGAGAAGCTGTGGCTGCCCCATCCCTGGAGGGGTTCAAGGCCAGGCTGGATGGGGCTTGGAGCAACCTGGTCTGGTGGGAGGTGGCCCTGCCCAGGGCAGGGGGGATGGATCCAGGTGAGCTTTAAAGTCCCTTCCAACCCAAACCATTCTATGATTCTGTGATTCCTTGAACACAGAGCTACTATTCTTTTATGAATTACATTCAGTTTGTTCCATTTTCAATTTTATAAAAATTAATACTATATCAATGTTTTAGATAGTGTTTGAGTCTCTAAACACTTCTTTACAAGGAAATTGTCCCCTTTTATACAGGCGTGAAACACAGTTTTACCTATTCATATACTTAACCACTGTTGCTGGAGATATGCTGCGTGCCACATAGCATTTTATTTTAGAATTCTTCACAATACTGAACAATCTCATTACTAGTGCTGTTTTCAGGCATGTACTCAGGGTCTGGTTTTTTTTTTAAACTACAGATTTCAGAATAGTGACTACTTGCTTTTGTCAATATTAGCTTCATTCTATTTTATATCGTTTAAAGACTGGAGAAACTGCTTTCACTGCCACTTCACTTAAACAGAAATATTTATGGCGCCAAAGAGGTAAGGAGTCTCTCTGTTTTTTTCTTCAGTATTTACCCTTATTATTTGAGGGTAGAAGGAATGGAAGGAAGAAATTTTAAAAAAATAAATTAAAGTAATGTCTTGCCTTGAATTCTTCCCCTCAATCAGTTCTTCCTAGATCAAAATCTCAAGCATTTCAGCTTGACCTTCTGCCAATATTCCAAGCTAGACATCTGAAGCAGAATTTGTGAAAAAAGGACAATTGATAGCTTGGATGAGAAATAAATACTTTCACATTTGGGATACAGAAGATCCACAAGGAATCAATTCTAGAATGAAACATTCACTACTATAAATGTTTAGCTAGCAATCAGCTAATATCATCGTACACAACAATGAATTCATGCTGCACCATTAAATAGCAAATTCGTCATGACCAATAATGATTATGCATAGCAAAACACGACACAAACATGTTTTTGTGAGGGAATAAAATACAGTTTTGTTTTCTTTCACCTGTTACTCAAGGAGAAAAATATACATTCAGTGTAAAGCTTAGTGATATCCTCTGTCTTTGTTTACTACATTGCAGATATATTTGTGTTTGTGAAAAGATGAAACAAGTTGTTCCTTACATTTGGAAATGAGACAGTGAGATTTACAATTCCATTTAGTTCCTGCACAATTTTGTTCCACAGATTTAGGCTGAACAGAAAGCCTTTTCCTCCTGCCCAAATACAAGGAGCTGCTGTTTCAGTCAACAGCTCTGACATTTAAGGGGGAAAAAAGCATTCCTTTTACCTGAACTTAAGATAGCACGGGATATCTCAAAGCTCTCACTTGCGGGTAGCTTCACTTCATACTGTACCAGGAGGCACTGAAGAAGAAAGAAAAGACTAGTATACTCATATGTAGTAGCTTGGGTTTTCTGTAGCGTCAATTATTTAAAGCCTTGATATACAGTAGTCTTATCAAGTAACTTAAAAATTACAAGTTTATGCAGCATAAATAGCAAAAGTGATATATGGTAACATACGACTTCCCTGAATAGAGTTAGTAAAAGGAAATTATTCTAAAAGATACCACTACTTTCTTCTAAAATCACACTGATACTGAACAGAAGAGAGAAGTAGCCAAAGCCCTTCACAGGTGAAATGCAGCTTTACATTGTTCCTTTCAGATATTCCACAGAAAAGATCTTCCAACCATTTTAAAGCATTTCTCTAAACCTTGCTACTTGCCCAAGAATCAAAGCATATCATATACTTAAGTGCTTAATGCTCCAGAAGAGACTAGGGGCATTAAAAAGAAAGTTCGTTTTCCTGCTGTTATCAGGACAGCAAACAGTTTCTGCAGCCTAAACCACACCTAAATTTCATTTAGGCCACCCTAGACTTTGAAGAGAGCAATCAGACAGGCACTACTGTAGAAGACCAGAAACAGCAAAAGATGATGATGTTGCATAAAGATGACAATTAGAATGTCAGAAGCGTTTGGAATAGCAGAAAAAATTGCTTAAGGAAAAAGAGAAGGCTGGTAATAAACAGAAGTCATAGTGGGGAAAGAAAATAGTCCTGAGAAACATTCTGATAGCAGAGGAATACCCTCAACAACACAGGAACAGAAATTTCCAGGGATTCCTGTCTCAATTTAGTGAAGGAGCATAAAAATAGTACTAATGACAAAACCACATAATGGAAACAGAGAATGATAATCAAAGTGTGAATCGCAGGATTGTGCCTAATACATAGAAAAAAATCTGTACACTTAAGAGAACAGCTGGAGGTCAGCCAAAAGTCTGGCCTCAATTATTCAAATATAAGCACTTTAAGGCCTTTTATCTATACATTTTGGTTCATTCAGTTTTGGTTAGGTCACTATTGTTAAGTCCATTAACTGCAGTAATCTCCCCACTGAACAGATTTTTCCTTAAGAGGTTAATAATGGTCATATAAGTTTACTCCGAAACATTACATTCTTTTTATAACAACAATAAAAGGCAAAATGCTGATCAAATGAAAATGACCCCTCACTTCAACAATAAATGTGTTTAAAGTGTACAAAGATAGCAAAAAATAATTTTGGAGTGATCAATTCCTGAATTTAAATGCATATAATTAGGTAATCATTAAGTTACTCAATAGATTTCATTAGGCTTATTTCTGGGTTTCATGTCATTTTTCTTTCCAATTAACTCAGCTGTTAAGATTAATTTTATATTATTAGCAAAAGATCAGAGCCAAGATTCACACTATTTAGGTCCACATAAAACCATACAGCATTGAAATTTATGATATCTTCTTCAGCATAAATACAGATTCACTATGTCCATGCAACAATAACAACTGCAAGTCCTATAAAATAGAACTGTTTTCACATTGTTTAAGTGGAATCAAGTATTATGCCATTTAGTTAGACTTGTCTTATAGTATAAGCATACTTCAGTCACATCATTTTAATATCTTGCTTTCAGCCATGAAAATAATAGATGGATGCCTTACAGAGTCGATGAATTTCTAAACATTCACGCTATATTTTTCACTGGCATTAATCTGTCATACAACTCAAAAATACCACGTTCTCCCAAGTCTCACCCCTACCCTATTGTTTTGCTTGATACTAAAATTAGTCTGTGTCTCCTTGGTAAATATCAGGCAACATTTTATGAAAAAAGTGGGATGGCTTCCTCCTGGTGAAAAAAGTAACAGTTACAATTATAAGCTTCTGCAAGCATTATGTAAATCTATACCTAGCACAGAAAAATTGCATTTTACCACCACATTATCCGTTGTATGAGAGGGGAAATAAAAAGATTTCTGAAACCATCAAAATTAAGTAAGACAGAAGCAGAATCATTTTGTCACCTAAACTCTACTTATAAACTTGAAGAGATGTAATCCAAAGTCTGCCGTAAAATACATGTTAGGCCTATTAACAGGTCAAGTTCTCTGAAGTAAATAACTTCAGCAGAATACAAAATTTAAAAGACATTTCCCATATGCATATCTCAGATAAATGTTACTGGTGCAGACAGCCCGCTTGGTAAACGCTTGCTTCATCTCTTGTCTACTAAAACAAATTATTCCTGACTTCTGAGTCACCTGTGAACAGTGGTATACTACCACCAGAAAAGTAAGATTTTTCTCTTCCTAAACCTCAGTTTAGATACAGAGTCACAAAACTCAAGCTGAAAACTGTCAACGATGATTTTGCTCTACAACAGCCCGATGCTGTAAGGTTCTGAGCACCTTCAACTTCCATTCAAATCAAGAAAGATCAGTGCCAAAGTTGAAGAGTTAGGTGTGTGACTCTTCCTATATTCAAGAAGTCCAAAAAGGTATTCTGCATGCTTTTCCACTACTATAGTGTTAATGCTTGGGAATGTTCTGTACTCTTAAATATTTTGCTTCCTTCTTAGAGGTTTGACAAACCATCCTTCCTTATGACCAAGTGATCTTTTTCACATCAGCTGTATCCATCTTTGTTTCACCCTAAGTTTCTGCTTAAAAAGTAGGAAAAAAACAGAAAGACACATAATTTTATGGGGTTTTTTTTTCCCCCTTCCAAGAAAGAGGTCTGCAGAAACAGCAGTGGCATAGTTGTCCCAGTAACTGCTTTTACTTAACTGCTGCTCCTATATTATCATTTGGGCTTCTAAACCATTTCATAACAAATGTCTGTTCCTTGAAAAACTTGAGTCCTATTAGATTTTACTGGATTAAAAGGAGCACAATCATGTTCCTTGTGTTCAAATATGTTGCTACTCTAACACAGAACAGCAAAATCAATATACCGGAACTTGTTTGGGGTCCATGTCATACCCTAGTGTCAGATGTAACTACAGACAGCTGATCAGCTGCTTTGTTGCTGTAGATACAGATATTGCCATATAGTCAGAGGATGAAAGTTACTACCTATTTTGTCAGCTTATTCTTTGGCAGTTGCCAAGACTTACCAGCTGTTCTTTTCAAAAAAGAAATAAATATTGTATTTGGTTTATGTTTCAGCACAAATACATGCACACAAATGTATGCACACATAGCAGAAGAAGGTTGAGTTTGTCACATTTGTTTACATTCTGTAGTAACACATCAAACAACAATATTGTTGAGCAAGAACATTCAGTTAACTATAAATAAAGGATAAATGAGGTAACCTTTAAATTTTTCTACTACAGTTCACATGAAATGAAAAAGTAACAATGAAGATTTGCTATATTTACTTCATACTCATTCCTTAAATTCATTAAGCTACAGCACTGCTTATTTAGTTCCTACGTAGATACTCTCTTAAAAGCAACAAGTAAAAAGCATTTTAAAGGGAAAAACTGCCAATGTTTTGTCATCAACTAAGAGAGCATCACCTTCATGTTAGTTTTTTTTAAGCTAAACTAGTTTCTGATCTCTTCACATTAAGAGTCTGAATCTTGTCAGACACCTACACAGAGCCATTGGGAGAGTACTCCGCAAGTTTTCAGCTGTTCAAAAGCAGACCCTTAGTGAACAACAACCACAAAAGTGGTAAATTTATCGTGGTATCTATTTCCTCAGTAATCTAGCTGTATGTATAGGATAGGCGTACATCACCCGCAATATCACAGGTCCCAGAGATGTTAGCATGTACTAGCACAATTAAATATAAATCAAGACTTACCTAACCTAGTCCTGTTTGTCACCATTATTCCATAGCTAGACTCTACCCTATATCAACCCTTTATTTTAACTGAGGTGAATAAAAAAAAAAAGAAATTTCTGCCTGTGGCACTATGAGGAAAGGGTGGGTTGGTAGAAACTTGAAAAAGAGAAGAGATTCTGCTTCTGGTGTTATTCTTCATCTTCCCCCTTCTTCCTTTTTTAAAGAGTCAATAGAGGAAGGATCTTATATATTTATATATATATGTAAGCATGTAGAGTGTATTTTCCATATGTTATAAATAAAATATTTTATACAAAACCAGGATCTTAAATGAACCTTCACACTTTTTTTTTTTAAAGCTCAAGGTAAGTTCAGGCGCTAGTTCACAAAATTCAGACTTCAATTCATCCCTGCCACTGGTTTTATACTTAATAAAACATGACCAGGAATGGTGACAAACATTGTACACGCTGTGTCAATGAAGTGTCAACTGCAAGAGAATTTTTGGTATCAGTTAAAAATCCATGAACACATTAACTAATTTTTCAAAACTAGCAAAATCTATATTGAGTTGCAATGGGTCAGTGGCTAGCTGCAATATTCACTACAGCTTGATTCTGTGTTACCTTTCATACCCTATCTGATTCTGAAACACTGCACATGTATAGCATTTAATACAGAGCTAAAAAGGAGAATACGCACATTGACTTTCTCTAGGATTTGTCTACAAAACTGGTTAGGAATAGGAAAGCAGATGTTCTGTACCATAGAAATCTCATCTCTGACTAACTTTCACAATGCTGCACCTTTTAATTTTTTTTCTTTAGCCCACCATGTTGATATTTTTACAAACCTACCATTACACGACATCGCATGATGTAGCTTATGGACCCTGGTATGATGTGTCACAATACAAACTGTCAACTAGTACACCTGAAACAGTACTTTTGTAGAAGTGGTCTGAAAGACTCTGGCTCAAGACAACAACAAGAACCAAAAGGGACAGGGGCAGCATGGAACAGGACAGAAGGGAGTAAGGTATTTCAGAATATTTGGTGATAGGACAAGGGGTAATGGTTTTAAACTGAAAGAGAGGCGATTTAGATTAGCTACCAGGAAGAAATTCTTTACTCTGAGGGTGGTGAGACACTGGAACAGGTTGCCCAGGGATGTTGTGGATGCCCCATCCCTGGAAGCGTTCAAGGCCAGGCTGGATGAGGCTTTGAGCAGCCTGGTCTAGTGGGAGGTGTCCCTGCCCATGGCAGGGGGGTTGGAAGTAGGTGATCTTTACTCTTCCCTTCAAACCCAAACCATTCTATGATTCTATAAGGGCTAATAAAGTTTCGTGTCCACAGCTTTAATCTGTATATGACTCATTAGATCAAAGGGCTTTCTGGCAATACTGATTAGACAAGGGTACCAGGCAGCTGCTTAGCTTTTAACTTTTTGCAGAAGGTGCTGCACAGAAGACAAGTAAATACTGAACTAGATGGATGTTGTACTGATCTATTCAATGATCCAGTGACCTGTTAGCTTGGCTGCCTGTATTATGTTTTCAGGGGATGCATGTAGGAAAGTTGCTCAACATCTGAAAATGGGTAATAATGGAAGTAATTCTGCCTTCCCAATCACCAAGAGTAAGTTCTACAACACTTCTAGAGAAGGAAAAGGTATAAACTGAGGCAGTTTCTACAGTATTAAGTTTGTCTTCAAAATGCATTTGTATTTTGGGGTAAAACTGAAAGATACCAGAACTGCTCAAAAAGGGAAAAGTTGGCTTTAGCTAAGTTACTTGGTCAAGGCGTTTAATTGGCTGGGGGCAGGGGAAAGTGTGCTGTTAGGGGCCCCTAAGCTCCTGATGTCAAGAGAAACTCTTGACTATTTACTTAGTTCCACAGGTAACAGTTGTCAAATTATTGGAACAGCACTATATATGAATTACAAATATATGCTCAGCAACACAACAGTGATATTCCCTTTGCATTTAAGTGAAAATATAAACAAATTCAAGGACTCTGGAATCAAATAAGTACAAAGACCTCATTCACTGCTGTCTCATTGAAGAGAACACTTTTAATTAGCACACAATAATAATTTTTTCCCTCCTCCCCCTCTTGTTTTCATTGTGACAGATTCCACAGAACTGCACTGATAAACTCATATTAATGCACTTCAGATAAAGGAATTCAGAACTGATTTTTTGACAGCAAGGAAGGCTAGCACAGAACAGAAACATATCTATAGACTCAAGTGCTCAAAACTAAATATGATCAGATACTGACATTTAACATTAATACTTCAACAAACATTGCACTATGTAAAGTTGCATTATGTAAAGGAAAAATACCCTCATACACAATATCCTACTTTCACAATGGAGTGGAGTATTTTGGAATATCTGACTGTAATTTTCAGTACTCAGCTATTACAAGACTGAGGCGTAGTGAATTGATCAAGCCACCTAACGTTAAGTTATGTGGCAGGAAAAGGAAGTGAGAAGAAAGAGGCCTAAACATTCTATGGAAGGGTCAAAATACACTACAGGATGCGTTTTTCAGTCCTTTGCAAAAAATTTCAGGTATCAAAATTCAGATCAAATACAGTACAAGGATAATGAAGCCTTAGCTTCAAATGAAGAAGAGAGGATGACAAATCTTTTGTGGAAGATTTAGTCCCCTCTGATGAACGTTCAATAGAGCTACAGAGTGTGGGGAACTTAAGATCAATAACTGGATTTGCTATAGTAATTTAAATATAAAGAAGCTGGGGAAAGTATCAGCAGTAACACTATCCTTAACCAGATGCCTGCAGAGGTTGTCTCTAGAAGTGACTGTAATGAGTTTACACTCTTACTCCACCTATCTTATCCATAGGGGTAGGCTACTAATGATTGTTTGGTCCTTTCACAGCAGTTAGTGTCTTATGCCTCACTAGATTAGATAAATGAGATAATTAAGGATCATGAGGAAAAGCTTGCTAATGATTAAAGCAGACATTGAACCAGTTTTCTATTTATTCCCCTTACATACATTTCAACTCTACCCGATTTACATCTGTAAATGCAGGCTTGTGAATCATCATGTATCAATGAGCAATTTGCCTTCTCTTCACTTTTAAGATTTTTCATATACGAGAAATGTAATGCCGGCAAACCTGATATATTCCAAACAGCATATCTGCTCAAATAACGGACAGTGAAACTGATGTTTCAACAGAAGCATATGTATTTCTCAAGTATAAGTGCTCCCTAGAGAAACAAACAGGTAGTCCTACTGACACACACGCTCAGAAATTGTAATGGCTCAAGAGCATTGGGCACTAAAACATATTCCCCTTAGGCAGTAAGTTGCTTACAGGGTCACAAAGTCTTTTCTTGTAAATTCTATTTGTTAACCAAAACAGTGGATGAGTTTCTTCTATATGTAAAATGTAAGACCACAGGTTTTGAGCATATGGTCAGAATGTTTTGTTCTCTAGGCAGAACGTATGAAGTTGGGTGACAGCTTCATAATAGCGGTATCTGTGCACGCTTTCCAGCTCATTAGCCACTTGAAAGTAATGAACTAGAAAAGGTTTAGGAAGTTAATATTCAGATATCTTCAAATTAGGTTCCTCCTGATTATACACTGAAACAATGACCACAGAAACACTTACAGATGAAATAATCCTGATAGCAGCTTGGGTTGGGAGTTTCTTTTGGGTTTTGGGGGGAGACAGGGGGAACAGCGTAGGTTAATTATAAAACCTTTAGGTCAGAGGGGAAGTTAGGAGGAAAACAACTCTACAGAACATAGAGATAACTGGCAATTCGCCAATGGAACCTTTTTGTTTAGAAAAAAATTATAAAAGATTACTTTCAAAATTAAAAACGTTTTAAAATGGTTCTGCATTTTTCAAATGAAGAGAACATATTTGGTGCATCAGAACAGCTTTTTGTTTAAAAACACTGCAAGTTAACTTACAATTATCATATGAGCCATCTGTTCACTCCACTGCTTTTCCTTTAATTATTATCAAATCTTCGAAATTCAACCGTTCATCCTGAGTTTGGTTTGGAAGCTATTTGTTCACTGTTATTATTAAAAAACTGAACTCAGATTACCCAGATGAGGCAGATCCCCAATAAATTTTATACCAATTGCAGTCATTTGTGTCTGAGGACTTCTTTCTGGCATCAAACATGGTGCTAAGTAGATATCTATTTTCTCCCCCTTAACACTTAATGGAAGACCTTGCCAGTGCATGAAGGAGCTTACTACTTACACTTTTTGGTTCCCTTTTGGGTACAGAAGCTTTTATTGAACAAAGTTAGCCAAACACTAATGTCATATTCATGCAGTATTACATGATAAGTACAAGTGTGTTTTCTAAACTTCCAGAGCAGCTGTTTTGAATTAAATGCTTATTGCCAATTGCCTTTTTTTTTTTTGAAGTTTATGTGAACAGAGAACACTAGAACTTAAAGATAAGTGTTACTGCAATTTTCCCTCCTAAGCAGAATTTTTTCTTCCTTGGTTACATATTATTATAGTTAACTACCAAGTATGGCAAAAGTTACTTAAATTCAAAGCAACCCCATTACTCCTATAGGGTAATACTTTTTGTCCTACAGGTACACTGTATTTAGTATCCTTGAAGCACTATACTCATCGATAAAAGAAAATCCAATCCAAAAACTGGATTCACCATAAAGTTCAACCTCAACTGATTTCTAATAGCTTTTTTTCTGCGTAAATAATTCCGTTTAAGGCCTTAAATCTGTTCTTTATCCCTTTTTTTGTGTGCAAAAAAGGGATCTTATCACACTTCAGCCCAATTCAAAGCACTAACCTAAAGCCTGACTCACATCCAAGTCCAAGAAGATAACTGCATTACAGGGAAATATAGAAACCTTACCTATGATCAGCTGACTTTAGTGTCTTTTTATACCCTAACAACTTTCAAAGAGTAACTGAAGAAAGCTATGCCCTCCTCTGTTTGAAATGTAGCAGAAAATTTACTCCTGCCATAAGAGAAAAGTTTATCATTCCTACACTTCCCTCCCTTTTAGAAGTCCCTTCTAACTATTCCAGAAAAACACTAACAAGGTATGTGTTGAAGAAGAAAGCAGAAGTGTTCAAGATAAATTTCAAGTATTGGAGTCTGATAAACATTTAGACAGTGTTCTCTTTTGTATGCAAATCTATTCTTCCGACTTCAGGAAAAGTCTTTCTACATTTTGAAATATTAGAAAGCCTAAATGCAGAGGCTTACAAGTGGTAGCACCCCTTATAAGGAAACTTTAATATGATCAAAATAGAAGTTTTCTTCAAAAAAGTGTCCATTTAAAGTTCTGGAAACACTAAAAGGTTTTTAAATCCCCCACAGAATTATTCATTTTTTATTTTTTTCCCCACCTGACCTCATTTAGCACAGCAGAAGCCTGCTTTTCCTCATCTATTAATACTTCAATAAAATAATTCATTTACAGTTAACTGCAACAGTATTCACATTTAGACCTGAATATTAATTGACTGATAATGAGATGATAAAGCTGCTTTTCTCTGCAGGTGTACCAATCAATTTGAATGAAACTGAAGAATTATTTTCCTTAGTGCATCTAAAATTAAAAAGTGATTTATATTTGCTAATAAAGTGCTTTTCATTGATCTCCTTCTGAAAAAGTATGGTTTCATTTGCACCTTTTTAAATTATAATAGTTTCCGTTTGTATAGGAATGATTTTCCAATATTATTTTGGCTCCAATTGATGATTAGCTTTAATACGGCTTTGTAGAATTAAAAAGCCCTCCAAAGAATTTCTAACTTCTAATAAACTTTAAGATTTCCAGTCAACAGAATGAACCTTTTTAAAGACACAAAAAAGTATCAGATTAATTTTTAAGCAAGTATTTCTCTTGGACTTCTCCATTTGTACAACCTGTTTACTATTACTGTTAGTCAATGTAGCTCCAAGGCTAATATAGTACAGACTTTTGCCAGTCATCAGTAACAGAATCCAGCTTGCAGCAATTCAAAGTACCATTATCTATTGAAATCTTCTAGCAGATGTTTGAACTAACAGAGCAATTAGACTTCACTTCAAAATTATTGTCTTTCAAGTGATAATAATTAAGGAACAATGAAAAGAATGCTATATTCTGAACATGTGTTCAGATACCAGACTCAGTGTAGGGACCATGAAAATTGGGTACAGATTGTTCACTTCAGTACAAAGAGATCACAAGGAGAATGAAAATACGGGATATGAAGTAAAATACATATAAATACAGCTATAAATATTGCTATACACTTGGAGAAACTGAGGACAGAAGCTTGGCCCTGAGTCCTATGAGCTCTGGAGGTCTAGCACCTTACTGAGCACAGGTGCTTAACCAAGTTGGTACCCATGATACATGCAAATACACTGATACTTGATTTTAAAAAAATTAAAAATCAATGTTTAATAATTTAGTATCTCTAGAATATAGTGTTGTGGATTATAAAGAATGATCTGAAAAGGGTAGAAGGGCAGCTACGTTTTTTTTAGCTGAACGAGAAGCCAAAACCAAGGACAATCTTCAACATTCTCGGTGACTAATCACCATGTAACTAACTACTATTGAAACCAGAAGCAGCCACAAACTCCAGTGCAATCTTAAATTGTTCAGAACAGTAAATACTGCACTTAAAGAATCACCCAGTAGCCTTACATTTTAGACACCAGAGAAGTCCTAGATATAAACTACAGATGTGCAAGTGACTCATCTCAGAAGGAATATCTCTTCTCAAAACACATATTTAACACATGGCCAGCTTGAGTAAAAACATTAAAAAGAAACAAGCAACCAACGCTCAGTTATAACATTTATTTTACCAGAGGATTTAAGCCTATCCAGATGGGATCTGATGCCAGCGCTGCAGAGAGGAATGACCCAGTACAAGCCAAAGTGAAAAACATACAAGCCAAGAGATCGCATTGTTCTGCGTACCCCGAGATGGAGTCTGACAGATCAAGAGGAAGAGTCAAGACAAGCTCTGGAAAGTTTAAATAAAGTGGACCTGGGCTACGCAGCTGACTCCAGGACAGATCAGGAACCAGGAATAGCTAGCTACAGAGACAAAAATGATACCAGAACTCAGGAGTTAATATCCTAAAGCACAGTCTTAGGGAAGAGCGAGTGTGCAGCCGAGACATATTCCTCAAAGTCTTATATAGGCTTCTCTTGAAGGTTCTGTTTACTTCAATAATTTCCCATCACAGCAGGGCCTAGGAATTTAACCAGATAAACAGCAAGTATTTGTAGCATTATCTAAGACATTTTTGGTAGATAATCTAGAATAAATTAATCAGAAAGCAGCAATTTTGGTTTAACGGAAGCTACAGAAGTTAAATGGATCAAAGAATCAAGGATGTAAGGAAGTAGCGTTTACTATGACAGCCTTTAAGTAGACTTTTTCATATACTTTGTAGATGACTGAAGCAAATGTTCTTTTTAATTTGAGATCACTTCTACTTACTGCAGAACTGCATGACAAATACAGGAAATAGCTTTCAGTCAGAAAGTCTGCTTTCAAGGATTCATTACTTTTGGGGTTTTCTAGAGCTACATGCACAGACTCATGAATAAAACATAATTAATTTTCCTCTGATATAAGCATTTCATTTGAAGAATTTAGCTTCTTAATAGTATAATCTGGCCATACTATACCTCTGTACATTGAAAAGTAATTAATTTTCTTACTGCACTGTAAGACAGTGAAATACATTTTAATAAAAATAGATTTTAAATCTACTGTTTTCAATGGTAGGCCTAAAGTTGTCTGTTTCCAATTTGTTAAGAATCAACATCTAAAGACAGCAAGCCTAAACTCAAGCTGATTTTTAACTGTACTTCAAAAATATTTTCTTCTCACATTTGAGGAGTACACAGCAGTTCAAGATATTCACTATAATCAAACCTTACATCTCCAGCATTATTCTGAACTCTCCCCAGAGTGCTACCATCACACTTCTGTAAAGCAAAGCAACAGTGTGTTTTTCAGCCACTGAACAACAACAAAAAAAATGTGTAAGTTTCTAAGTAACCATAGTTTAGAGGCAGCACGTATTTCCTCAAAGGTCTCCCAACAGGATCCTCCATTGAACCACTGACCTCATCTTTCGCTACTGCTTAACTTTAATTTTAGATGTAATTTGTACCCTTCTGGAGTCATACAAGTCAGACACAAGAGCTCAGAATGGAGGCACACAAGAAGTAGTCTGCCTCTACAGCCTCCCTAACTCAGTGCTACAGATGCCCAAGTGCAGCCAATAGGCACTTGGTTACACAACAGCAACAGAAAATACTTTAGAGGGTATGCACTAGGTAAAAAAAGATTTTAAGCATTCAATTCATAACAAAAAATTTAGATCAAAGCCTCAATAGTTAAAAACACATAGCCTTTCCTATTGGTAGATTTGAGAGCTATGCAAGATTAGTCTTGCATTCTTCCCTAGTCCTCATCAGCAAAGATTAGGTACCCACATTCCTCAATACAGTTTTTAGTCTCGTAATCCCTTTTACAACATTGCCCTCTAGTGGGTTTTGCCTGCAGATATTTTGTTAAACAGTAGCTCAATTCCTTTGCTTCAGTGATTTAGTTCTGATGAACATTTAATAGGCCTCACCAAGTATTTTTGTATGCAATAAGTGTTCTACAGCTGGGAGAGGAGGAGAAGGATATGCAGATAAGGTCTCACTTCATCTAACCCAACCTTCTTGGCATTTCAGTTAATTATAAAAAGTATTTTTAATTGCAGATGAGAAGGATTGTTAATTCCAAGAGAGCCTAGCACACAGATCTTGCCACAAATTCCAGTTCAGGCTACTGATTTACACCTCTCCATCATGCCATACTTTTGCTAAAGTGGGAAAATAAGACACATAGCACATAAATGAAATTTTTTTGGCAATTTATCCAAAAAGTGACATTTAATTTTGCTGTAGAATAGAGCACTTCATATTTAAAAAGTTTTTTTAATATATCTATATATAATTTTATACACACAGACACACATTCTCTCAAGCATTCAAAAATAGAGGTAATTTCTTGAGAAGTGTCAGTGGTTATCAAAAGAAGTTTAGGGGGGAATCTCCATCTCCCTCTGTAGCAGTAATTAATCTGTTACAACAGCCTAAACCCAAAACCCTTAGCTCCAAAGAGCAGTACCTCTGTTATGGGCATAGATTATCTGTGCCACAGAGGAAGATGTCATGAGGAATGTGGTAGGACAGAATCCTATATAACCCTTTTCTGTAGGGAAAGGAAGAGGCTATTGAAGATTGCAGAAGTCTGAATTAATAGAAGCCAAGAAGCAGCTCATAGGATTATCTCTTAGTGAAAACAGAAGGACCAAGGAACTTGTGTGCAACATCTAAAAGAAGCTACAAGACATTCAGTACCATTAGCTTAAAAATCTTAAACCATCATGTACTTAACTTCCAGGATACAAGAGCATCAAATTATCAGAAAAAATAATTTGCTTAGAACAACATACATTGTCTTACTATGAATACACTATAAACTAATAGCAAATTCTGTGACTTCAAGTTGGTATCAAGAAGTGCTAAATAGCCATCCAGGCAATGCCTTAAGCTAAGCACTTGAGGATCAAGTACCACTATAAAAATTCATGTTATAACTGCCAGCTGTAAAGTGCAGGAACTAAACTGGTAGTCAAAATTGCAAGTAGTACAATTTTTCCTGGAACTGTAACTTTCTCCTCCCTGTAAACACACTAGGAAATCCTGCACTGGGTCTCCAGGGAAAGAGAAGCACAACAAGTTTAATATTACCAAATATGGATACCTCAGGTCCCAAACTACCACTACGAACTTAGGATCCAGTTGACAAGAGAAAGAAAGAATGTATAAATACCATCTATAGCAACAGCAGCTCTGCTAGCAGTGTCCACTTCCAATTCTCAGCAGGCTAGACACAACTTTGAAGCAGTCCGGGTGACACCACTCATGTGGATGAGGAACACCTGCACCACTTGTAAGACATATCAAACTAATTGTCCAATATTAATCCAAAATAAGATACCAGCCACCCCACCAAATCTAACAGACAGCTATGCAGTGACAGAGTAATTCCTGTGATAAATTTCTGGATTTGACTCCCATGAGCTTCAGGTTGCCAAGTATACAGAAGCATAAATATGGCTACCCTATCTGTTCGCCTGTTCACTGGCAGTAAAATTATGCCTAGGTTGCTCCAGTTAAACTCACAGTTTAAGCAATGATAGCAGCTGTATTTCATACTCCCAAGTGAATATCGCCAGCACTTAAAACAAGAGATGCTAATGCAGACATACAAAATCACCAACCAACATGTGTTTGGCTAATGAGAGGCTCTAAATCTGCTGAACCATGGCTGAATTCTGACAAGTGTCAAACATCTATTCGGAAGTGCCAGCCACCTTTAACTTCTGCTTTCTTCAATGGCACTAAGAAAGTGCCATTTACTGAACTCAGGCAGCTCACTGGGCTTAAGACTCCACAGTAGTGAGATATCCAACACACCAAGAAATAGACCCTTTGAAGAAATGTATCTTTTATTCTTCCTTCTCTACCCAAAGATTCATTTTGTCCTTTACAGGTATAACGTAACATGACAGTTAATTGTATGAGGTTTGGATACATGAATAAAACAGAAATGCTACTCTGTCTAAACGCAAATGAGTGACACACGGCTCAAGTATTTAAAAGTATTTGATTCAAGAAAAACAGCGTTTACATCTACAGGATTTTACTTGCTAGTTGACTTAAGCTAATGAATAATTTTTCCCCTCCAGATTGGTACATCAGTCAAGGACATAACAAAAGAGGGGGACACCCCTCACACCACCCTCAAAAAAAAAAGCCAAAACCCAAAACCAATCCAACTGTTGATAAAGAAAAAACCTCTAGTCTTCAGTAACCTCCCTGCTCCACAGTCCAAACCACATACAGTCCTGTGACTAAGCTAGAGCTTGTTCAGAATTCAGAAACAGCTAGGTGTTCCTTTCCAGTTCATTATTCTTGTTTTGAACCAATTCCTTTGCAGGCTCACTACATTAGTTAAAAGCAATTAAGGTAGTTTCACCTCATTCTGGCTTATCTACCAGACACCAGGCTCAGATTATTAATAGGCTAACCAAATAACTTTAAAAGCTGACATACATACAAAAACAGGATTCCTAAATATATTTTCTTGTTCTTGAGTTGTTATATATAGCTATCAAAATCCAGTTCAGTGCTATTGTAGAGCAATCATTCAGCTCCATAAATACATGTTATCTAGAGTTACAAAGTCTGTTTATATGTGTTTGAGTTTTATACCACCATTAAAGAAATACACACCATTCAACATTTTTAATAGACATACAATTCAAATTCCACCTTCTCAAAAAGAATCAACAAGCTTTAAGAACTGTCAAGACTTCTCTTTACTAGAAGAAACAGTAACAAGTATACGCTAGTCCACGAAGAAACCTACACCTAGCAGTGTATCTTGGCATATGTGTATCTTTTAGTTAATAATGGAAGAAATCAGATATCTAACAGGTAAGTTTTAGACAGATTTACATCAGCCTAAAATACAAGTCATATAGGCCTTGTTAGAACAGTAATTTACTTTAGTTGTCTTTAAGTACAGAACTGTAGAGAAATTCTTGCAAGTCTTTGCATCAAGAGGAGTCAAGATGTATTATAATCAGGATTTTTAAACTACTGTAATAGAGTCCATTACAATCACATACATTGGAGTTATATAGTAAATATGAAGATAGGTCAATGGATCAACTTTTACAGGGAGAATACACAGAACTTGACACTTCAGTTTTTAAATATTAAACTAGATTTCTGGGAGATGTTTCTTAGATAACACTTTCAGATTATTCAAATATAATCATTATTTATACTTAAAAGTCATTGCAATAGAAACCGTTTCAGAGTCACAGAATTAAAACATACATACACATGTTTTGGGTTTTGTTTTAAAAATCAGTTAATGCCCGAGATTTAAAGTTTCATTGATCTCTGAGATTACTTCAGATTCAGCACAAGTTTCCATGAGGCGATGTTGATGGCAGGGCTCCTCATGCAATATACGTAGTTCTCCTTGAGTATTCATGCAGGGTATCCCTCAGCTTCAATGGCAATCTCACACCACTGTCTGTAAATGTAGATTTCCTCAAGATCCAACATGAAACTTGCCTTTAACTCCACAGTCTGTCAGTAACACAAAGATCAATCCCTTCAAGCACAAAATGCCAATAAACAAGTTGCTTACTTCATAGTTACGGTCTGTATTTGGAGCACATCAATATCCAATTTCAGCTTGTTTTGTCACATGCACTGTCCTTTATTGCTAAATTCTGGATAGCATTGGCAATTGTTTCTCTGCCAGGGTCTTCATTTTTTACTTTTTCCTCAGCCTGTCCTCCAGGCTTCTGGACAGATCCCACAACTGTTGTGCTCTTACTGGTATTACAGCCCATTCCGGTCTTAAATAGTCAATGAAAAGGATTTCTATCTTCTTTTTTTTTTTTTGTAGATGGCTATAGAAGGCTCCCTGCATTGCAGGAATGAAGAACAAGGAAAGGAACTCCAAGCTAAATAGCCTTCTCTATTGTATTGTTACAAGCAAGGATGTTTGGTTTCTGTGACAACCTACCGATCCTGCCAATCAAGCTAATAGAGAGCTATGGTTTACTACAGCCAGCAGAAAGCAGATTTTCAGACTACGAAACTGTTCTTCATTAGTATTTTTCCTAACAGTGTAACTCACAATTGCCTTGCCCAAGAAAGTCTGCTTTATTTCAACTTTTAAACATCCTAAAGCTCAGTAATAGGGAACACAGGGAAAAATCAAAGTAGCAAGTCTGTACAATTTGTAAACATCTTCAGGATCATTATCTATACTACTGTATATCTACCAAGTGTTTTAAATTAATAGTAACATCTCTATAGTTTTGTTCCTGTTGCTTTAATGGCTTGGAGCACGCAACTTTCAAGTTCCAACACTAGTTTTAACAGGACTCCTTGATCCATCCTTGAGGGATAACTAGTTTGCTTAATTCATTTATATAAACCAGTTTCCTCATTTAAACCATGAAATTATTATTTCATGTTAAACATGACAACTTCTGTAACAAAAAATTGGGCTATTGGCATGCCCTTATGTCTTTTCTGTCGACAAATTAGGCTTCCATTTCAACACAACTGTGAAGTAACAGTAGCAGAGTGATTACTAAACCCATCACTAAGCAGGTGATTTTACAGAGCTTAAGTTCCAGTGCCATGCAACAACTGTTGAATTTTTCAAGCTTATTCATAAACTGTTTGTTTTGTCACTACCAGACACAAGAAAAAGCCCCAAGAGTAGGGAGACACCTTGTTCAACACACTGGTCTCTCAGAAGTGATTTAAGTCCATACACCCAAACCCTCTTAAAATACCAGCTTGAATCTTCGATTTAAGAAATACAAAAGATACCCCCAAAAATCTCTCAACATTGGAACAGCTTCAAGCTTTCAGTTGAAAAGCAAGACTGAATGCATACACGTAAAACTCAAGCATGTCAAATAGCACATCTCTACCAGATTCTAAGCCAATAAACCAACTGACTTTCTAAGCCAGCAGACAAAATTTTCTAGTAAGTGGTATACCAAGAGTTCAGTGACTCATACCATCATCTATCCACTACAAATAACTACAAGCCAGCAGTAGCCTCATGTACAGCTAGACCTCAATTGTGTGTTCCCCCATAAAAAAAACAACTGCCTTATTATTTTTTTTAAACAGTAAAATGCAGAGGTGTATTTAGCTAAACAAAACATGCCAGTATTTCACAGGCCTATATAGTAGAGAAGTGCTCAACGGTACTAGGTCTTCCAGTCATACACATATCCTATGGGCTTCCACAACTATGTATTTGACTATAGGAAGATCCTCCCTCCTGCACAGTATTCAAACAGCAATGCACTGCAGCAAGCAGCAATGCATTGCAGTTGAGCAGTTCTCCACTCAGGGATCAAGAGAGGACAACCTCTAAAGAACTTTCATAATTGTAGGGGATGCATCCACCAAGTCAGAAAAGAAAGAACTTTGGAGGAATGTTCCAGAATCATTTCCATTCCAAGGCTAGAGTTAATTTAGCCTTAGATGATCAAAGGGCATGCCGCATCCAGCAGCTGAAGAAAAAAAAAGAAAAGAAGAGAGATGAATGGAAGTATGGGGAGGAAGCAGCGGAGAGTTATAGCTGTGCTGGAACATTTCGCAATTACTTCCTTATTGTTTTTAAGCACAGTCCAGGACCACGTTTTCTCTTTCCAGTACAAAATTAGTGCATTTCAGCCAAACCCTCTAAACCAGGCTGAGTTTCACTTCAGTTTAGGGATCTTAGCTATTACTGTCAATACTGGAAGATCCAAGTGGCCTTTGGGAATTAACTTGCCTTAAAGTTAAACGTAGCTTGTCAGACTGAGGTCCACACAACCACAAATGGACCCATACGCATGCACTACTACTATAACAATTAGCTCCTCGTTTAATGTAAGTGAGAAGCACAGGTTGGCTGTATGGGACAAAGCAGGCCCTTATCTTCTAGAACTAGTGAAAGCTGCATCGGTAAATCTTCATCAATTGATGCTAAACTGCACATTTTTCCCCACAGACACTTTTAAACTTTATTAAACATACACTAAGGTGAAATGTCTTAGTGTGAAAGACAGACTGATGTTAATACATAAGAACATGTAAATAGGTGCCCCAAAGACATTCAATGGAAAGAAAGATAAAAACTCATTTTCAGTTCTTTTGAGGCAGAGACTATTGCATTTGCTGCATGGTGTTTAAGGTTCTGTGAAGGAAGCACTCTTAGCCCCAAATTAGGGAGAATCACTGATTTGTGCATCTGAAGGAAGTCAGAATGGCACCACACTGAGTTTGACTCCATGACTCCAAATGCATATCAGATTACTGTCTCTCCCCAGTTATCACCAGAGGCAACATCACTTTCTGCTTCAAGGCTCACGTTGTTTGTTCTCTTTGTTCTAGTAACAAGAATTAGCAAGAGTTAGTTCTGTTTACATCATTACTACCCTCCATTTTATTCAACTAACATTAGGAACACCCAGTCAACCGCTTGCCTCTATACAAGCACTGGTAAGTAAACAGAGCAGGAAAAACATACTTCATTTAAAACATACCTAAGGAACATGCAGGTTTATGTAACATACCTGGTTTGGAGATTTAATTCAGACTGCTTTACTTTTGCATGTATTGTATGTACAGTCTAGATGCCAAAGTAACTAATCTAGTTACTGGACTTCAGAATTTGTATCTGCCAGACTGACTTAACCCAGCATGCCTGTTTGAAAACTAAGAGAGGAAGATGGAGGCATTCAGACCCTAAAGGGACATGGTAGTTTTCGGTTTTGCAAGGAAAACCCAGGAATACAATTCTATGCTTCTGCATTTCACAATTTAAATGCTTCAACCACTTTGGCATGCTTCTTCCTTTTAATTCAAGTAGGCCTTAAGAGGCAGAATGGTCTTCCTTGTAAGGACTACGATCATACAAAAATCACAGCAGTTCCCCAAAGTGTAATACCTGTTTAGGTATTAATGATTCTAGAGTGTTTACTGGTCTGCATTGTCAGAACAGTATCTCAAACTCCCCACTAGATGGTAGCTGAATGCTATGTTGATTCTGCAATATTATACAGTATATGGTAGCCACAAGAGATGCACTTGATGATTATAATTTTACATGATTAATCAGAACATCTTTTAATAAAAATAAGACATGCCTAGAGATGATGCTGTCTTAAGTTTAAGGACAAGAGGTACCTAGATAATTATACTTTACTGCTACTTAAGACTACTTTGGTCTCATTGCATTCCACTTTGTTAGTTCAGGATTTTTTGCAATAGTGGGCAGGTATTTCTTTGGAAAAATCTCTAACACATTTAATTCCTTCCTCTGTTGAAAGAGAATGCTTTCTTTTTTGTGTAAGGCTCTTCATTAAATCCCTGAAAATACCGAAAAACTCCAAAATAGGTTTTTTTTAAAATGAGAAATCATTCAGCTAAAGTACTAAGGTCCTGCTTGTATTAGAAGCCCAAGATGCAGAGCAATTCAGACAGCAAGTGTCATATATTAGAACTGGACAATAAGTGCAGAACCATTTTAGGTAAGAGTATTTGAAAAAGGCTTAAGGTGTTATTGATTATACTTGTGTCCCATTCTCAAAGTTTCTGCCCTCCCTGTACTACAGTCTGGCTGAACATTGTTTTAGTATCTGGGCAGCAGTCAATGTACTGATGTGCTACAAACTTAATCAGCAACAACAAGCTTCTATTCAATTGCAGTAAGTTATTGTTCCCATAGCAACAATAATAGTTTTTACATCCCATATTTACTTTTCAAAGCTGAAAGTGCATAATAGCCAGACAAATGAGAAGGTCTAATACATGGTTAAGTTTAGAATACTAATTTGTTTGAATAAACTAAAAGGCACTTTCTATAAGTGATCTAAAAGACAGCTTCTTTCCTTTGTCTACTTATTAGACAATTACTTACCAACTACTTTTATAGGAGCACCCTGAAAGCAGCAGACTCCACATTGAAGCATATTACTGAGCATGTTATGCTGTCTTAATTGAGTATATTTGTACCCTTTATTTCCCATGACAGTAAGGGAGATCACCTGATTAATCTCGTAACTAGCCCATCATCTCCAAGGCTTAAAGGTTGCCTAGTAGACCTCATTCACAAAGCAATCTCAGTTTCACTGTGCTTCTTCTAAGATGCAAGTTGAGCAGCTACCATCTATCTTCCCTAAAAAACAGAAAGCCTCCTCTCAAAGCTTTTGTAGGAAATCACATACCAAGTCTAAAGGTGACAGCCAACATGCAATCATAAGCAACATGGGCCACAAGCATCACAGATGAATCTGGCTGACAAAAAATTAGGAAGCAGCTAACTGACTTCTGGGAACCACATGCTTTAAACCACTTAAACTACATTTTGAGACATGCTCTTTAGACAGTTTCTGACTTGTTATTTTATGAACATGTGTGTTAAAACTCTAATATTTTAAGAAGTCTAGGAATAGTGACTAGTAAACCAGTTCACTATGAAAAGAGTCAGATACCTGAGTTACAGATCCAGCAACAGAAGAAACATACCAAGCTTTTGAAGGGCAGATTGAGAACACTTTCCAGTACAATCTTTGAAAAGCATCCAACATTGAATAAATGATAATTTAAATTATAAAGTGATAAAATTGTACAATCAATCCTTTAATCTAGTTGAACAATTTTACTATTAAGACAAAAGAGAAGGAATAAACAGATTTGAGTCCCATTTACCTAGGATAGATTGAGAAATTTGCAAGGAGCAAGAGAGACCAGCCTCGGAAGTCACATAACACACATGAACATGAGCATCCCGAATCACCTACCACATCTCTCCTGCAACTCTGAACTCTTCACTAAACCTAACAGGTTTAGCTAGATTCCATTTCTTAGAGACCCTATAGTGACCTATAGGTCACGCTTCCTCTGGAGAATAAGAATTGCTTTCATCTTCATCCCAGCTTCTCTCAATGGAATTTGTTCTAATCAATCTCTAACGAAAACACAAGCTTTAAGACTTCTAAAGATTTCTTCATTTAGTAAGTACTCATTTATTTGAGTGGCATAGGAACATCCCCCAAAGTCTTTACAAAAAGAGTGGGGAATTTGCTCACATATAATACAGTGTCCTCAGTCTAGTATTTAGTGTTGTATGTAGCTCAAACATTAAGTTACTTTGGCAATTACAGTAACTGAAGAGATAAACAATACTTGTTCAAAACTGAATTGTCTAATATACAAGGCAAGCCTCTACACCACCTAATCAAACAGCTAAACTGAAAGAGTTTTTGCTCATTACTACAGGTAATGAATTAGAAGATTTGGCAGATGTGACCCCTAAAAATAAACGCTTAGTGGAAAGCAGAATCTGGTATTAAAACATGTCAGGCTAGTTAAATGGATTGTGCAGGAATACATTATGGCTTTATTTCATGCTACAACTACAGCACGCAACAAGATATTAGGCCTACAACTGGTTTTGGACAGGAAAACTCAGCTTCTTAAAAGGAAAGCCATCAATCTTCAGTTTGAATCCTTTTGTGGACAAATTCTGTATCAGAAACAGCTGCATCTTCCTACAGCAAGCAGGCTCAGCATGCTGTTTCCTCAGGATGCCTGAAAAATGTTTCCATAATATTAAATATAGCTGTACACTTCTCCAGTGATAATGTTCACTCAGCACTGCACATCGATGACAAGGCTTATTGGCATATTCAGGAGAATTGCCTTCTGTCATGCATTCAGCTAGTATTTTTATGTTTTTCCTCCTATTGACTAGCAGGTTTTGATCACCAGCAGCCAGATCCACCTGGTCAAGCACTTCCAAGCAAGAAGAATGAACTGCAATTGCTTTGCAGGTACACAATCAAGATATTTACATTTTGTGGGTACTATAACATATGACTGACTTCCCCTCTACTGTGTCCTGCATTTCCAGTGAAAATACAAAGGAAGTGTTAAAACTTTCCGTGGCACATAAAGTACATACTGTCAACCCTCTATTTATTTACCAGAGATTTTTTTTTTTAATTTGAATGGCTAAACTAGACCTGGTGACATTCTCTACTTACATTAATTATGGTTCTTTGAGAAGCAGTCTGCCTAGCTCAGATAAGTAACCTTAACAGATTTTGCTATGAAATTCATGTCAAGTCATTCTTGTTTAAGCTCCAAATAGTCTCTTTCGTATTTGTATTCCCTAATTATTTTTAATTAGTAGACATCCAGGATTAATTTAGCAGTATACTCTCAAAGGAATGCTTACTTGCTATTTATTAACCTAAAAGAGGAAAATGGTAAATAGCTCAACAGAAAACTCATCCATATATACTTATCTATCTTTGCGTCTCAATCCTAACGTGCTGTTCTGTTGCTGTCAAATATGCCTGTGTTTCTGTACACTAAGGAGAAGGAACCATGATAATCTGTTCTCTCTTTAGAAACACAAGCTGTGTTTGGCTGGCTGAAAAAAAAAAGTCTGTCAAACTAGTAAATGTGTTACAGTACTTGACAATTTCACTTAGTTAAGTTTAAGAAGTGAGTTTTAGAGTTCTTAAGTGAGCTACGTCACTCTAGGCTTTGTGTGCATGCTTTTTTAGCATCTGTAAGATCTCTAACTCATCTCACTAAACTGTTAAATGCCACATTTCTGCTTTCTGCCAGGTGAGGGTGAAAGACAAGAGAAGCAGCAAACCTACAATATGACATGAAAAGAATTAAGGATCCTGAGATTCTAAACTTTTTGTCTATTTTGCCAGAAGGCAAAGTTACCTCTGTGGAAAAAAACCACACACTATAAATTATTATTTATCAGAACTTTTCTGTTTCACTGGAAACCTTGTTACCTAGCCCAAAATGCAAACTGACAATAATTTCCAAGTATTATCTATTAGCCAGGTCACATACAGCTTCCTTCCAGATTTACTAGTACAAGGATTCTTCTGTGTCCTTGAATACCAGAGACAGCATTAGACCATAAGTTAATGGCTTGTCACAAGGAAAGAAATCACAATAAGCTTCCCTTTCTGTTTCCTAGATGCCTTGCAACCAGAATTCTTCAAAAATCCTAAAGCCTAGAGCACGTGTGTCCCAATTCCAAAATCTGCATTACAACAGAACATCAATAGTTTATTACACAGTTCAGTGTTGCAAAATAGTCTAAAAAACTGGATGTTCAAGTACTGCCCTAATACTCAATGCCTACAATATGCCTCAAAAGATAAACATAAAATCAGTGAATGGAAAGGGACATAAGAACAAACATTTTAGAAGTAGGTAGTTGTACCTGTTAGAGATGTTAACAAAACACACAATTTTAGGTTAAGTTCTCTTCTCCCTTACTGTTTTAATAGTTAATTAAATAGAAGTATACCTTCCTCTAACAATGAAGCGGAAAGCAAACATTTTAGATTCATAAACTGAAACTGTCGTCCTGTTCCAACTTATCAATGTAAAAAATTCAGTTTTACCTACAGTAGAACCTGCATAGAGACAGATTCTATCATGTTTGGGACAGGATGAACAATGAAAAAGGAAAGTGAAAGAAAGCAGAGCTCAGAGTGGAAAAGTCAAACTAAAGCATGGGCTGATAATGAGGGGGAAGTGCAGCTTTTTCTGTGGCTCATGAAAGAGTTGGGAAATTTACCAATTTGGGGTGGGGAGTACCAATATATAAACCCAACTATTTTAAGTCCCAAAAAGCTCATAGCAGGATCTTAAAGAACAGATTCATAACCCAGAGATTACCATTTTGCATTTCAATAGAGGCACACAATTCTCTCAAGTAACTTCCCAGTTTTATTCCATATGTAAGTTTTACTTTAGTTACCTTTATATATATCAAGAATTATTACCTTACTGTCCACAAAACCACTGTGTTAACGAAGTGCTACAGTAGCAATATCTGGTAGGTCTATATGGCTAACAAATCTGCAGAACTACTGTAATAACGTGCTAATGATCAGGACAACCAATTGATCAATTCCACAAATTTGGTCTACTCAGAGCGTGGTCTCAATGGGGAGACAAAAAATTGTTCTCAATGTATTTTTCACAGTACCTTACCTAACTAAGCTTATTTGTGGCTCCAGTTGCTCCATTATTTCAAGTTCTTACAGAGATTATTGAGCTTTAGCTGTTAATATAAGCAACTATACCAAACATACTATTTATAGTTTGGAAGCAACACTCCTAAACAGCGAGATGAAAAACTTTAAGTACTAATAACAATGGTAATGCCACTATTCTATCACAACTTTAGGCCACCAAATTTGATACCAGCCAAGGTGTAACACCTACTGCAAAACTGTGAAACAAAGTTTTAAATATTATTTTGAAAGCTTTGCTATTCCATATCTCAAATTACCAAGGCTATTTAACTTAAATAGTTCTTCCTGATCAACACAGAATCAGAACTTAAGCTATTCTACATCAGCCACTCCTGACATATCTCATCAGCTACCTCAATATTTCCATCAGCTCTTTTGGAGTTTGTTATTTTAAGCCACTGCAATGGGTTATCCAAATGCTAATGCCGTCCATGAACTCCTGATATCAAGGGAATCATCTGTATTATGAGTCTTAGCTGAGATGCAGAATCATGTATTTGTTCACTTAACTAAGATTTCTACATAGTGGTTGAAATTCTAACTAATTTTGCTGAGATCAGAACACTTGCCATGAACTCACTGGGGCCATGACTTAACGACACTTCAAAAACAAAGTGTCAAAGTCAAATTTTGGCACTTTTAAGGAGCTGTATGCATGCAGAAAAATATAATTAGTACCCTTGCCCTCATTTCAAAATGAGGCACATTAAAAATGGATATCAAGATGATAAATATTCACAAGTGAATTCCAAGATCAATACCTTAACATCCTTTTTTTTTTTTCAAGATTGTTTCCATAGAAAAGCTAGAACAGAGTGGTATTCAATTCAATTTATTCTAAGAGGAGCAACTTTTAAATTAAAGGGGTCAACTCATATAGCTAGAAACAAACAAGCAGGTTCAAAATGGACAAGACCCATAAAAAAATACACAAAGGTTAGATATACATTAGGCTTTCAGAAAAGTGCTGTTAGTTCAGCAGACTCATGAAAGAGTTGTAGGTTAAAAAAAATAAACTGAAGTCAGTATAGTCAACAGTACCCTTCTGAACAGAGGGTTATTTTCTTTTATCCCATCATAAATTACAGAAAGGAGAGAATGAATATCCATTTATTTATCCAATTGTATCTTCTGTCCACTAATTTCTCACAGAGCTGTGCTTCCTCAAGTGTAGCTATTTTCATAACAACCATGTTCTACCTCTTGTTCTTTCATGCTCAAAAGCTTCAACTGCCCATGAGATTTATACCTATTGATCGTGAATCCTTACAAGACAATTGGTTATATAGTGCTGTTATACAAATGAGATTCTACAAGAGTTGAAGGTACAAAGATTTAGAGTAGCTACAAAACAAGTTTTGTACTTAAACTACTGCAAAATTGAACATAATAGAAGGTAACTTAAAAGAACAAGAATAAAAAGCAGCACAAAGTACTTCTACCCTTTTCTTCATATTTGACATTTAGTCTGTTCAACTTTGTACAACTAGAATAATCAGAGTTTGTTATTACTTAATTGGTATTATTGGTTGCTTGGTCAGTTTCTACTTATTAAATCATACTCTTGAAGATTAAACAATAAAGCTCTGCCAAATGTATCAGTTCTAGATCTTGCAAGAATCCCATTCTGATACCAGAGATTAAGCAAGGGGCAAGGGCAATATCACCGCATAGATTTGCGCATGTACTGCAATACACTGTTGTGATTTATTCCTTCCCACATCAGTTCACACCAAATTTCGGAAGTCACTCTCGCATGCCATCGACAGCAGACATACAACTTTAAAGCAAAAAGACTCAACTAGGCACCCAGTGACTTAGCTGCTCTTGATGCTTTTTTAATCTAGACGTTCTTATTTAAGGAAGATTGCTCTCCCCCTGTTTCAAAACTGCACTGTAACAAGTTCAGTCTGACAGCTCAGTGTTAACTTCCAAAACTCAAAATAATTGTCCTTGCCTCTCACCAATATGAGGTTCATATTGTTTAAACCAAGAATTATTTAAACCAGCTTGGGGCATAATCCTATAGCACATATGCTTTTGAAAAAGCATGTAAGAAAACACTATAATATAAAGTACATGTTTTCCTCAGTAGATTTTTATGACCCCTTTAGCTATTCACATCATTTGGATCCAAGGCAAGCCTTGTCTATTCAGTGATATATGCTTTTTTTTGTAACTCAAGAGTTCATGAGTTTCTATGTAATTCAGTAGGAAGTAATTTCAGAAGTGAAAGAGCCATTATGGAAAATCGTAAAACCAGCTTATTATAATGAATTTCTTCAGCAGACAGACCCTAGAAGTCCAACCATTTGTGGGTTGCCAATCTTTCATATTTCCACTGAGAAAAGACATTCTAGACTAAAAGTTTAAATCCAAGGAATGTGTCCGTTAAAGATAACCAACAAAAAGAGGACTCTGCTTTAGATTTCAGACACTGCTTAAAAAGCTGTGGATTGACAACTTCAATATCAGACTCAATACCTTCGTTGCGTTTTACTTAAAGCACAAAATTAAATACATACCAAAAAAACAGTTTGCAGAATTAGGAACAATTCACCCACAACAACTAATTATTCTTTCAGGAGTCAGACCTTTAGGCAAGAGAACGCTATCAAGTGTAAAGACAAACATGTTCCTCCAGCTGTTTGCCATACTTATTGGACATAATAAACTTGGCATGCTAGAGGCTATAATTAATCTTTACTAAGTGAACACACCCCTCTTATGATGACTTGCCTACTGAGCCGTCTAATGACACTTAAGACTTTGATACATAAATAAATTAGTCAGTCTTTCCTTTTTTTTTTTTCAAATGAGATCAGATTTCTTCATGTAGCTTGCCTTACTCAGTTATCACCAGCTACAATACTTCGACCCTGAAGCTGACGAAAGTCCATTTCAAAGCTCTCTACTCAAATTTCTGCATTACTATCAATAATTTAATTTCTGTTTAAAAAAAAAAAGCTGGGAATCTTTACTGACAAGAGCTTGGTTTTAAAATGAATTATGCTGGAGACTGACAATATTATTTGCCTTTCTGTTGCTAGAGCTCATGGCAAGGCTTATGTCTCACAATAATGTGCACAAAAGTAAAGTTGCAGTGCCCTCTTGTGAGCAGTCAAATATTTTTGCAGAAATAATTTTAGCATTGGCATTGTGAGGGTTGGGCAGTATTTGTGCTACAAACTGCCTTTTCTAAAGTAGAAGCATATCACATATATATACACACACAGATATCTCCTCCATCTAACTGTTCTGAAACTGATAAAGATGCTTATATAAAGAAAATGAAATATTTAAATTCCACACAACTCAGTAAAAAGGGAAAGAGACTCGTTTCTTTATTCCTTACTTTTAAATAGGATAAACAAAAAAACAGTTTTCTTGGAGCCATCATCATGGATCACAATCTTCTTTTATAATGTGCTACTGAGAAAACCCACAAAGCCACATGCGTGCATACACACATTTAAGCAGCCTTCCAAAAATGTAAGCATTAAATAACTAGACTGACAAGGACTGAAGGAAAAGGTAACTACTGGAAGTTTTTGGTTTTTTTTAAAAAGGAAGGAAAACAGTCTGTAGAAGGGAGAGTAAAAGCAATAAAGCAGTTGAACAACCAAAGCCAGTACAGCCAAAATGCAATCTCAATTCCTAGATGTCCATGTGGAACAATTAAAAAATGGGGATAAGAGTCTGTACAGGCAATGCAGGGCTAGTGGGACAGAACAAATATTTAAGACTTCAGTTTTAGTGAACTACAGTTAGACATTAGCTAAACGTCAGCAGTTTAACTCTCAGTCATCCCAAGCTCAATTATTTTTTTTTTCTGAGGTATTTAAAAATATATGAAAGTTTACTAGCTCTATGGCACCAACAGAAAACTAAACACATGACCAGAAGGACCAGAAACAGTACCATACAGTTGATTCTGTAGCCTAGGAAATACATGTTAGAATTAACTTTCTGAAAAGTGACAGTGTGTTACCTGCCAATAAATATTTTGCTATACAACTCCAATTTCTCATTTCCCTTGCAGTTTATTGTATGCAGTAATAGTCAACCATTGCACAAAGACAATGACCAGTAAGCTAAGCTGTGTACTACCGTTTCAGTAAGGTTTCCACAGGTAACATTTAAAAAAGTCTTAAAGTCTAATTTCACCATATTCTTATGCTTTGTGACTGGTAAAGAAGTTTCACAGAAGTTAAGCTTAACCCAAGAAGTGCATGCCGGAACAATCGCAAGTCTTTAATAGTTCATTTTACCACATTAACTAATCACTTGTAAGCATATGTTAAATATTTGACTTCAGCCCAGAGAGTCAAGGTCCAAAGGAACTTCATTTGTTTAGGCCCAGATCCAAAGAATTATTTCAACTGAATTTAGACACACAGGTCCAAACTGCTGCAAAATCCCAGTGAGACAAAACCTCTCTCCTGTGATTTTCTAAAACCACTGGCAGGCAGCCACATCTCTGTTCTGCCTTCAGCTTCCTCTTGGACAGTTTCAGTACTGCAGATGAGCAGAACGGCTGCAGCCAGCTCATGTGGCTCCTACAGTACTCAGGGGATTGCCTAAAACCCTTTAGCCAAATGACTGCTGACTCCCACACAACTTCCCTTGATTCAGTCCTCAAGAGAAGATACTTTGAGGCACACAGATGTAAAATTTCTTTGGTTTAGAAGTTTTACAATCAGTACCCTACTGAAAGTTATATGGCAGGCACACACACTTTGGAGGTGTACTATACAGACCAACAAGATTCCTGGTCTAGAGCAGATGATCCAAGTTGATTACTGCAGTGCATACATTTTAAGTGCTCAACTACACAGTTTACAGAACTCACTAATATTACCAGTTACTCTATGATACATTAGGAACTAACAAGAGAGTAATTTGGACAAGCTATATGGTACTGATGAAGTTTACATAGTACCAAGTTTATTTTACACAGATCTTCAATTGCAGATATTGCTTCTACATGTATCAAGTTAGAAGCAGAGGGAAGATGGTTCACTTTAAAAATGCAATGCATGACTGACACCAAAAAAAGTTTAAACTATTTTTTTAAATTTGTTTAAGAGCAGATGAATTTTAGTCTAAGTTAACAATACAGAATTGTAAAGAACATATCCTCATTTTCAGGTTCATGATTACTTGGCTATTACCTTAGTGCAAATTTGAGGTTTACTTACTGAAGCCAACACTGACAGGAGACTGAATTACTGCTTCATAGCAAGTTTTGTCAAGCAACCAATGATAATCCATATTTCTCATCAGTCAAAAAGTTGACTAGTTAATTTGGCATGTTACATTATTTAGATTTACAAAACAAGTTTCTGAACACGTTCAAGACAGCACAGAAGCCTTCTGAAGACATTCTAGGGATCTGGTACTAGAAAACAAGCTTCAAAAAAGCAAGTTCCTGCCAGTCTTCCAGCCTGTCTAGATCTCTGGACAGCAGTCTTGTCATTGAGCTTGTCAACTGGTCTTCCCCCATTTTTGGGTCACCTGCAAACTCCTCTGAGCAACTGATAAAGTAGTTAAACAGAACTAGTCTCAGTATGGATCCCTGTGGTATTCTACATTACTAGCTTTTATGTAGAGTATTGAACACGCTCCATGCCCAACCATCCAGTTATTTTTCCACTCATCTGGATATCTACCCATTCAGAGCATAAAGTCCTAAACTTGGTCATACGAATACTGCAGAAGATGGTGTGAGGAGCTTTGCAAAGTCAAAATAGGTGACACTGCTCTCCTGTCATCAACAAAGCTAGTGATTTTATCATAGAAAAATACTCCATATCTTGTAACATTAGCTCTTGCTTACCAGAATAAGAACATTTTTAGCGTCACCAGCAGCTAAAAATTCAGCTTTAAAGGAAAATTAATGTAACAGCTTCAGAACAAAAATGTATCTCAATAAAGACCACAAGAGGGCAGCAGAAGCTTTCACACTTATTAACAAAAAAGTTCAGGCTTGTATGGCTGGTTTTGAGCATCCATTCACACTGCTCAGTCATGCTCTGCTTTAGCAAGTCACATCAGATAAATGAATGCCTCACACAAAACTAAGATACCAAACCCAAACTCTTCAAACACCTATCTGTGACAACAGGTTTCTCCTGAGTCAATACATGCACATTGCACTATAGCAAACAAGTCAATTTCCACAGTTTATTTCACTGGCTTAGTAGTACATAAAGAGTAAAAGGGAATTAAGAGTAAAGTATAATATAATTAATATTAACAACTTGTTGCCTGTATTATGGCTGTCCACTTCATATAAAGTCAGGAAACAAACAGCATTTTACACTAAAGTGTTACATTAAAACTTAACATTTCAGGGTTTTACTTCATACACTGCTCACAATTGATAACACTATGCAGACTAATACAGCCATCCACATTACATAAAACAGTATTTCCATCTGAATTTTCAGACATGCCTAAGAGAACCCAGTACGTAGATCATACCAGTACTCCTGAGTTACTATGATTTCTGATAAGTTTAAGGGCCATAACGCTACTATCTGATTTTACAGCTAGCTTTGGACTGCAAAACAGTCCTGAAGCTAGAAGCTAGATAGGCAAGTCCCACAAATGCATTGATTGCAATTAGTAACCCTATTCATAGTGCAACTGTTCTTACCTATAATTTCATTTTTCCTTCAGGAGGGTTCCGTCCTTACTACAGTCCCAGAATACAGCAGCTAACAAATGAGTAACTTATTCTCACAAGTTATTTTGTACATTCAAACTACCTGAAGAGTTTCTAAACCTCCTTTTTAAATTATCTGAAGTGTTTCCCTATCTAGTATTTGGAATTAGATAAAGATCCACACTGATACTGCCCTTTCTTCCCATTCCTTACCAAACTTTTAACAGAGGCTTTGAATCTTTAACATCTATCTGATTTTCCCACAGCATATGCTTACTGTTTTCACATGAGTAAGAGCATCAAAAACCTTCAACAGGGAGTAGAAGTTACCACTAATCCTCTATCCATCTTTACAAAGAAAGCCCTGTGGCTATAAGTATTCAAATATCCCTTCCAGTAAACAGTCTTGTCTCACAACACCTAAAAACAGCTCTTTGCACGTCCTGCTATAAAAGAAAACAGCAAAGGAAAACAACAGCAAAGAACAGAATTCAGTTCTAGCGGGAGACCCATTACCATCTCACAGTCAGGAGCCAGATGCCCCCAGAAGTTTTTTGGTTTTTTTTTTAATGGAAAACAAAACACACACTTCCACTTCTAACCCCTCATGTACTACCTGTGTCCTTTCTTCTTCTTCCTAAGAGCTACTTACTTAAGAACTTCAGTTTTCCTGAAGTCAAGAAGCAGTTCTCAACTCTAACAACCTTTAAAGTCAGGCCAGGAACAATAAACACAAATAGTCCTACAGTAAATAAATCCTAGTAAAAAGTATTTAAAAGCACAAACCTTAGAAAAGACTACTACACACACTCCAAGTGCTACATTTGAAAAATCAAGTAATGGCATATCCACTCAGCCTCTATAGATAAAAACAAACAGAAGAGAACTGAAGATAAAGACTTCTAAGAAAGATACATTTTTAAAAAGCTCTAATTACCACATTCACTTTCAGCATCTTACTAGCACAACTCAAAATACACACCCTATTATCAGATCACTTAAGTTACTTCCAGACTACCTCTAGACTTTGGAAACAACGTAAAGTCTCTAACATATTTCTACTTCAATAAAACCTCTTACCTGCTATTTCTACAACTATTACTATCTTCCTTCTCTCTTGAAAACTTCTCCACATTCAACCCCTCTACAGGAAACTGCAGCAAGGCTTCAGTGTTGTTTTATGTAGGCCAAAGAGAATCAGGTGACCTTAAGTCCTGTGCTCCACCTGGTCATCAAAATCTCCAACTCTGGTCTTAAAGGGCTACTTTCTTCCTAGTGCGAGTGCATAGAAGAGGTGCTGCATCACCCTTCTTTGAATGAGATTTTTACAGATTGCATTTTAAATCCCAATTCACAAATCTCCTAAGTCTCAGCACCCAGGCTCACAAACTTCCCTCAGCCTATGAAGATGTGAACTTCCCTTCCCTCAAGAGAGAATGCAGCAAACCTTTGTCAAAACCTAAAATCAGTCACCACCAGCAATCCTCTAAAAAAATGCACTTTTTAATTTTCTTAATGAAAACATAATTTAGTAAAAAAATACCTTTTCATTAAGTTCAGATTTAAAACATTTTCCTTTCACACTGCCTACTTCATGACAGACTTCATTTATCAATATGGCTTTATCAATTAATGGTGTACTTGTGGCTGTCATTGTAGCAAGCAATCAAACTACAGATGTCAGTGTTTGAGGAAACAGCAATGGAAGCAGTTTTAGAAATCAGCAGTTTGATACCCTAACTGCAGGTTTACTCAATTTACATCAGTAGTTTCCAGCTGCCAGGTAAACATTTAGGGCATATCAACCTGAGAGTAAAACTTTGTAGCTGCCAGGAGATTTCCATCTTACAAAGAAGATTACTTGCAAATTTAATTAGCAATCGGATTTTTATTTGTAGTTGTTTATCACAATACAAAAGGTTTACATTCAGAATTCCAGCTTCTCTTTCTGATCCTTACCCTTGGACGCAATCGTTCCCACACACAGAGTCAAAAGAATTAAATTCTGTCCTAATCTAAAGATTTATAACCATACCCTAGTTTACATCTGCCTCACAAGGCCATGAGAGAAACCATCTGCTTCCATGTACTTTGCATCTGCAGTGTTTCACATCTGCAGGTGTACAGCATAGCTGCTCCTTGCAGGAGTTGCAGTGTATATTTGAGATGTAACAAACCTACAAACTGCCAGCCAACAGCACAACAAAACAAGCAGAGCTCCCCAATGTGAACTGTATGGGAACCTACGACTTTGAACATATTCAGAGGTAAAATGATGTGAGCTTAGCCTCACCTTGCAGATTTGTTAATGGCTCCAAAAGTCACCCAGAGAAAGTGTTTTATTCCCTATTCATGCTGCAGGTTGCAGAGGCAATGCACCAAGCTGCCAGAACACCTCAGCAAGGGCCCGGTTTGCACGGCACTACAAGTCTTCACCTGCATCACAGATCCCTACCAGGCTTTTAGAGCGTGTCTACAAAGACATATGAAGAGTCATTCTAATAGCAGCAATCTGTGCAGACAGCTGCTCTTTGCTTTCCCAAGTCACATAGAGTGGCTACTGAGAAAGATCAAAGCAGTCACTGTGGCAACAGTGGAATCTCAGCAGCCGATTCAGTTGCATGTGAACTTCATTCCAGCCCTGACCTCAATACCCCTGCAGCAACTTCCATGGATAATCAAAGCACAGGAAACCAGGCAAGTGCAGCAACCGATTTCCTCTGTTGTTTTTTCTTGGAAAATTTTATCCCACACTCACAGAAGGATAAAGGATGAATGCCCTTGTTTTGAGTACATAGGACTTCTCACTCTGTAGACTACAATGTGTTACAAGGCACACGCAGTAAATCCTAAGGCAGAATAAATTGCTATAGTTCTGTGGGAGTCAAGAACATAAAAAAAAGCACATGTTTGAACTCTGTTGTACATGGGACATCTGAAGAAAAATATTTATGGAAAATAAAGGAGGGGAGGAACACAGTATTCTTCCACTCTTACCAAACCCAACATGTTACAAGAGTCATCTGTATGCTATGATGGATCAAGGCAATATAATCACATTGTGAAATAGTGGTGCTGAGAAAACAAAGACCTCGTAAAATGTATAAAACCTGCTAAAATTACGATTGTCTGAAAAAATAGTACAATTTCAGGATGACAATATAAAGTGGCAGAAGTTTAAAACTGCTAAAATTACAATTGTTTGAAACAATAGGATTTCAGGGTGATGACACAGAGTGGCAGAAGTTTTGATGGAAAGAAAATTTAACACTGCACAAAAGCAATCTCCAAAACTGTTAAGATATTGCCATGTTGAAGAAAATGAAGCCCAAACCAAAACCCAACATTTAATTCTGCACATTTAAGCAACCTGGGTTTCTTTCTAAATTCTGAGAGGATCCATCCAGACATTAAATGTTCATGAAATTCAATGTCTTTTTGAGCAACAGAATAATCAGACGCACGATCCTATTTTCAGTCATTCATGTGATTTATCATTCTAAGCCTGTGCTCTCAACTTATGACATTACCATTCACACTATCTACAGCTGAGAGCCCTTCACAATGTTACAATAGTGTTGATAGCTTTATTAAGGAAGTACTACAATTGGCCGGCTAATTCTAATAAAAGGGTGAAGGCTGCCTTTTTTTCATAAAAGTACTATTTTCTCTGTGGAGGTTAGAGGAAGACAGACAATGTGTTTTCTTTCATGAAAGCACTAAGATAAAAAAAATCAGGTATGTTCATTTTTTTGAAGTTGTTCTCAATTGTTAGTGAGAGAAAGGAGAATTAAAAAGTTAGTACAGAAACTTTAGAGTAACTGTCAACAGTAGTCTTTCTGAACAGTCTTGAGAGCAAGATTAAAGTTTTAGCTGTGGTGGAATTAAGAGTTCGGGAAAAAGACAAATGTGCTGTAAAGCTAAAACATTCAAGTAGCTTGCTGAAAGGCCTGTTGCCTGAACTAATGCTGAATAAGGACCTACCTTATGCTTGCATCTATAGAAGCTCTACTGAGCTATATATAGAAACCCTGAAATTGATCTATTATGATATATGTTTAAGCATAAAAGACAAGAAGGCTGATATTGGGTATAATGACAAACTCTTATCTTAAATGATATCCTAAATATAGAAGCAACAGGTTGAAGAGAACTGGAAGTACATCCCTAGTTCCCTGTTAACAAACTAGAGAAGGAAGCCTTAAGATGTGACTTCTCATTACCCCTGTGCGTAATAGTCCTCGCAGGCACAATATCAAAGTGTAGGTAACTCTGACTGGGAATTCTCTTATATTCCTGGAATTCTTAATTTAGTCCTTAGATCAACCCAGCAAGAGTTATGTAAGTGCTCACCTAAGGAGCTTTTTCTATTTATATGCCACTACAGATAAAACTGCAAGCAAGCCCCTTCAGCGATTCTCCTTTCAACCATGCCAGAAACTCACTCCTCCAGCTCTTTGCTCTGGTCTCTTGCTACAGGGAAATGGATCCTAGAACAACTTTGTAGCCCAAGACTCTTTAAAAAAGTTACTTTGGATAATATGAATGTGAAGTGTTTTGTCAACTGCTACTTCTAAAGTTTAATCTTGAAATCGATATTTGGTATTTAATGTGCGTTGCTTCATACTATTGAAAAAATATTATGTAAAAGCAAAGGGAGAGGCTTACAGTTAACTTTGTAGGAATGTATGTGCGGTGATAGCATATTCAAACGATCCATTTGAAAAGGGCTTGAACAAGGTGCGCCTGAGGCTACTACGCTCGCCCTGTCCAGTGCCCACCTCGATTTACCTCAGAAAGGCGGGAATTCTCCTTGCTCTCCCTGCTAGTGCTTGGCCTTCAATGCTCTATCTGGTGATGCCATCAATGGGTCAAATTAACTGAAATCCTGGTCAGACAGGCTGTCCCTAGACAGAGGGAGACAGTCTTGTCTAACTAACAAGCTGCACCTCGAGTGGCGTTGTCAAATGAACCCCGAATATTTTACTAAAGCAGACGCAGGCCGGCGGAGGCGGGCGCCCTGCTGCCGTGAGGTAACGCCGCGGCAGGAATGCCGGCCCCGGCGGACAGGCGGGCCGGGCTCTGCCCTCCGGCGCCGGGCTGCGCTCCTCAGGAGGAACCCACCGACAGCGGCTGGGCGACGGCCCGCGGGAACCGCGCCGGAGCTGCCGGCTTCCCCTTCCCCGGGACAGCGCGGCGGTGGCCTCTCCTCAGCGGGGCCTGCCTAGCATCCCGGGCCCGGCCTCCGCCGGAGCCTCCAGAGTAAACGCGCCCGGGATTGGCTTCTGCTAGCCGAGGGGGCCATATTGGATCGGCTCACCCCGCCACTCGCACACCATTTTAGCGGCTTCGCGGCGGCTACCCCCGCCCTCCCCTCCCCGCTCAGGGCTGCCCCCTCCCACGGGGGCTGCGGCGTGAGGTGAAGGTGTCTCCGGGAAGGAAATTCGCACGCTCCCGTTTCCCCTCTCCGCCTCCCGCGCACACTCCTCCCTCCCTTCCCTGCGCACACCCCTTCCCCCGCTGGCCGCCTCACTCCGCCCTCTTCCTCCCTCCCGCCGCCGTCGGGCCCCCTCCAAACCCCCCCACAAGCCGCCGCCGGGCCTCCCCCCCCCCCTCCCTGAGGCGCCGTGTCAGCGCGCGGGCGGTGGCCAATCAGCGCGGGGGTGACAAATATGCAAATGTGCCCCCCGGCCCGTCCCCGCCGGTTCGCCGGGGCCGTGGCGCCCAGTGACTGAAACTTCGCCCGCCGACCGGCCGCCCCCCCTCCCCGCCACGGCCCGGCCCCCCCCCCGGCCCGGCCTGGCCCGGCCCGGCCCTGCCTGCGCGGTGGGCGGCGGCGGGAGCCGAGCCAGTCACGCCGCGCCGCCCTCGCCCCGCGCCGCCGCCCGCCTCTCCCGGCCTGCGCCAGCCACCCGGTAAGTGCCGCCCTCGGGCCAGCGGCGCCCGGCGAGGGGGAGGGGGGGGGGACACACACGGGGGGAATCCCCGAGGGGGGAGGGGAAGCCACTGCCGCCGCCGCGTCTGCCCGAGGCCGCCCCGGCGGGGAGCTGTCAGGCGCGGGGCATCTCCTCCTCCTCCTCCCCGCGCGTGTGCCTCCTGCCGGGCAGCGGCGGCGGCTCCAGGCGCTGCCGCCGCGTAATGGCGAACCCGGCGGTGAGTACGTGCGAAGGGGACGGGCTGCTCCCCGCCACCCCCGGAGAAGGCCGCGCTCCAGGTGCCGGAGACACCCGGCTGGCCCCGGCGCCCCCTCAGCTCCCCTCCCGCCGGGGGACGGCGCGGCGCGGCCTGCTCGCCGCCCGCCGCCGCGCCTCCACCCGCTTCCGCCCCTCGCCGACAACCGGCGGCGGAGCCCGGCGGGCGCGGAGCTCCTTGCCGGTCCCTCGCAGCTCCCCAGTGGAGGTGGGAGGAAGGAAGGGGGGGCGGTGGCGAGGCCAGCTTTTCTTCCTGAGGGGCGGTGGAGGGGTGGAGCGGGGTTCAGGCGGGGGCGCCCGGGGATGCGGTCCCCGCCGCCCCCATCCGCCCCTGCCCCGCGGCGGGGCTGAGGCGGCGGCGCCGGGCCCAGGGGCTGCTGGCGGGCGGGGGCAAAGTTTGGAGGGGAGGAATTGGGCCTTCCCGAGGTAGCGGGGCGGGGGAGAGGCTGGATGTCCTGACCCGGGCCTCTTCCAGGTGAGAAGATGGCAGGCTGAGGGGAGGAGGGCTGATCTCCCCCTCAGGGAAGCCGGAGGGAAGGGCTGGATGTCCCTCTCGCCCCAGGCGAGGAGGTGGCAGGGGGTGGAAAGGGTTCTGGTGGGGGAAGGTAGAGCAAGAATATCCCCCACCACCTTATGTCGTTTAGGAAGGGGGCTGCGTGGCAGGGAAGGGATGTGGCACCCTCCCAAGCTGAAAAGCGGGAATGTTAGACCTGGTTTCCCCGCTATGCAAGAGAAGAGAGGTGGGCAGAGGGAGGAATTAAAATAATTTCCTAGGGCAAGTGAAAGCAGTAGGAGAAACAGTAGGAGAAAGACGAGCTGTGTTTAGCAGCCCCCTGGCTTGGAGCCACACCAGCAGAAAATGTGGGAGCCCAGCAGAAAATGTGGGAGCCAGGGAAAGGAGTGTGGAACGGGAGGGCCAGTGTTGGGTGAGGTGTGTCTGGCAGAGGTGGAGGTGGGCATGTGATCTGCTCTCCGTCTGGGCTGGAAGATGTCTGGGTTGAGGAGAACTGGTGGCACATGGCCGCAGGTCCCCGCTGCGTGGGTGGAGGCTTGGAAAGGGACTTGGCTGTGCAAGTGCAAGGTTGGAATTTATGGACTGGCATTTTCCAGGTAGGGGCTGCTGGCTGACTTCCTTTGGAGAGGACGAGGAGAGGGGATTTTGAGGCTAGCTCAGTACTCTGTATGTATAGCCCTGGGTGGGTAAGTGGCATGCATCTTTATTCTAGTGAAGTGGAGAACTTGCACTATTTCCTACTGAGGCTTAAAGCAGTGAAATGTTAAAACCTCTTCATTCCCTCTTTGCACACAAGCCTTTGTGAACAGGGATAAGAACCAGGTGAAGAGAGTCCAGAATTCTCTCATGTGGCTGTGTGGCTTTGACATCGAGGTTGGTGCATATGCTTTCGGTTCGTAAGAAATGGTTAGCACTCCTCACTGTCTTTGTATCATAAGTGCCTTGAATCGTTAGCAACTAAAAAACTTCCTTCAGCTTGTGAAAGTTGTTTAACTTCATCAGTCTGAGAAAATACAGCTCAGTCTCCCTCCCTTCTGAAGATCTGAACCCTTTCGTGTTATAATGCGTGCTCATGAGGGACAAAATAACAATCCATGTAAAGGGATAAGGTTTCTAGTTCTCCTCTTGTGTCTTTTTTGAGACTTTGTAAGAAGTAGCCGTAAAATGTAATCCTCTTCCTCTCAAGAAAACTAGGCCCATCAGTCATAAGAGCTCTCTGCATCTGTTTATAAACATGTGTCATTTGACTCTATCAAGTTCCCATTTGGCAGGTGTGAGGTAAAATAATTATTTCACCTTGTTTTACGTGTAATTATTTGTATGCAACTATAAATATGTTTAGCATTCAAGGCAGAATATTAACATTCAGTCATATTTAAGCAATATCTCGATTTTTAACCTGGCTCTGAATTTTAATTTATTGGTGCATAGATCAACTTTTTGCTATTTTCTTTCACAAGGTAAATATTTTAAAATTCATAATTGTTCCTATCTTGTACTTTGTTAAAGAATGAGTAGCAATTAGTATCTTTTGGCTTCACCTACTTGCAAAGTTTCTTCACACCTCCAACTAATAATGACTTTTTCACTGTTCCCGCATCTGTCAGATGAGGCTTCCAAAGCACCATGGACTTCAAGGCCCAGTTTTTGTAAACTAAAGAGCAAAAATTAATATACATGTTCTTGAAAGCTAACCAATTCAGGGACCCGTGTGCCAGGCCCTATGTATAAATCAAGGGCACACAGAGAAGTTAGTGGGAAATAAGGTAGGATGTGAACATCAGTTATCAATAACTCTGTGGTTACTGCCAATTGTGAACTCTCTAACCTTAAAGTAAATGTGAAGCAGCTTTTTCTTCTTTTTTTTTTTTTTCCCATTGGTGGGTAAGCTACATCAATTTGCTTTGCACTTATAAGATCGTAAGGGCAGGCACATAGGTAGTTAAAATGCATCTGCGCTGGTTTAGTTTGTGCTAATTTGTTTAAGTTTAACTAAGTAGTTCAGTTTGTAAGAAGTTATGCTGCTCTTCATGATGAAGAGGTATTAGCCTATTTCACACAGCAAAACTGTCATTTTTACTGTAAAAAGAACTGGAATTTTAAGTCTCACAATTTTTCCAAAATTTTGAGGAATCTCGGCACCTACTCATTTCACGTGAGCTGCTGGTGCTAAATGCTCCTGAAGATTAGTCCAAAAATTCAGTCACGGAGAAATGTTGATGAAAGCACAGCGTGGTTTTTAAAAAGTATTTTTAGTGATGTTATCTAAAAGATACATGACATGAACCACTACTAAGAGACTATAGAGACCCTAAAACAGGCATTGTTCATTTGTTTCCCTTTATGAGAGACAAGTTAGTGATGAGGGCAGATTAAAACAAAAAGATTGACACACTGCTTTAAAATTGCATTGTTCTTGCAACCCATAAAGTAAATAGGTGCACTTTTGTTCTTACTTGCTTTATGTGGCTCATTGTGAGGTTATTTTTTTGGTGTATGTTACAATTTGAAAATACAAATTTTGCCTATAGTTAAAGTATACATATCCTTCAAACACCTCAAAAGTACAGGCAAGCTCGACAATTATATATTTTATGAGTCAGGATTCCTTACAGGGCATTTCTTTCTTTTATATCAGTTTTGTAGTGTCCAAACGCTGCATCATTATCTGTCCTTGATACTTTTCATGCAGTTCAGGATGAGGAGAAGTTGGGTCTGATGGAGTTGAATGGTATGATCCTATTCATCACTGGATTGCAGTATTCTACTTTTTTCTGCCACTATGAATTAAATTCTCGGTAGCATTTGGTACTTATGTTCATAAATCATCCAGTTGAAATATTTTTCTGTATTTAACTGAAATCCGGTAACCCTTAGCACTCAGTCTCTTTTCTAACCAGACTAGTTTTGTGGATACTTTCTGTTCTTCCACTGAGCTATCTTTATTTATCCTTTTAATGGTTTTTGTTCTATCAAACTATGGAGCTGTGAGCTTAATGAACATTTAGAAGTCTCGCACTCACTTATGCTCATGTCATATCTTCTAGTGCTCTTCCTGTAGTGAGAAATGGTGCTTCAGGAATGCCAGGTATCTGTGGACACATAAATGGGTGATGGAGAGACCACCTGTTTGTTTAGTGAAACATTCAAGAATTGATAGTTAGCCTTATTAGAAATATTTTAGGATATTATTGAAGTATTCTCTTTCCCCTTCAGCAAAAGAAACTATGATGCTAAGAGGTAATTCTTTTGCTGATACAGCAACTACTGGAAAGAGCTTGCAGCTCTTGCTTTGGCTGAAGGAATAGCAGTGTTCTCATATTTTATCTGTCTGGCCAATTCATAAATGTGAGAGAGAGCTGGCCAAAAGTCAAACAGGCTAAACATGCGACTCTCTTATTTACAATAATGCGGGAAGGAGAGCTCTTTTTATAAGCTTTTTTTTTTCCTAAAGTATTACTTGAAAAAAGTACAATGTGGTTTAGAACGACCATATTTTTGATTAACTGCAGTGTTGAAAACTTGCAGAAGACCAGCTCTAAATCAAACACTTTTTAACAATGTGGTTAGGGAAGCTATAGCTTGACTTCAGAAACATTAGCATCTTAGTACTACTTTCAAAACATGTTTATAGACCAGTATTCAGATGGATGGATACACGGCTACCTCTTAAAATGATCTTTAGTGATCAAGTAAAAGGCTACTTTTAGCAGCATCTTGGAACTGAGTTCCCCTTTCAGTGCTGCCTTTACATTATGTTCGCTAACTAAGCTGCAAGAAACAAGTCACAAGGGAGGAAGCATTTTTTTTTAAACTCAGAATTCAGCAGAAATATATTGGTATGACATGGCATCTGTCATTGGGCAAATGTGTTGAGATCTCCAACTTCATTCATACAGATTACTAAAGAGATACCAAATATTAATGTCTTTAGGCCGCCAGTGTACATGCATCTTTCTTTAAGATACATGTTTTTATTTTAATCTTAAATCAACAGTTAAAATTTGCAGGAAAGATGGAAAAATGTTCCCATTGTCCCCAGACAAATAGTACTTTTGACTTTCTTCTTTATCTGAGTCATATTAGAAAACATAGTAACTCTGGTTACCAAATTATTTCCTTCTGCAATGCATTCTTGGGCGCTTTTCCTTGTGTTGCGTGAACGGTATTAAAAGGTTGGTTCATTCTTTTCTGTTGATCACTGAAATTCAGGAATTCCTCCAAAATTTATTCTGCAAATGGGTCTTGAAGGGTAAATGATTTTGTTACATTTCATACTTAGCACCCTAATGAGGAAAGTTTTAAGCTTCAGAAAGATTGCATCTGTATAATGGCATGAAAATCTACCCATCTGATATTCTGTATGTTAGAAGAAATCTGAGAATTAAATAGGATATATTTTTGTTTTCAGTTACCCTGTAGTAAAGCCATTGCAGTTAGTGGCTGCTGCAAACATTAAACCCAGTGTTAGGTAAGACAATGGGCCTGATTCTGTATATTATGGTATTGCTGGCTTCAGCGTGTAGTTTTCGGAAGTATTTTTTGCTGGTTTTCAGAAGCTAAGCTAAAATTTAGCTTTAGAGAGATTTTCAGGTAAGTTTTTAAGAATTAATTCATAGATACCCTTAAGGGACAGATGGGTATTGTCCCGTTTCACTAGGGGAAGCTTTTTAAAATTCCACTTTGTCAGACTCCTGTGGCAGAGTATTGAAGTTACAGGAGAAGAAGCCTGGAGTCTGTCTATTGCAAGTGAATTCTGGAACTGTCCTGCACGTGCTGGAAGCCATGAAACAAGATGGAAAATGTTGTTTTGCTTGAGTTATCAGTTTTAATTTATTTCTTAACTCAAGAAGAGTATATTGAACAAGTCACAAACTCAGAGTGTCTTGCTTAACATGAGCTTGGGAGGGACTTCTTTGAAAAACTTTCATATTAAATCTCCTTAGATATAGTTCTTTATAAAAATAAAGAGGTTGTATGCAGCTTCTCTCTGAAAGGTATTGACTTCTGTTATGGGTGGAACTCCTTATGCTAGCTAACGTAGTATGGAGTGGGAAGGCTGAACCTGTTCTGTTCAATAGAATACTATCATGCTGTTCTAATCTGGTTGTGTCAAGACTTGAAATTGTTTGGGTTTTTTTTTCTAAATCTTCACAGAGAAGACTTCTGTGTTGGTCTGTACTGACGGATCCTGATCCATAGGCATCTGTAGAACGGACACGATCCTTTGCATTGTTCTAGTTGGTACTTCCAGGTTCTAAACTTGCAGTTGTTCACAAAGATGCCTATCAGGCTAGAACGTGAGAATTGTTGGAAGTTAGTGTATTGTCAGATTGTGAATTGAAAGAGGGCTATGCTGTGAAGTCTTGCGTCTCTGATGGTTTGTAATGAAATCTTGGTTTAGGCCACATGTGAAAATGAGAAGGCTCTTTTCTGGTTTTCAATGCAAATCTTTCTCTACATCTTAAAATGGCAATGTAGTTCCTCAGGAGAGATACCAGAATTCAGAAATATATCTTGTAGGTCTAATTTAAGGTTATAATGCTGAAATTTATGACAAAACTATAGAAACTCTATAATGCTTACATCATAAATCTGAACAACACCAAGAGGATTTTCTTTTTAAACTTAAAAGGAAGCTTTTGTAACTGTTTTTCTAGTGACCATAAGTAAACTGTAAATTACAACTATGTTACACTGAATATGTTATTCTAACCCTTTTGACAACTAAAGAGGGCAAAAAGAGACATTCATATTCCGTACAGATATGCTAAGGTTTGTGGGCAGATCTTTTAAAGAAAAAGATCGGGTTTTAGCAGTATTCAAACCTGAAGAAAAGAACATTGGGAAATTTTGTTATCAGCATTAGAAAAATAACCAGGGACTCACTGAAGTCCTGAAATTGGTGAAAGTCTTCACAGGTAAAATTTGGAGAAGCAAAATGGCAATAATGTTCAAAGAGCAGAACTGGTTGCTAGTACCTTCCTTCAGTAGTCTTGGGACCAAACCCCTAAGCTTCTTAACAGTTATTTTCAGTAAAATAAACTGACTCCAGGATAAACTATGTTCTTTTCAAGAAGGTTCTCCAAACTTTTGGTCCCTGTCTAGCTTGCAATCAACGGTAGCAAATTAGGATGTTGTCATTCCCTGTATTATTATTGTCCCTTTATTGCAATTAATGCCCGCAAAATAGAATGTGTGTATACACCTCAGCCATTTTAATGCAAGGTGTAATGGCTTTGTTTAAACTAACAAGAGGAAGGGTTAAAACTAAATTGGGAGGCTAGACAGTGAAGCAGCTACTGCATGCGTGTGTGCTTTGTTCTGCAGGCTGTGCTTTGAGGGCGATTACCTTTGGCAGAGGTGAAGAAGGTGGTTGAAAATAACAAACTGCTGCTAAATTTTCTAAAGGGCATTTGCAAAGATTGCAGCCATAGAAGTACACGAGGATTTTGTACAAAACTAAATAATCTTATTAGATTTACGTGATGTTTAAAAAAAAAAACCACAGAAATTGGGGTAAAGTGATTATTCTAAACTAATTGGAATTAATAGTTTATTTCCTGTTACACTAATGTGTATAGAAGTCTGTGTTTTGGTGTCCAAAATGGGAAAGATTATAGTTCTTCAAAATATTTTACTAGTAATAGTAATGCTTTATGATTCCGTCAAGAACATAAGGAAATCCATCTGTATGTAGGGAAATGTGTATTTTTCTTTCGGTATTTTATGAAGAAATTATATTAGTTGGGCTGTGGAAGTTAATTTTAAGAAAACTTTCTAAGATAGCTTAATATGTATTTAGGCATGCTTATAACAAATTTAGTTCTGTTTCTTTTTAGTAAACTATAAGCTTTGTTGTATATCAGTGAAGTTTCCCAATTCAGGATTTAAAAGCAAGCAAAGGAGATTTACAGAACACACTTTTACCGTATTATCTCATTGAACACGTGTGTGCGTATATATATGTGTATCTATATAGAATTAAAATATAGCAATATAGCTTATTTAAGAATCTCCGGAGATAGATCCCATTTTGTTTCTTAAGAAAGCTTTAAGTTCCTTTTTTTGTATATATTTCTCTTTGGCACTTATTATAATCATCAGTGATTCTTCCGCCATCTGAAGTATTTCTTGTATTTTACATTTAGAATAATGTATCATAGATCTCTGACGAATGTATGTTTAGTTATATATGTTTTTTTCTTCTTTTCAACATAGGTTTTCTCAAACTTTTAAGTACTCCACAATTGTCTCCATATTGGAAGCTGTTCAAGCAAGTGGACACTGTCCTGAAGAGTAAGAAACATCTTTTTTTCTCTTTATTTTGAGGATTCATGAAGAATTCATTTGAGCAAGGATCTAAACCAGCTATGTTTTGGATAGCTGAGAATTTAAGACAGTGTTTGTATTATGGTAGTTGCAGTTAAATTATGTTTCTTTTTTTTTTGATGTTGAACTCTTACAGCTAGGAGAACTTACCTGATTGCAAGTTTTCAATTTTTCTTTATTCAGTAAAAAATAAATTTTTGAATGCTTCTATTCAGTTAATTTATATATTGTAAAACCTTTATACTATAACTTTGTTTAATCAACAAAGAACTTCTAAATAAACAGAAGTTTAGGAATTAAAAAATATATTGAAATGCTGCATAAAACCTGACAGTTAAATAATGTCAAACTTGATTCTACTTTCTGGATGTGAAGAGCACTTTTCCATAATGGGGGTTCTATTTGCATGATGGGAGTTCCAATATAGAAAAAGAGAATAACTTATGTACCAAATTAGTACCAAATACATTTTTTTACTGGAACATTGCAGACTTTTGGTAGGTCTTATAACCAGTTTATATCTTTGACATGTTACAACATTGTCTGAAAGATGTAGGGAGAAGAAAGAATCTTTGTGTTAAAATCTGCTTCTTAATGTAGTGATATATGCTCTCTTATATTTTAATAAAGATTAAAGGCTGAACTGTATTAATATTTTGCAAAGGTGATCTCCAGATGTCCCTTCCAACCCCTATCATTCTGTGATTCTGTGTGTTTAAGAGTTTGTCAGCAAGAAACTATATTTAGGGAGAGGGAAATGTATTTTTTGGAATTGGGGTATGCTTGGTGCCTTGGAGAGAACGGTCATTTTTTTGAAAAGGGCAGCATTGTTTATGGAAAAACACACTGGTATAGAATGTAAGTTCATATACTAGGTTTTTTATCTGTCTTTTAATGTTAGAGGGTGGCTTTGTTTGCTTTGAGGCGTTTACACACAGGCTCTAGAAGCCTTTACTTTCACCCCGTGCACATTTTCCTGTGAGCTGTGTAATGTTTTCAAGCCTCTTTCAGATTAAAAGAGAACGTCTTGAAGTTGAGCTCCTCTACCTACTGTTAAGGCAAAGAGTAGGATAAAACTGTCATGCAAGTATGCTCCCCTAGAAAGGCAGTGTCAGTTCCTATTGGCAAGTACATCTGTCAGTATGTAGTAGCAGACTGCTAGTAAATACAAGGCTCTTTGGATTGGCAGGTTTAAAACCTAACCTCAAAACCAGTGGTTTTTTTTTTTGGCCCTTACATTGTGTCTTAAAGCTGCCCTAAAACTTCTAATATTCTGTCACAGTCTGCCCGTCGACCTTAGATGTTTGTAGGGATGGGGTGGTTTGTTTTTTTTTTTTTTCAGTGGTCCTACAAAGTGGGCACTTTAATCACTTTAATTGTCCATTTCTCAGACATTTACAAAATCATGGCTACTAATGATTGTGTATCAATTCCGGTGTTCTTGCTTTTGTGGTATCTATTAAATTTTTGAGTTTATTGTATTTGAATATATACTCCTGAAGTTGGTTATTTTGTGACTTGTTTAACATGTTTCCTTTTCAGGTCTCTAATGATGAGGTATCCATCTGGATTTAAAGCACATCTCTGAGCTTCTTAATTCTTCATTGAAGAGATGTGTTCTATATTCACGGGTAAGAATATGTTTTTATCTTGATTTGGGCCATTTTCTTAAATATCTTGTGATACATTTTTAATTTAGAAGATTTCACCAACTTATTTTTATGTCTTATAGGTTAATCAGATACTTATTGTAGTATAGGGTTCTTTAGGTGCCTGTGCTAGCTCTTAATTTTGACCCAAGCTAATTATTAAATGTTGGAGTTCATATATTTAAGTATCAGTGCTCTAACTAAATCACTCTTAGTATTGCAGCTAGAGAAGCAGCATGGTGATATATAGATAAATAATTTAAAAACTGGTCTTTGATTTGAGATTCCTTTTCTGATTATATACAACAGTTCTACAGACTTTAATTGGGCATCTCACCATACATTTTTTTGAATTTGGAGTTTTGAGAAGAAAGAAACTCCATCCTGAAAAGCAGCAATAGAGAGGATGTGAATTTTGTGAAATAAAAACAACACCACTTTTTTTTTCAATAATATAAACGATATTTCATCTGAAGAAACTTGGTGGCATTACACACACCCACTTCAAAACAGTAGGAACAAAACAACCACAAAAATCTTACTAGAAAATATGGATTTTTCTAAATGCTACTATGATTTTTAATGTTTGTGGGTCTCTAA